>NC_056665.1:1188777-1496277 GCF_018350195.1 Panthera tigris | reverse complement strand
TTAACACTGGGGATACGACACTGGGGCAGGTCAGCAGGGAAACGTTTCTTGCAGAAGTGACTTTGGCGTATTCAGCCAAGCCCATCTGAGAGCCAAGTACCTGGGCCTTGCGTCTGCCCTGAATGGGAACATTTCTACCCCGTTTCACCTCGGTGCCTCCCCGCCCCCTGCTCAGTGCGTGAGGTTCTACTGTGTGTTGGCATGAATCAGAGCTAAGTGTAGGGAGGAAGCATCACGAGTGGACATAACAGAAGTGTGTGTCCGAGTCCTGCCAGCTGGAATACATTTGCACAAGAGACCACAGACCCTGACCTTTATACCACAGCGATCTCGTTAACAGAGCAACACCGGGGAATCAGTGACATTTCTGGCTTGGTTTGTGACCTGGTCTTTCAAAGTGCAGCTCTGTGTGTTTTATTACTAAGATAACAGGGGGAGGGCTTACCCTTAGCGAACACCGCACACAGAGACGGAGGTGGAACAGGTCGTAGACCGAAAAGTAAGCTAAAGCCATAAAAATCCCGGAAGAGACATCGGAGAAAATCATCACAGCCTCGGAGGGGGTCAAGATTTCTTAGCTACAACAACAAAAGCCTGCGCCAGAAAAGAAAAAAGGACCTAAAAATTATACTCTAGAGACATGATTTAGAATTCTGTCTCGAAGCTGTCAAAAAAGAAAAAAACAAAACCCGATCTTCAAAACAGCAAGGCACGGAGTGGGAGGTAACACATGTCACACTGGTAACTGACAAAGGACTGGCGTCCAGAATGTGCGAAACACAATTCAGGAACAACGCAACCATCGACTGAATTTAAAAATGGGCAGAAGACGGCAGGCGGGCAGTTCACGTGGAGAAGGTGCGAGACACCACTGGCCACCAGGGAAGGGCAAGGTGAAACCACGGGAGACCTCGGCGTACCCTCCAGAACGGCTCGCACGAAGGCCACCACCGGTACCGGGCTTTGGGAACGCCCTCGCGCGCTGCTGGCGGTTCTTGAACCGCGTGGCAGGTTCTTGTAAAGCGAAACCCGCGCTGACCCGGGGCGCGGCAGCTGGGCTCCTGGGTCTCCGCTCAAAAGCCCCCGAACATGTCCCCACGATTCACGGCAGCTGCATTCACGAGGGCAGAGAGTCCCGGACACAACCCACGTGTTCCACAAATTGCAGCCCGCCCGCGCAAGGGACGAGCCCCAGCCACGATCAGGTGTGGGCTGGCGCCACGGGATGAACCACCCTCAACACGCGTTGAGCGAGAGAAGCCGGTCACGAAAGTGTACGTGGGGTCCAGTGTCGTCCACGCGAGACCGGAAAAGACAAATGTGATGTGTCCGGTGGCAGAAAGCAAGTGAGAGGTGGCCTGTGGCCGGGGTGGGGGGGGGGGGGCGGGAAGCCGGCCGGGAAAGCTCTGTCTGGGGTGATGAGGATGCCCCGCCTCTTGGCTGTGGTGGGAGAAGCGTGTCCAGCATTCACAGAGGCGCTCCCTTAAAACAGGTGCATTTTACTGCAGATGATAACGTAGCTGATTGTTAAAAAGCTCCGGTTTTTGCAAAAGAAAAAAAGAAGAAAACCGAAAAAGGTGAACGCTCATTGTGAACAGTGCAAACGCAGGAGAATAAAAGGAGAGACAAGCAGGACCCCAGATACCAGTTTAAGTCCCAATAAAATCACGAAGCACTATTATTTTTGCCTCGGTCACTTAGAAGGATCTGTCGGTGTGCATGACAGCCCGTGGACACCACCAGGCCTGCGGGCGTGGGGCCCTCCCTTCATCTGCCTTACCACCCCCCCCCCCCCCCCCGCCCCCATGGTGGCCCGTGGCTCCCGTGGCTCCGCTGGCCTGTTTCCAGCACCTGCTGCCACAGACTCTGCTTAGGACACTCCTCTGCCTCGTCCCGCCCAGGCTAACCCGGCCTGCAGGTTTCCGCTCAGAGGTGGCCGCTTTAGGGACGCCCTCCCCACCGGGCTCCCCCTACAGCCTCTGAAAACACCACTGTCCCCATCAGTGCCTCACATCTGTGCGAGTTTCAGTTCGGTGTTTCCCACCAGACAGCCAGCTCCGGGAGGGCAGGAACCGCGCCTTCGCGTCTCAGAGTCTGGCTCACAGCCCGCTGAAGGCTCAGTGACTACTGTTCACAAAACGCACGGATGGACGCGCATCGGTTCCCGAACGGGCCACCCACGAGGCCGGGCACCGTGTTCCCCGCGGCCCCGGGGCAACGGCCGCCTCGTTTGCTCCCGGCGCACTAGGGACTTCAGAGAAGTGATGGCCTTTAATTGTCAGGCAGTCCCCAAACTAGATACTATCTATCCCCACTTAGAAACAGGCTGGGAAGCGGGAAGAAACTTGCGCCTTGCAGGGGGTCACGGGGGCGAAGGGTCCCTTGGGGTCACGGGGGGGATGGGCTGGTCCCTGGGTGCACGGGGTCATGGGGGTGGGTGGCCGGGTCCCGGGTCCCTCGGTGCATGGGGTCACGGGGTGGGGGCTGGGCAGGTCCCTGGGTGCACGGGGTCACGGGGGGCTGGGCGGGTCCCTTACCGCCCTGGGGCGTCGTCGTTCTGCACCACTTCCCCCTGACCCCACGGCCCCACCCAGATGCCTGCTTCCTTCCCCATCCCGCTCACGGGCTCACAAGCTCACAAGCTCACAGGCTGGAACTGTGTGCAAATGCCAGCGGGGTGGGGCTGGCTTCCCCACCGACGGTGACGTCAGTCTTCGACAGCCAGGCGGGTATCCTGATCTCCCTGGTCTGCGCCCCTCACCCGTTCATGCGCGGCCTCCCTGGAGACCTGCCCCGGCTCGAACTGGTCACGGCTGGTTCGGATCCGGAAACTTTTTGCAGGTCTCCATGACTCCGTGGGACCTGACAATAAACCCTTTCTGGACGGCTGGTAGCCACGGGTGGCTATTTACCTACTTATTTAATTTTTTACAGTTTGCATCCGAGTTACTTAGCGTACGGCGCAGTAATGATGTCAGGACCAGAACCCAGCGCTCATCCCAACAGGTGCCCTCCTCAATGCCCCTCACCCATTCAGCCCATCCCGTCTCAAAATAAATAAACATTAAAAATTTTTTTTAAAAAGGGGCGCCTGGTCGATTAAGCGTCTGACTTCAGCTCCGGTCATGATCTCATGGTTCTTGGGTTTGAGCCCCGTGTCGGGCTCTGTGCTGACAACTCAGCCCGGAGCCTGCTTCGGATTCTGTGTCTCCCTCTCTCTGCCCCTGTCTCCCTTGTCAGAAATAAATAAACATTTATTTGTTTAAAAATTTTTTTAACCTTTATTTATATTTTTGAGACAGAGAGAGACAGAGCATGAACGGGGGAGGGTCAGAGAGAGGGAGACACAGAATCCGAAACAGGCTCCAGGCTCTGAGCCGTCAGCACAGAGCCCGACGCGGGGCTCGAACCCATGAACCATGAGATCACGACCTGAGCCGAAGTCGGACGCTCAACCGACTGAGCCACCCAGGCGCCCCTAAATAAACGTTTAAAAAAACAATGTAAGATAACTTGAGTGGATAAGCCATGAGGACGAAAGGTACAGCGCGGAAAGTATAGTCAGTGGCATTGTAACAGTGTTGCACGGTGACAGATGGTAGGTACGCCCTGTAACGATGGAGAAGTCGAATCAGTCTGTTGCGCACCTGAAACTAATGTGACACTGTGTGTTAACTGGACTTCAATAAAAAGAAAAAGAGAAAAGTGTAAGATGACATATGGTTCCTCTCCACTCGAAACTCTCCAGGGCTTTCCACCTCGCTCCGAGGAGAAGCCGAAATCCTTAGAACATTCTTACGATGGCGCCCGTGGCCTTCCACAGCCCGCCTGCCCCGCGAACCGCCTGAGTTCATCCCCGCTGTGCCAGGCACCCTCTTGCCCGTGGTGGAGTCTGACATGCTCTTCTCAGTCTACTGATTTCTGCCTTGGATGCCCTGTGGCTCCCGAGGGTGGGACTTGGGGACACACAGATGCCGAGGGCTCCATCACGGGGCTCCCCCACAAGCCCACAGAGAGCTCTGGAGATGCGGAGATCCAACCAACACCGTCCCTCGTGTTGCGTGTACATATACGTTCACAGAGTCCTTGATGGGGACGCTGCGTATGGCTGCTGAATTGTCGTATTCTCAAAGATGTGGAGTAAACGAGGAAGACGGTCAAAGCTTTACTTAAGGAGACGAGGCTCTCTTATGGTCAACGGGTGCTACCCAGCGTACGGAGCCCGCCAGAGTAGCCACGGACACGCAGCAGAACAATGCCTCCGGAGTTCAGCAGGGGCGTTTGAACAACAGCATACCCCTGCCCCCCAGAGCCCTGGGGCTGCCTCCGCTAGGGAGCCCTCGGAGATCTGCCTGCCCGGTGACCGTGTCCTCTCGTCTTCAGCCTCGTCGATGTTCAACCAGCTGCTGAAACCGTGAAGCTGGTTTCTGGGAGTCATCCTTGAACCTTCCTTGCCCTCCATTCCTGTTCTCCAACCAAAGAGTAACCAAGTCCTGGCCACTCTACCTCTTAAATATCTCTCGATCCGTGCTTGCCTGTCCTTCTAGCCCCTTACCTCCTACACGAATGCAAGCCACCCTCACTTCCACGCAGACCGCTGCTCCAGTGGATGTGACGCTAATCCATCGCGGGCCCCCTCTGGTGGATTCAGTGCAGCTAGCATACTCATCTGAAATGTAAATGCAGCGTCACCCCTCTGCTTAAAATCGCCCAGTGGCTTCTCATGGCTCCTAGGAACTCAGATTCTGCCACCAAAGCCGGGGTCGTTCTTTCTCTTCACTTGAGTGTGGGCTGGACTCAACGCTCAAGAACAGAGCGTAGGAAGGAGAAACAAAGGTACCAGGGAGGAGCCTGGCCAGGTGATCGCCGGTGACATCACCAGTGACCAGCCGTGTTGATAGCACGAACCTTTGGTACCTTGATGAAAAGGGCACGAAATCTCTGTGGCATTCTTCCCCAAGCCCACGGCCCCGGGAAAACGTCAATCGCAACTTGAGGGACAATGTACAGAGTCCCTGACCAGTGACTCCCCAAAACTGACTAGGTCATCAAAAAACGAGGGAAGCGTGAGGGGTGGGGGCAGACGAGATGAGCCGTGAAGACACGGTCGGTAAACACAGGGTCCCGGACGGGACCCTGGCACAGAGCACGGGCATCAGTGGAAAAACTGACCCAGATGAAGTGTGGAGTTTGGTTAGCAGCAACACGCCCATGCTGGCTTCTCAGTCTCGACAAAGGTCCCGCGGGGTGTCCGGCGTTACCTCTGGGAGGGCGCGGGAGAGTTTACGGGAGCTCTCTCTATTGCCGCTGTAACCTTTATGTCAACTTAACCTTTAAAGAGGTTCGCTGAAACACACAGAGGCAAATCAAAAGAACCCCGTGTCGTCTAGCCTTATGTCACCCCTCTCTCCTCCCGGCTCTTTGCTGGGGAGAATTTCCTGCCATCTCTCAGTTCCTCGAAACGTCACGGGGTTTTTCCCTTTCGGGCCTGTGCACACACGGCTGTCTCTTCCTAGAAGACCCTCTCACCTTCCCCACCTCCGTTCTCACTCGCCCTCTCGCCTGGTTAGTGCTTACTCAGCCTTGGTACTTGGTTACTTCCTTGTGACGGGGGCGGGGTGCCGGGGGAGGATGTGGGGATCACCAGCCACCTCCTGACCTGTCTAGACGGAGGGGATGATTGATCTGTGCAGGCTGACCACGTTAGAGTGTGCGGGATCGTTCATGTCCTTGCAAGTTGACACGTGCTTTATACACCAATCCGTGGTCGCGTTTCCTGAACGTTTGTATGAATACAAATCACTTGGGGATCATGTTAAAATACAAATACAGATTCTGGGGACGGCCTGAGACCCTGCCCGCCTGACAAGGTCCCAGGTGGTGCCGATGCGGTCGGCTCAAAGCAGCAAGTTTTGGTAGGCGGATGGCACCCGGGGTGCTGACGAGAATTAAGCGTTAGGTCTGTAAATGCAGCAATGAGGCCACGCGCTTCAGTAAATCCATGCCTGTCTCACCTTAGAGGATGGAAACTCTGCTCGTTTCTGCCACTCTTTCCTCCACCTGCCCCTACCCACCCACCTGCTCAGTTTCCACACAACTCCTTGAACTGAAGGTATGTAACCACTTTGGCATCACAGAGGTGAGTCAATGGGTTTTCCCCGCTGATGTGACTTTTCCTTTTTAATTTCCAGAATGGCTACCTACTACCTAGGGTGGAGGGAGCCACCCTTTTCTGGATATTCCCTAGTTTGTAAAATTATTCTTTTTTTAAGTCTCTTTTTAATGTTTATTTTTGAGAGAGAGAGAGAGAGAGAGAGAGAGAGACAGACAGAGAGTGTGCGGGGGAGGGGCAGAGAGTGAGGGAGACACAGAATCCGAAGCGGGTTCCAGGCTCTGAGCTGTCAGCACAGAGCCCAACGTGGGGCTCGAACTCATGAGCCGCGAGATCATGACCTGAGCCGAAGTCGGACGCCCAACCGACTGAGCCCCCAGGTGCCCCTGTGAAATTATTGAACTATGGTTTGGTACTCTAGCTATGGTTTGAAGAACACGAGGGGTCTTTTCTCCTGACCTGGACGTCCATAAGCAGCTGGGATTTTACCAGAACCAACCAAATGCCTTCCCACTGAGTTGGCTCGTGACCCAGCCTCTGCTAACACATGCCCACCCAACGCCTGCTCCGTGCTGGGTCTGGGGCTGGACCCTGAGGATGCAGGCAAGTGTCCACGCGGCCCCAGGCTGACAGAACACCGCCGGGACAGACACTGCTGGGACACACACTGCTGGGACAGGAGGGGGTAGCACTGGTTTCTGCCACGTACATGAGCTGGGGCAGGACACGTATGCTCTCCAAACCTGTTTCCTGTTCTGTAGCAACATCACAGTAATATCCCCGTCACACTCGGTAGGTCGAGCCCTCACACGGTAGGTTCCAGAGGCGGCGCGGGAGGCACTGGCCGTGGTTAGTGGTATTATTTCAGCTACAACGGCAGTTCTGCCATCTCCCAGACCAAGCAGTCCTGTATTAACCCTGAGAAGCTACCCGCATGGCCGTGCCACAGGGACCACTGAATAACCCGGCAGGGAGACAGGGAGGGAGGGTTTACGCCAACCGTCCAAGAGCACACAACCCAGAAAACCCTTCTCAGACACTCGTTTTCCAAAGTCCTCCCTGTCCCCCACCGTGGCTTCCAGGGACTTTCCTCCCTCTCTCTCCCCTCAAATGCAGGGAGGGGAACTAACTGTGTGAGCTCCCCAACCCTGTCTTTCCATGTGACTTACTGACCCCCCCCCCCTTCCCTCTGGGAAGCGACATAAAGTCCTCTGGCCATCTGACACAGACAGGTGAGGTAGGAGCCGTCTTTTTATTATTTTGGCTTTCACTCTATCACCCAAGTGGCTTCTCAAAGTATTTCTTCTTAAAAACACTAAAGTCATATGGTGCTTTCCTAGGGCGAGTTGTGAGTTCTGGTGAATAAAAAGGACCACTGTGCACTCAGCTGCCCCCGGGGGGCTCCAGAAGCATGAACCGCTGAGCCAGGGAGGCTGAGCCAGGGAGTGGGAAGCTTCAGGGCTGTGCAGGTGCGGCCCAGGTAGCTGAGAGGAGCTGTGTTCCCATGACAGGTGTGCACCGAAGGAATTTTCTTTTTTTTTTTTTTTTTAATTTTTTTTAACGTTTATTTATTTTTGAGACAGAGAGAGACAGAGCATGAACGGGGGAGGGTCAGAGAGAGGGAGACACAGAATCTGAAACAGGCTCCAGGCTCTGAGCTGTCAGCACAGAGCCCGACGCGGGGCTCGAACTCGCGGACCGCGAAATCGTGACCCGAGCTGAAGTCGGCCGCTTAACCGACTGAGCCACCCAGGCGCCCCCACCGAAGGAATTTTCAAGAGGGACAGTGATGGGGTGAGAAGGTTTTCCTTCCGAGGAAGCCGTGTTTGGCAGTGCTGTGACCAGGCGGGAGGAGAGTTTGATCGCTGGGAGATCAGTTAGGGCCTGATGCAACAGGCAGTTAGTAATGTTTGTTGACTTACACTTGGGTCAAATAAAATTTCCACTGTTTTCACAGGATGATCTCTCCCATCGCAGGCTTGCACAAAGTTTACTTATTTAACAAGTTTTTTTTTTTTTTTTTACCTTTTCTTTTGAATTTTAATCTTACGGAAATTCATAAAAATAGACTTCCCATACACTCTGAGTCCAACTTCCAATAACAACATCGTCAATGTAATGGGCAATTATCCAAAGAGAGAAACGCACACCGATACCCCACCATTAACTAATGTACGAACCTTACCTGAATCCACCAGTTTTCCCATTAACGTCCGTTCTCTGGTCCCGAAGCGGACCCAGGAGAGCCAACTGTATTGAACTGTCCTGTTGTGTCTCCTCACTCTCCTCCAATCCCGTCTTTCTTGGTCTTTCGTGACCTTGAGACTCGTGAAGACCACCAGTCAGGTGTGTGCTAGAACGTCTCTCAATTTGGGTGTGATGTCTTTCTCATGATTGAGGTTTTCCTGATTTTCCTGTTGGGAGGAAATACCACGTGAATGGAGTTGTGTCCTTTCAGTGTGTCCTCGGAGGGGCCACATGTTCTTGTCACATGTTAACCTGTACTGTCTTGTGGGGAGATGGTTCAAGACCACAGAGATGTTCTTTTGGTTTCTTATTCTCTTGCCCACTGGTTTTAAGCCCGTTAATGGTCCTTGCCTGCTGATTAGAAGGGCAGTGTTTGCCTAACGGTGATTCTCCGTTTCCATAGTTCCTTTCACATTTATTAATGAGAGCTCTAGGATAAGGGGTTATGCCTCTTTGTTTTGTTGTTGTTATGGATCAGTATTCATTTATCAATCACGAGGCACTTACGGATATTTATGTTATTCCATGGGTTATAAAGTAAGACTATTTTTTTGTTGCTCAAACTGTTCCAGCTTTGCCCACTGGGAACCCCCGTTTGGGTCCCGGCTCCCCTCCTGACCTGCTCCCTTCCATTGTGGTCACCCCCTTACTCTGTGGCACCACTAAATCTTCTAGGTCCACCTTGGTCCTGCCTCAGCTCTGGAAGCCCTATTTTTTGTTGTTGGACAATGACATTTGGAAACCAGGATCTGGATGCTAGATTTCACTGCTATGGAGGGTCATTGCTTCCAGGTCTGCTCAGGAACAGGACTAGGAAACATAAGCATATGTATCTAACCCACATCTCTATTTCTGTGTCTATGCATTTCTGTATCTACTTAAAATCGCAAATTTACATGGACACTTCCAATTCCAACCCAACACAACAAGGTTCATTCCAACCTTCCCTCATTCCTTATTTGTTACTTATTTTTCGGGATAGGGAGAAACTGGGACTCTCATCATCTACAATGCGTTTACTTATTTTGTTCAATTCTAGAACACAGATAAAGCAGTTTCACAATTACTAATTTATAACCCTTTGAAAAACAAATGTCTTAACTAGAGTGGCCATATTTGTGTGAAGCTATTTTTGTCGTTAGTCTTCCAGAAAATCAAAATGCTGTTTTCCACAGTTACTTAAGTTAGTTCTTTTCTTCTCCAGCATTCGTTGTAATTGTTAATCGTGTACAATGCACTTCAGTTTCCGTGTGCCGGCTTGCACTGTTCCTGCTGTACGAACGGGTGCGTGTGTGTATGCAGACGTGGTCAGCATGGTTCGGAGGGTCAGAGCTACACAGACAGGTGTCATCAAAGGAACATCCCCTCCCCCCTCTCCCCCACCGTCCTCACCCATTCCCTACAGGTACCCAAGCTTGGTTTCTGGTTTATGTTTATTTCATTTTTTGTCTTTCAGAAATGAGCAGATTATGTGTACGTACTTTTTTTTATATTGTTTTTTATTTTAAGGACATGTAATTGACATTAAATTCACCCTTTTAAAACGTCCAGTCTATTTGGTTTTAGCACATTCACAGTGTTTTGCAACTATGACCTCCATCTAATGTTAGAACATTGTCATCGCCCCCAAAAGAAACCCTGCCCTCCTTCCCTCGCAGCCCCAGGCAGACACTCATCTACGTGCTGTCTCTGTAGATTTGACTGTTGTGGATATTTCATGTAAATGGGATCACACAGTGTGTGGCCTTTTGTGTCTGGCCTTTTACTGAGGTCCATCCGTGTTGTCGTGTCTCATATTCCCGTTACTGTGAGGGTTCCTTTCTTCACACCCTCACCAACACTCCGTTCTCGGTTATAGCCCCCCTAGTGGGTGTGAAATGGTATCTCTTCTCTGTTCTGTTTGCATTTCTCTAATGACTAATGCTGCTGAAATCTTTTCATGCGCTTATCAGACATTAATCTTATGTGGAGAAATGTCTATTTAAGTCTTTGCCCATTTTTACATTAGATTATCTTTATTGATGAGCTGTTAAGAGTTCTTCATGTATTCTGGATTCAACTCCCTTATCATATACATGATTTGTTAGTCCTCCCAATCTATATTTTTTTCATTTTCTTGATGATGTGCTTTTGACATACTGATGTTTTCAATTTGGATGAAGTCCAATTTACTTCTCTTTTGTTGCTTGTGTGTTTGGTGTCAAAACTAAGAAACCACTGCCTAATCCACAGTGATAAAGGTTTGTGCCCATGTTTTCTTCTAAGAGTTTTGTTTCAGCACTTACTTTTAGGCCTTTGATCTACTTTGAGTTAAACTTTGATTATGGCGTTAGGTAAAAGCCCAACTTCCTTGTTTTCCACATTCCAGCACCATGTTTCTGGGAATAGACTATTCTTTCTCTGTTCAATCATCTTGGCATTCTTTTTCAGGACAATCAATTCACCATAAATGTGGACGTGTATTTCTGGGCTCTGAATTCTGTCATTTACCTATCTTTCTTTCCTTATGCCAGGACCACAATGTCTTGATTACCGTAGCTTTGTAGTAACTTTTCAAGTTGGGTAGTGTGAGTTTTCCAACTATGTTCACTTTTTTCAAGACTGTTTTGATTATTCTGGACTCCTTGCATTTTCACAAGAATTTTAGAATCAGCTTATTGATTTCTGCAAAAAAACCAAGTCTGATAGATATTGCATTGACTCTATAGATCAATTCGGGGAGCAGTGCTATCTTAACAATATTAAGCCTTCCAATTCATGAACGTGGGATGTCCTTTAACTTATACTTGTTTTCTTTCAACAATGTCACATGGTTTTCAAAACTCTGGCACTTGTCAAATTTATTCCTAAATATTTTTTTGATACTATTGCAAATGAAATTGTTTTTTATATTTCAGACTATTTATGTTGTTATAAAAATCTTAGGGTTCTCTAGAGAAAGTGAATCAATAAGAGAGATATTTTTATTATGTATACCTTATATCTTGTTATATATACCTAATCTATTATATATACTTGACAATAAATGCATCATGAAACATACATATGCATCTCTTTATATTATCTCCCGTTGTATATATGAATACATAGTTGACCATTAAACAATACAGGCATGAGCTGTGTGGGTCCACTTACACATGGATTTTTTTTTGATACAGTCCAGTACAATAAATGTATTTTCTCTTATGATTTTAATAATTCTTTTCTCTTACTTTATTGTAAGAATTCAGTATGTAATACATGTAACATACAAACTAGGTGTTCATAACTGTGCATATGATCCGTAAAGCTTTCATCAATGGTAGGCTATTAGTAGTTAAGTTTTCAGACAGTCAACTGTGTGGCGATCAGTGCCCCTAATCCCCATGTTGTTTGAGGTTCAGCTGTATATGTAGCACAACAGAACCAAAAGAAGATATCTATTTAAAAAATGTTTTTAGTTTATTTATTTATTTTGAGAGAGAGAGAACACAAGCAGGGAGGGACAGAGAGATGGGGGAAAAAAGAATCTCGAGCAGGTTCCATGCTGTCAGCACAGAGCCCAATGTGGGGCTCAAACTCCTGAACTGTGAGATCGTGAGCTGAGCTGAAATCAAGAATCAGACGTTCAACTGACTAAGCCACCCAGGTCCCTCAGGAGATATCTACTGATAACAAGATTTATGATAAAGAATTGACTCGTGTGATTATGGAGGTCAGCAAGTCCAAAATCTCCAGAGCCACGGTCGCAATCTGAATCCAAAGGCTAGGAGCTGCTGTAGAACTGGAAGAACCAGCAACACGTCTAGTATGAAGGGTGTCAGGCTGGAAGAGGTGTGCTTGTATATTGGTCTTGTATCCTGCAACTTTGCTGGGCTCCACTTCACTCGTCCTAACGAACGAGTTAGATCCCTTAGGACGTCGGTATATGAGGTCATGGCATATGCAGAGACGGTTTTACTTCTTTCTTTCCAGTCTGGGTGCCTGTTATTTGTTTTTCTGGTTTAACTGCCCTGTAACCCAAACTTTTTTTTTTTTTTTTTTTTTAATTAAGAGAAATTAACCCTTGGTCTGTGGTTTATGTTGCAAGGATCTTCTCTCAGTTTGTCAGTTGTCTTTTAATTTTGTGTATGGCTTTTTATGCTATGAAAAATTATAAGAAACTGTCATATAGTTATGTCTCAATCTTCTCTTTTATTGGCTTTGGATTTTGAGTCACAGCGAGGATGCCTTTCCCTAAACGGTGGTTGAAGACGAATTGTCCTTTTCTTCTACTACTGGTATAGTCCCAGTTTCCACACTTGGTCCTTAATCCATGTGGTTTTTCTTATGTATGGTGTGAGGTACGGACATGATTTTATCTTTCAAAAAATGGCTGTTCAGCTGTTCTAGCACCATTTACTAAGATCACGCTTGCCCCAGTGATTTGAGATATCATCTTTGCCATACTCTAAACTTCCATATGGTTTCAGGTCATTTCTGTTGTGTGGTCTACTGTGGGTTTAAGCAGCAGTACCCTCCTGTTTTAATTATAGAGGCTTTATAGTATGTTTCAAGGTTTGGAAGGTCCAGTTCCCCAAGGGCCTTTCATTTTCAGTGTTTTCCTAGCTATTCTATTCTATTCTATTCTATTCTATTCTATTCTATTCTATTCATTTTTTAAAAGTAGGCTTCATGCCTAGCACAGAGCCCAATGTGGGGCTTGAACTCACAACCCTGAGATCAAGACCTGAGCTGAGATCTAGAGCCGGATGCTTAACTCAGAGTCACCCAGGGGCCCCTTTCTGGCTGTTCTTGAATGCTTGTTTTTCTGGATGAACTTTAGTAAAGTTGATTAACACAAAATTTACTAAAATTTCTCTACACTTCCAATTATTTTACAGTTCAATGTCTTTATCCGTTAAATTAGCCCTGTCACCTTTTCAAGGGCCCTCTGATGTCAACGTGTGAGGGCAAGAGTCTCTCTCCACACCTACTTACTCCCTTGAATTACCCTCTTCTCGCTTCCCGCTGCTGGTAAACGCTCTGCGAGCAAAGAAAACTCGGGTGTCTCCGTCTCCTCCGTGTTTGCTCCTGTAGGAACAGCGCTTTCACAGGAGGAGCGGGCACCAGGCGTCCCACAGTGAAAATACTGCTGGACCTTGAACGTGTCGCGAATAGGGCAACTTACTCTGGTCCCTGAGTTCTCCAGAGGTGAACACGCTGATCTGGTGTGGGAAAGTCAGCCGACGCATCAACGGCCCGTCCTACCCCTCGGTAATAAACCGCGTTCCTCCGACCCACTGGAAACGAAAACGGTGTAAAATGCTTTTGCCAACAAACAAATAATTGTCCCTTTAACCAGCAGGACTGCGCATCCTGCGTACTTCTCACCGGCCCGCCTGGGCGCTCTTTTCGGGCCCCACACAGCCCCTCGCGACGCAAGGTTCACTCACCAGGATCTAGGCTGGCGCTAGGGTCTGACTGTGCCCCTCTCCCCGAGCCCACGATGGGCCAGGGCCGCGCGGGCAGCCGGGGCCACGCGGCCACTCGCTCTCGGCCAAGGAGGGCGGAGGAGCCGCCTCCCCAGAGCCGCGCTGAGCCCGGACAACAGCCGCCCTCCAGCGACCCTGCTCCGGAGCCCGCAGCGAGCCCAGACCCCCCCGCCCCCGCCCCGGGCTGCACCGATCCGTCCCGGGGGCTGCACCGAGCCCGGACCCTCCCCTGGACTGCGTCGTGCTCGGAGCCTCACCCCGGTGCCCCGCAGACCTCGGACCCCACCCCCACCCCCCGGGTCCCCGCCGAGCCCGGACCCTCCCCTTGGCAGCGCGGAGCCCGGGTACGGGCGGGAGGCTGGAGGCGGGCTGGGGGCGGGGCTCCGACGACCCGGAAGCGGGGACGAGCACAGGGGCGGGGCTGGTCCGAGAGATGGCGGCGGCGACGGCCGTGAGCAGCGCCAAGCGGAGCCTGCGGGCCGAGCTGAAGCAGCGTCTGCGGGCGATGAGCGCCGAGGAGCGGCTGCGTCAGTCCCAACTCTTGGCCCAGAAGGTGCGAGACCGCGGGGACCGCCAGCACTGCGGGCCGCTCCACTCACGGAACGGCCCTGCGCCTCTGGGCTGGCGCCTCTGGGCTGGCGGCTCTGCGCAGGCGCAGGCCCCGGCGCGCGCACGTCGGCACGGGCGCGCGTACGCCCCCGCAGGTGCCATAAGGACCCTTCCCCCCTCCCCCCGCCCCCAGGCGCAAGCACGTCCCCTCCGCGGGTGCCGGGGCCATCCCCCGGGCGCGCGCACGTCCCCCTCACGTGCCGTCAGGACGATCCCGGGCGCGCGCACGCCCCCACTAGCCAGGAAGATCCCGGGCGCGCGCACGTTTCTCCGGGGGCGCGCACGACCCTCCGACCCGGCCCCTCACCAAGAGGGGGTCCCGGGCCGAGGAGGGCCAGGGTGGAGGTGGATGGCGGCCCGCCGAGGTGAGAGCAGGGTGGAAGCAGGAAGTTCTGGCGGGCTGAGCGGTGGGCGCGGAGCAAGGGGGGTCCCCGCGAGTGGCCGGGAGCCGTGGACGCGCAGCGGGAGTCCAGCCGCTTCAGGGACGCGGGCGGAGAAGCGCGTGGCCGCTTCCGACGGGCGTCCGGTGCCCTGTCCCCGCGCGCTGCCCCGGGGTCGGGGAGGCGGGGCGGGTCCGCGCGTCCAGACGGGTCCGCCCCCCGCCTCCCCCCCTGGTTCTGACGGGCGCCCGAGCTCCCTGCGAGCGGCAGGCGGTCCCTCCTGGAGGTGCCTGCAGCGAGCTGCGCCGCCAGAGTTCCTTCATCGCCCTGCCCGCTCTGTCAGCCACCTATTCCTTACGTGCAAGGTCCCCTTGGGTTAGTGGAGCAAAGCAAGCCCCCCCCCCCATCTCCTTGCACGTAGGTGTGCGGGGCTGGGGTGTCCTGGCGCACCGAGGTGTCCGAGCTGCTACCTACGAGAGGCGCTGGCGGGTGCCCTGTGCGCGCAGACGGGTACGGGAGCCCAGCCTGGCTCGCAGGTGCCCGATCTTAGCGGGTTAGCTTGCGCATGGGAACGCACGCTGTGGTCCGCACTTTCCAGTGTGCGGGGTTGCAGGGATGAAAACCGTCTGGTCGTTGCTCTGAAGGAGAGTCTGCAAGAGGCAACAGACTCGTGAATAAAGACTCTCAGTGCTCCCAGATGCGTGATGTCGAAACTCGGGGGAGGGGCTGTGCTGTAGGAAGATGTTTGAGATGCACTTGTTAGTCCAAGATGACTTTTGTCAGGGGAAGGGAAGATGGCACGTGCAGGAGTATTTTGGTAAGAGAGGGAAGGGCACAATTGGACCCGGCCTTTGGAGCGCCACAGATCTGGATTTAATCTGGCCCCACCGTATTTTAGCCGTATGGGGCCGTGGCCAAGTCTCCTAGTCTTTCCCAGGGTCTGGTTCCTTACCCATTAAAGGGATGACGTCATCCTTGTAGGCCTGTTGTAAATGTTTAAACAGGTGTGTAAAGGGTACATTCAGTGCTTCACATGTTTGTTTGTTTTGTTTGTTTTTGAAAGACCTTATTTTATTTCTTTGAGGAGAGGAAGAATCTCAAGCAGGCTCCTCGCGGGGCTTGATCCCACAACCACAACAAGATCACGGCCTGAACTGAAATCAAGGGTCAGCCACCCAACCGAGCCACCCAAGCACCCCTAAAGATTTTATTTTTGAGTCATCCCTACACCCATGGTGGGTCTGGAACTCACAGCGCCGAGCTCCACCAGCTGAGCCAGCCAGGCTCCCCAACACATGTGTTTGATAGATCCTTTAGGAAAAGCACATTGGCAGCATTTGGGAGACCGGAGTCAGTGCAGTGAGAATCAGCAGGACCTGGGAACTGGTCGGATAAAGGGTAGCACTGGAAAAGGAGGGCAGTCGCCTGTGGTTTCAGAATTCAGAGATAGGGGTTTAACGTCACTCAGCACGAGGCACGTAGGAGTTGGTGCAGAATTTGGAGTGGCATGGGGAAAATAAAGTTCATTCTGTCTGCCTGTAGATTAGAGTTCATAAATTTTAGGTGGGAAGAGTAGCTCTACAGACGTAGAGCCAGTGACAGAAAAGGGTGACAACTGAGAACTGGCCTCAGAAGAAAGAAAAGTTGAAAAGCAGACCATGACCCTCAGTAATAAATACATTTTACCGCCTACAAATACACAGATATATGAAATGTTTCACAGCCCAGTGTTTCACAATTGTTACTATACACTGTGAACTTTAATATACTCTATTTTATTTAAAAGTGCTGATTGTAAGTAACCTGCTATTGATTCTGTGACCAACCAATGGATCATGGCCAAAAACATCAATGTGCTGTGATGAGAACTGTGTTTGCTATAGTGCATGTTCAAGAAAGGTATTAAATGATGCCTTTCTCTCAACGATTTTCTTTTACAAGGCATATTTATTCTTAATGACACAGCACCTTTTTTATAATTTAGAAATTTATCGGAAAAGCAATGTATGGTAAAGAATTTCAACCTTACGCCATAGCTTGACTTCCCAACCAAATAAGATGAGGAAATTAGTGCCCTGTACTCACTTTGTCTTGTCCATCTGCCTCTTTCTTTCTTTCTTTCTTTCTTTCTTTCTTTCTTTCTTTCTTTCTTTCTTTCTTTCTTTCTCTTCCTTTCTCTTCTCTTCTTGTCTCATCTCTTCTCTTCTCTTCTCCGAGAAAAAGAGCAAGAGAGCACAAATGGGGGAGAGGGGCAGAGGGGAGAGGGAGAGAGAATCCCAAGCAGGCTCCACACTTCGTGCAGAGTATGATGTGGGGCTCAATCCCATGTCCCTGGGATCATGACCTGAGCTGAAGTCAAGAGTTGGATGCTCAGCCAACTGAGCCAGCCAGGAGCCCCATATCTGCTAATTTCTGACTCCTGTATCATTTTTCTTAAATTGTCAAGTTTCATAATATTTGTATTCTGTTTTATAATTACAGTGAGTCTACTGAGCATTTTCTGTGGCTGACTGCCAAATTTGGATTTTAAGTAAATAGTATTTACGATATTTCGGTTATATATGTGGTATTCACTGTAGAACTGAGTTGTATGGTTGTACGAAAAGGATATATAATTCTGTCATGAGATATGTGTGGCTAGGTGGAGAATGTTTCAAGTGTCATTACCAAATCCTTTCTCTTTTGTTATGCTCTAAAATTGCTCAAAATCATGACATGCTTTAGTCTGTTCCTATTTGGAGTATACATTTCTAATTTACCTCTTTTTTTCAAGGAGTTTTTGATTGCCTTTAATTTTCCTTTTTGGCAAAACAAGAATATGCCTTTATCTTGTTAGTAGATTCTTTTTCATTTTGTCTGTTAAAAGAAATCCATTTTCTTGAAAGCACTCTATAGCCCCCTGTTCCCTCTGGTCTAGCCCATTGCATAGCCATTGTCCTGGGGTTTCTCTTACCCTTCTTCTGAGTTAGAGCTGTTGCTTGAACCCATTGTTTTCTTGTTGGATTTCTTCCTTCCTTCCTTCCTTCCTTCCCATCTTATTAGAGTATATTCTCAAGTAATTTTTTTGTTTGTTTTAGAAAATATCTAAGGGCGTAAACTTTTAAAGACTTTATACATTAGAAAATGTCTTTACCCTCATATTTGATTGATGGTTTGAATTTCAAGTTTAAAAATATTTTTCCTTGTTCTGCTCAGCACCCATGACCTCCATTCATTCTGAAGACTGGTATCTTTATCTTTTGTATCTTAGATTATTTGTTTTTCTTTGTGCGTTTCTATAATTACTGTTAATCAAATAGTAAAATTCATATGTCAGCTTTCTGTGTTTCTTAAACAGATTTTTCTTTTACTTTCCTCATTTCTTTGCCTTTTTCTCCCACTTTAAGGCTTTCTCCTGAATTTTTTTTAAAAAAATGCTTACTTATTTATTTTCAGAGAGAGAGTGTGAGTGAAGAGTGGGGGAGAGGCAGAGAGAGAGGAAGAGAGAAACCCAAGCAGGCTCTGTGCTGATGCGGGGCTCTAACTCATGAACCGTGAGGTCATGACTTAAGTTGAAACCAAGAGTTGGACACTTAACCTACTAAGCCACCCAGGCGCCCCTCTCCTGAATTTTTAAATTTTGGTGTTCTTAATTTTAATTTTCTTTCTTTTTTATTTTTTTTAACGTTTATTTATTTTTGAGACACAGAGAGACAGAGCCTGAATAGGGGAGGAGCAGAGAGAGAGGGAGACACAGAATCTGAAACAGGCCCCAGGCTCTGAGCCGTCAGCACAGAGCCCGATGTGGGGCTCGAACTCACAGACCGTGAGATCATGACCTGAGCCGAAGTCAGACGCTTAACCGACCAAGCCACCCAGGCACCCCTTAATTTTAATTTTCAAGTATTATTTCTTAATCTCTGATTGCTTTCTTTCCATAGCTGTCTGTTGTTATTTTATAGATGCAACTATCTTCTTGAATTTGTCTGAGATAACTAATTAGAATTAAAAAATTCCCCATTCTCTGAATTATCTCAGTTTCCTGCTGGATCATCTCCGCCTCCTTAGTCCTTCTATTTTGTGTTTTAGCTTCCTAGGATGTTTGATGAATCTTTATTGTGGGTGCGTGTTTATGAGTGAGGGCATGACAGCTCCTGGGTCTCTCCTTTGCCTTTTGTGGTCACTTTGGGAGGAGTGGGTCCTGCCTGACCTATGGCCACGTCCTCTGAGTGCTGTGTCTGTTGCTGTTTGTGTAAATAGCGCCCATGTGCACCGTCTCACAGAAATTAGTCCAGTCTCCGTTCTCTTGTTCTCAGTGTTATAATGGCTTTCTCTTTTTGTGCTTTTTTACTGTCCAATAAATGAGATTTTTAAAAGCAAGAAAGATAAATGTATATGCACAGTCTCACACTGAATTTTAACCGATGTTTATTTCTGCTTAATCAGCTTGTGATGTTTTATATTCTCTTTAAAGAGAACATGAGGGGTCCCTGGGTGGCTCAGTCGGTTAAGCGTCCGACGTCAGCTCAGGTCATGATCTCATGGTCCATGAGTTCGAGCCCCGCGTCGGGCTCTGTGCTGACAGCTCAGAGCCTGGAGCCTGCTTTGGATTCTGTGTCTCCCTCTCTCTGTGACCCTCCCCCATTCATGCTCTGCCTCTCTCTGTCTCAAAAATAAATAAACATTAAAAAAAAAATAAAGAGAACACGATAGACCTTGACTTTCTCAGAAACGACTCGCGTGCCAGAAGCCTCAGGTCTGCCCATGATCTGGGTTTCACATTTGTTTTGTTTTGTTTTGCCTTATTTTAGCCTCACGACAGCTTTGTGACTTCTCGGAGATGGAGTGAACTTCCTTCCTTGACACTGGTCTGCTGTGCTCCATCTACTGAATTTCTATGTGCTCCTTTCTGTTAGGAATAACTCGACTTTCTGTGCCTGTCTGTTTCTGCCAGTCATGTTGATAGGCCTCGGGGGCAGTATCTTTTCCTTCTGAGCTCGGAGGAACAGAAAAGGAAGGGAACAAGAGCAAAAGGGGAGCCAGGAGCTAACTTCCGAGTCTGGGGCAGTTCTGAGATTGTAACTGTTGTGTGGCTGGCACAGCTCTGCCCTCTCTGCCCGATGCACCATTAAACTGAGCAGGAAGGAGCAGGAAGGCGTTCTCTGACTCGGGGCCGCCTTCGCACAACTTGGCACTTGTTTCTGGAAGGACTTCACCTCTCCAGGATCCGCCCCCCATCTCTGTGCCACTTTAACACCCATGTGAACAGAAGAGGTGCAGGCGATGGGACGGAGGTGGACAGAGCTGAGAGAATTACAGGGCGTGTCCTCTGCTCCCAGGAGCCTGCGGACTGGTTAGAATACCACCGATTAGTAACCAATCCGATCCTACATAACTGTTAGGTTGTACGTGAACTTTTAAGTGTTGTAAGTGCTCTGCAGAAGTCAGGAGAAGCGAGGGCTTGAGTTGGCTTAAATGGGCAGAATTTTGGAGGGGAGAAGCCTGGCTGTCCAGGCAGTCGTGGGAGCCGAGGTTCAGAGTTAACCCCAGGCAGAGCTTGGGATGACCGGAGGTGGCCGCAGCAGGTGGCTGGAGGCCAAGCCTGGAATTCTCCGCACAGACAGCAGGGCCCATGGTGACTCTGTAATGAGTTTTCAGTCCTAGAGGAGGCAGGCCAGAGAGGCCAGAGCCGTCAGAGAGGTGGTTGCCGTCTCAGAACCAAGCGCCGGGCTTCAGGACGCAGCACTGTCTGACCCCCCTCCACCTCTCTGCGTTCTTTTGCGGCCTTGGGTTTGGGTAGTTGAAGAAGCTGGAGAAGTGCAAGCTCAGAGAGAAGGGGGCACGTGCAAAATGTATCGGGGGAGCCGCTGGATTTTACAAGTGTAATCTTGGAGGAAAAGGGTAATTGTCATCATTTCCCATTTAGGTGATAGCTCACAGTCAGTATCAAAAGTCGAAAAGAATCTCCATCTTTCTGAGCATGCCAGACGAAGTCGAGACAGAAGAGATCATCAGGGACATTTTCCGGCAAGGGAAGACCTGCTTCGTCCCACGGTACCGGTTCCAGAACAACCACATGGACATGCTGAGACTGACGTCCCCCGACGAAATTTCGTTACTTCCCAGGACGTCCTGGAATATCCTTCAGCCTGGAGAGGATGAGGTCCGGGAGGAAGCCTTGTCCACAGGCGAGTGTTAATGGTATTGGGACTGGCACGTGAGGGTGCTGTGGGACTGTGGCTCACCGGTCACGTGTGGGTCACTGGGGGTCGATTTTCTTACCGGGATGAGCCCTGTGGTGCTTACATTCCAAGACACCCCCGTTAGCTGGCTTAGGGTGAGATGCCCTCTAAGCCGTCAGGTGCCAGCCGTGAGAGGAGTGCGGTTGCCTCTTTGCAGACTCTTGCCCTTGTGGGTTGAATTAGACATTGTCCCCGAGTAAGGTGATCGTTTCTCGTGATTTCCGTGACGGGCTGTGAATTAATGGGCGCATTTCCATTAACGCTAGAAGCTTTTACCTCTCCAGGCACCTGCCTTGTGGACATCGCCTCTTGGAAGTCACGTGGGCCTCTCAAACACAGAGTCTTCCAGACGCAGTCACGTTCCCTCAGCCCCTTCCGCCGTGTGTCTCTCTGGGCGTGGCACCGGCCGTGCTACCGTCAGCCACCCAGCTGACCGCGCAGGGGTCTCAAGGTCAGCCTTGCTTGCTCTTTCCCTCTCACGCCTGTCATGTGGTCTGGCGCCGAGTCCCCACGATGGTACCTGCTGTATCGAACATGCACCCCCGTGCCCCGCCGCCAGGACGTCCCGGCCACCGGCTTGTCTCGATGGCCTCCTCGCTGCTCTTTCTCGCCGTGCGGTGTATCCCCTCCTCCCCTGTCGGTCCACTCTCTGCACAGTAAGTGAAGCAAGACTCCCGAAACGCAGATCTGACCGCTTCTGTCCCCTGGGTAAAGTCTCTCGGTGACTTCTGCTGCCCGCCCTTTCGTGGAAGGGAACGCCCCTCAACGAGGCTCTTCCCGATGCGCCCTGCGCTGCCGTCGTTTTCACCTCTTTCCCCTCCCGCCTGCGTAAGCCACGTTCCGGCCCCTCTGAGTGTCTCTGCCTCCCGTCCCCACTCTGCCTTCTCTACCACAGGACCTTTACACATGCTCTTCCCTTCCCACAGTCACTCGGGAGATTTAATCATTAGGAAGCAGCCAAAGAGCTAAGGACAAAACGAGCTAAGAGTCCTAGTTTGTAACACCGAGGCTCAAACCTTTCTTCAAGGTATATTTTTAAGACTTCAGTGGTTGGAAGGAAACCCAAAGCAGCGTTATGCCCTTGCCTCTCAATTTCTGTTCTCTTCCAGTGTAACCCCGTAACCTACAAAATCGATAAGATGGGGCGGGAGGGGATTGAGCCAGGGCTCGTGGTATTCGGGGGGTTCCCTACTCTGCTTCCTTAGCCTCCCCCTGTTGTCCAGTCCTGCCCTTTGCCAGACATGTAGGCACCAAGGGTACACTCAGACCACCTCCCTGCTGGCCCTGCACAGTAGAGCAGACGAGTGCCAACATTATCAGACTCTCGTGTTTTTAAGGGGAAAGATTGCAAGCATTTTAAGACCGTGAGACGATGAGCGGGTGCGGTATATCTCGGGGGCGGCCCAGGCATAGAAGATGAGGCCCTGACGTTGCTCAGACTTAATGCAGCCGCGTCTCCAGACTCGCAGGCTTGAGGGTGGGACCCAGGACAGTCCACTTCCGTCTGACTCTGTGTTAACTGCTCCTCCAGTGCTCGCATCACCTCCGTAACGCCCCTGCTGAAATTCCGGAGGCCGAGCCCACCGTCTTTGCTCTGTCCATTCTGCGGTGCGTTCCTTAGGCTGAGCTAAAATGCATCAGCCTGAACTTCTATGCTTTTGTTCTATTTCTACGTAAGTACAGCGGCTGGAAAAGTAAGGACGAAGCGTGATCTTTCCTCCTAATTTAGTTGCACTTCCTGGTTAGATAAACTCAGGCCAAGTAAGTGAGCTAACTCATTATGTATGGTTTTTAGCACGTGGCTCGCATGATTTGGCACGTGGGCAGAATTACTCGTTTTACTATCAACTCATTGCTGGCCAAGGATATAGCACTTTGGTAATTTCTAGCAAATGTTTCCTGAGCATCTGCGTTGTGTGAGACACTGTTAGGTCTGCAGAGACGAGGTCCTGGACTTCAGGGGGCTCACACTCTAACTGGGGAGACAGCAAGTGTATGTACGTAGAAAAATACCCCAGCCTGCAGTGTATGTCAGATCCAAGAGTCAAATGCGAAGGTACAGAACGTTACGAATGTAGACGTTCAGGGCTTGGCTCTGAGTAGAAGGAAGCCTAGCCAAGACACTCCACTTTTTCCTCCTCCGTGGCGTCTCCACACCGTGGTTGTGGGACCAGCTGCTCCCCCCTGTGGGTTCTTGGCAGGTACTTGCAGTCTGGGTTGCAAGGGGATAGGGGATTACGTCTGGTTTCTTGAACTGCCGCCTGGGAGGGGAGGCTCTTCGTTGCTGTCGGGAGAGGTGTTTGAGCAGGCAGCCTCCGCCTTTTGTTATCTGCCCGCGTCGCACTCCGGACGCGGGTGTCCCCGGTATCAGCCGCTAACAACGGGCCAGCTTTGGGGGAAGTACAAATCTCGCTTCACAGCGCGTGGAACGAGCTGATTAGAGCTCAGACCGCCGTCCCGCCGTAGCTCCCGTAGCCGGTTTATCTTTCGGGTTTGCTCGAGTCATCGCCGCTTAGAAAGGAGTGACCTGAGCAAAGGTCCACCTGGGGTTTGCTACCTAACAAAATAGCAGATTGCTAAGTGGAGTAGAGGGGCCGCCTCTCTGCTGAACTTCTCCTCAGAGTGAGGGCTGCTCAGGCAACTAGGTTAGCCAGGAGTCTTTCCACGGAGAGTACGTGATCTGAGTCAACCTGGCTTAACGGAAAAGGGGATTTTATTGGCTCAGAGACTGAGAAATCCACAGAAGGGGGAGCTTTTGATACACTAGAGCGAGTGATCAGGGTCAACTCTGGCTCTGCTGTGTGACTCCGCTGTCATCCGTGTGTTCCAGTTGCTACATGGTGGCCCGTGGTGGCCCGCGGTGGCCTGTGGTGGCCTATGGTGGCCCGTGGCAGCTTTGGGTTCCACAGCACACTTGCTGTTAGCACTCATGGAAGAAAGGAGCAAGTTTGCCAGTAAAATCCTGGTCTTATGCTCGCTGACCCAGGTTGGGTCAGATGGCCTTTCCCAAATCGGTCACCGTGGCCGGGGACATGGACTGGGCCAGCTCCCTCATGCCCTCCCGGTGCCATTTCCTGCGACCGGGGAGAAGGACGTGCTGCCCGGTAGGGGGTGCTGTGCTAACCACTGAGCTGACGTGACAGTTGGGTGGGTGACCCCCTACGGGGAAGAGTAGTGCGGTTTGAGAGCAAGGGGAGCAGGGGCCAGAGCATCCACGTTCACTGCCACAGGCACTGCTGTCCTTCCTGAAATCTGCAGAGGACAGCATGCTGCCGTGTCCTCACTGTCGGCCTTTGTGTTTTATTTCTGATCTTTCCAGAGGCTCTGTGTGTGGGTGCCGAGTCCTCACGGAACGATCACAAAGAAGACTTTCCATCCCAACCCAAACCCTCCACGGTAGTGGCGTGAGACCCTGCCGGGGACACGGTCTTGAGCGTGTGGCGTGTGGCCTGCGGCTTCCAGCTGGGTTGTTCGTGCTCTGTGCTTCCGGGTGGGCTATGGCTGCTTTGCTGAAAGTAACGCCCGTGAAACCGACCTCGTTTCTTTCTTTAATAGGGTTGCACGGCCTCTGAAAGAATGTGGTAAGGAGAGTGGGTTTGAATTTCATCGAGGCGTTTGACTGAGTCATGATGTCCTTGAGGACAAGCTGGCTAAATTCAGACGGATGATAATACTCTATTCAGAAAATACGTATTGAGCGCCTGGTCTGTGTGGGTGTGATGGGGGCACAGCAGGGAACGGGGCGGACCTGTCCCCACCGCTGGGGAGCCGGCAGCTGTCCTCGCCACAGCGGGGTCGTGCTGGCCTCTCACCGGGCTCTCTGTCCCTCTCAGCTACCCCAATGTCCCCGAACTTGAGCATTTGCGTAAGTTCCTTCTGATCATTCCCGCTGTGCTTTTCACATTTCTGGGAGAAGCCGGTTTGTGGACGTAGGATGCTCCTGGTCTGTTTTGCACCCTCCCAGGTGTTCAGATAGCGCCAGAGTTTCCTGTGCAGTTTTTCATCACCTGTTTCTGATTCTAGTTTGGGGGAATCTTCTGTCCACCGTTTTGAGTCTTCATTTCAGTTCCTTTGGAATAAATTTCGAATTGGTTCCTGGACATATTAATTTTCCTAAAATACCTTTGGGGATAGGTCACCTGCCCTGTTCACGCCTCTTCCCCGGATGCTGGACGGGCCTGAGCTCCCGAGCAGACCACGGTTCCTGCCAGCTAGTTCTGGCCAGAGGAAGGGACATCGGGTAGAATTTGAATATTCAGGCCACCCGCTGGGCCTTACCTGCCCTCCCACCTTGACCCCGGCTTCTCTCTGCCACTCCTCTGCTTTGGCCGGAGCGTCTGCTGGAAGCCAGCCTTTCCCAGCGGTCAGACCACAGGTTGGAGTCCGATAAACCGGGTGTGCGTTCTAATCTGGCTGCTTGCTGACTGTGACTGGAAAGGTGGCTCGCGTCCTTTGAGCTCCAGTCTTCTCCTCCACAGACGGATGTCGCGGAGCCGCTTCCGCGAGATGGCGTCAGTCGGTGCCGCTGATCTCGCTGCCGGTGACCCGTCGTCCGCAGGCACGCCGCGCGCGTCACCGTGACACCCGCGTCCGCTGTGTTTCCGGGCTGGAATGTCTTCCGTGTTTGTTCCTTCAAGGCCGTGTCTTTTAGTCTAGTGCTTACGCTCCCTGCCTTTGGAGGCAGACTGATCCGAGTTGGAATCTAGGCTTGACCATGTGGGAAGTTACCTGCCTCTCAAAGCACGTGTTTTTTTCATGCGACAGTTGCGGGAGGGGGGATGTGACGATGTGCAGGAAGTGCCTCGTGCAGCCCCTCGCGAGGGGGTCCCCAGACGTGGCAGTTACGATTCCGGAGCTCAGCTACCTTTCCACACCTCCCCCGGCTGCCCCCCGATACCCAGTCCCCTTCTCTAATTCCCACTCACCTGGCTTCTGACACATGCTCCCTGTTTTGTTAATTCTCCTTGGGGTACATTTTTTTTTTATTGCTGACGGACTTTGTGAAATTGTGATTGATAATAAGAAATACGTATACTTGCTCTTTGGCCCTGGTTTCTGGCACAGAGCTCCTAAAACCCGTGGAGTGTCCTGAGTGGTAAGAGTGATAAAGGTGTCTCAGTATTCATCAGTATTCAGCCCCGCCCCAGTGTATGTTAATGACATCATGTTCCAGTGCACCCAGGGATGGGGGCTGCTCACCGGGGAACCAGTCGCGTCTCTGGAGGGCTGGAACTTTCAGGCCAGGGAGGCCAGTGGCCAGTGATTCAATCGCACCTATGTCTTGAAGCTCCCGTAAGAACCCAAGAGGACGGGTGCAGAGAGCTTCTGGGTTGGTGAACGGAGGGAGCTTTGGGAGAGCGGTGCACCTGGAGAGGGCAGGAAAGTCTTGTGCCCATCCCCACACCCAGCCCTCTGCACCTCTTCTGTCTGGCTGCTCCTGAGTTACAGCATACTTTTTTAAAAATTAAAAAAAAGATGTTTTTTAACTTAAATTCAAGTTAGTTAACGTACCGTGTAGTATTGGTCTCAGGAATAGACCCCAGTGATTCATCACTCACATACAACACCCGGGGCCCATCCCAACAGGTGGCCTCCTTGATGCCCGTCCCCCATCCAGCCCATCCCCCCACCCAACACCCCTCCAGCGGCCCTCAGTTTGCTCTCTGCCTTTAAGAGCGTCTTGTGGTTTGCCTCCCTCTCTGTTTTTATCTTAGTTTTGCTTCTCTTCCCCTCTACCCCCCTTGTTCCCCTTTCTCTGCATCCTCGCCAGCACCCGTTGTTTCCTGAATTGTTCATTTTAGCCATTCTGACAGGTGTGAGGTAGTATCTCCTTGTGGTTTTGATTTGAATTTCCCCGACGATGAGTGATGTGGAGCATCTTTTCATGTGTCTGTCGGCGGTCTGGATGTCTTCTTTGGAGAAGTGTCTATTCATGTCTTCTGCCCATTTCCTCACTGGATTACTTGTTTTTTGGGTGTTGAGTTTGTTAAGTTCTTTATAGATGTTGGATACTAACTTATCCGATATGTCATTTGCAAATATCTTCTCCCATTTCATTGGTTGCCTTTAGTTTTGTTGATTGTTTCCTTCCTGTGCAGAAGCTTTTTATCTTGATGAGGTCCGTAAGCCAGTAACCTAGTAGGTAAAATGTTTCTCTGAATTCTGTGAGCTGCTGTAGGAAATTAACCAAACCCAAGAAGAGGCCGTGGGAACCTCCGATGTATAGCCCATGTGTGAGAGGTGCAGGTGACAGCTGGGACTTGCAGTGGCATCTGAAGCAGGGACGGTCGTAGGGGCCTGGATCCTTTACCTGTGGCATCTGACGCTGTCTCCAGGTAGATAGAGTCGGAACCGATTTGCATCGAAGGACATCTGTCTGGGGTCAGTGAGTCGCTTGGTGGAAAGAACACACACCGGCACTTGATTCGGGAAGAGCAGACCTTCTCCTAAGTCGCAAGCGGCTGGTCAGTGGTACAGGTTCGTGCGATGGGGCCAGCGCTGTTATTGTAAAGCCAGAGAAAGCTTATGTAAGTTCACGGATGGCCAGTATTTTATATCCGGTAAAGAAAGGCTGGATTTTAAAAATGATTAGAAGCATGTACCTAGGGGCACTTAAAGAAGTATGTCAGAAGTAGTTGTTTTATAAGATGCTGTGACATTGTTGTTTGGTGCTTGTGAGTAAAGGGTTAATGTGAGTAAAGGTGTGGAAAGGTAGCTGAGCTCTGGAATCGCGTTGGAGTGGATCTCGTCCCAGCACTGCTCTGGGGAGGCTGTGGAGTGAAGGTCCAGGTGGAATGTTATCCCTGCCTCGTCTGCTGTTGCTTCCGTACCCAGGTTGGGAGCCCTGAGTGGGCTGCCTTGGGTCTGGGCCTCCGTTCGTGTAAATTATGACGACTAAAAATAAAGCAACTGTGATTTTGGACGAGTTCCTGCATGTCATGTGTGCCCCTGTGGGACTGGGGTGACGTCCGCACGGACGGTTGGCCCTGCGGTCCTCACGTGGCTGCCTCCAGGGCACGTGGGCAGGTAATGACGCGGCCACGTCACCTGCTCTGTTTTCCACTCCAGCGCCCGTCCAGGTGCCCTTTCCTTCCGGGCGCCCCATTCGCCCAGAGCGCGCCGCGACCCGGCCGTCCCCTCTTCTCCTGGCACCTGCCGGGTGGGCACCATTGCTCACGGAGCGAGTGATCCCGGGAGGACTCCCGCCCTCCCGGGGAAGAGCTTGCGTCAAGTTGCTGTGTCTGAAAGTACGCTGGTCTTGGGGCTGAGAAGCTTTTCCTTCAGGCACCTTATCAAGTACACACGCGGGAAGAACGGCCGGGCCTTCATCCGGGCACCCAGTGCGCTGGGGACGGGCTTCTTGGGGCTGTTCCGGAACCGACGGTCTGTCTCCTGCAGGACAGAACATACGGTCATCCCACACGCCGCTCATTGCCTCCTGGTGAACGCCCAGCCCAGTAAGACGGCAGCTTCCTCGGGGGCCTCGGCCCGTCGTTCTTGCCCAGCTGGGCTAGCCCGCCACCCGCTGTGTCCCGGCACAGGGGTCCAAGGAGCCACCCAACACTTTCTGTCACTAAAGGACGAGCCCAGGTGACAGGCTCCCCACAGGTGGAACCTCTGCCGTCTTGTATTCTGTTTGGGGAAAACGGGTTGTTTTTGCCATTTCCTTTCCTCTGCGTCCTTCTGCCTCTGGTCCCGGTGGTTGCGCGTTCCCGTCTGTCACCGTGAAATCATTCTTGAGCCTTAAATTCTCGCTGGCGTCGTCCACGTCACCTGTATCGACTTTACTCCCTGTAAAAGATAAGAAAGTGAACGTGCTTATTCTTCCTGGTTTTTATCAACATAACCTGGGATTTTAAAATCAATAATAGTCATAATTCAAAGATGTGTGTCTGTTCGTTAAGGCATTGTGTTTTTCACATTTGATTATTTATTTACTGCGTTAGTAAAGGACAGTCACTTAAACTCAACCCTAAAGTTGCACAGGTTCGTCATTCCCTGCTTCTGCTTTTAAGCTGTGCCTTCCTTATTATTGATTTCTATTTTTTTATTAATTTCTTCACCAGATGGAGAATTCCTTTAATTTTTTTTCAGTGTGGTATTTTCAGAATGCTTATTATTATTATCATTATTATTATTATTATTATTATTTTATTGATATTGTCTCTGTACACGTCAGTGGATTCTAGAGTGGGGATTGAATTGTTGGGTCACCCTGGTTTTCCCTCTCGTGATTCTAGACCAGGGATCGGCCAACATTTTCCATCAGGTGCCGTGGCGTGAACGTTAGAGGCTATGCAGGGGTCAGGCGGTGGGGCTCCTGGGCTGGCGAAGGCGGTCCTGGCTCCACCAAGGGGAAGGGCAGGACGGACGCCAGAGGAGAGCGGATGTTCAGACGGACAAGAAGCCCCTGCCGTACTCAGCCGTGGCCGACTCCGTGTCGGACGCCGCAGGCCCGTTTCCTGAAGAAGCGTGCACATCCTGCACGCGGAGGTGAACTGTATCCTGTAGGTGCTGGGGAGTCCTGAGATACTTTAGCCGGGGGTGGGGGTGGGGGGCGCGACACGGACAGTCTCTGTTTTGGGAAGATTGTTCTGCCAGCCGTGAGGAGGACAGGACCAAGGAGACTGGGGGTGGGGCATCCCCTGGGAATGTGATAGGACAGAAAGGAGAAGTGACCGTCATTGAAGAATGGAGAGGACACATGAGCTCTGACACACACGGCGTGTGGTCCGTAGGCCTCGGTGACTGCCCACTCAGGGCCACTGGGGCCCAGCCCGGCTTTGCCACCAGGGTGGGTGCTGTTCACCCAGTCAGGGAGTGCAGGAGGGAGGAGTTGGGGAGTAGGTGCTGAGCCCCGTTGCAGGTGGTCCTGGGGCCTCTGGTAGGTAGCTCGTGGGAGGCCCAGATCGGGAGGTCGGGAGACGGGACTGGCCGGAGTGTGGTTGTGGGGCGAGCTCGCGGCTCTGAACAGAGGCTGGCCAGTGGACGGTGTGTCTGATCTACACGGGCCAGACTGATTGCGCTTCCCTCTCTAGATGAGGTGGGTTTTTTTGGGTCACGTGTTTTTGAAATGATTTCTTAGATCAGCATAGGCTGTAAAAGTAGAGAGAAGTCGTAAATGTACATTTGGAAACGGTTAGCTAAGGGAGACAGCAGAATCTCTGAGTACGTGGAGGTGGGTGTTGGCAACGTGCTAGACGTAAGGGACCGCAGAGTTCCTTGCGCCTCTGCTTTGGCTACGAGAAAGGCGGGGCGCGATGGCAAGGGACCGTGTCTTTGGGGAAGGTGGGCTTTGGTCAGGGCTCCTACGATGGACGAGCGAGAGCTGCCCAGCCCCTCGCCCGCCAGCCGTGGCGGCCGCCCCTTCCAGGAGTAATCGTGACCTTTGTGTCCTCGGTTTTCAGTTCGTGATAAAACCGTAAGGAAACGCAGGTTTAACCAGCTGTCCCCGGGCAGGACACGCCTGTCTCAGGGACCCTCTGTGGGTTTAACAAGGAGAGTGAAAGATGCTAAAGGAAGCGATGATTTTACGTATTTGATTTCTGCTGGTGGGAAGGAGGCGTGTCCACGCACAAGCAGCCCAGTCCTCACAGTGAGGACGTGGTCCTTGGACAAAAGAGCAGCCACGGGGGAGGCAAGGCCAGTCCATTAACCGTCCCGTGTCTCCCTGCTGCCAGTGCTCCCGCGCTGCTGGTGCTCACGAACACACAAGGACAACCCAAACAGGGAGCCAGGTTCCTCTGTCGTTCATGAAGTAAGTACGCGCTCAGGGTAAACCACTTCAGTGGCTTAGTCAGGGACACGATGAAAAGACGTCCAACTGACGCATTCCCCAGATGTGAGTGCCGTGAACATGGCTGCTACCCTTCTCCGTCTGCGTGCGCTCGTTTTTAAACATCTTACGCAGATGGGATCATACTCTACATTCTGTTTTATGTTTTGCTTTTTCACTTGTTAATGAACCGTAGAATTATTTTCATAGCCGCACAGGGTGATCTGCCTTAGTGTTTCAGATGGCCGTGTAGCATTGATGTGCTCTAATTTTTTTAACCAATGCTCTGTTAATGGACATTTAGATTGCTTGCATTTTTTCAAATTTTTTAATTTTTAATTTTAGTGAGAGAGAGTGTGAGTGGGGGCGGGGGGAGGGCAGAGAGAGAGAGAGAGGGAGAGAGAGAGGGAGGGGGAGAGAGAGAGAGAGAGAGAGAGAGGGAGAGAGGGTGGGGGGGGAGGGAGGGAACGAATCTCAAGCAGGCTCCACGCTCAGTGCAGACCCTGACATGGGGCTTGATCCCATGACCCTGGGATCATGACCTGAGCCTCAATCGAGAGCTAGACGCTCAACCGACTGAGCCATCCAGGCACCCACCCCATTTTTAAAAATACTACAACAGCACGAGGAAAACCCAGATATATTTCAGCTTACACGAATGCCTCCGTGGGGTCAGTTACTAGCAGTGGAGTCTGACTTTTTGTAGGTGTTTCCACACTGGTTTCAAAAAAGGCTAGGCCACCTCGCACACCCCCCACCATCACGGAAGAGCGTTTTTTTCCTTTCCCCGGATGGATGGATGGATGGATGGATACAATAATGAATGCACACGCACTCATGAGCGCCTGTTGTGTACAACGGGTGGTGTCCTGGCAAGGAAGAGACGCGGTCTGTTGATGACGGAGCCGCATGGAGGAGGGAATGGGGAGGTCGTGACGGGAGCGTTGGCCTCTGGGGACCGGTTCTGTCGCAGACTGGCTAGTGGGTGTGCGCAGCCCTCGCCCTCTCTCTGAGTCTCGGCCCCTCACCTGAGGATGGATCGTGCTGCCCGGCTCACTGAAATGCCAAGAAGGCCGAAGAGAGTTTGTGTAAGGCTTTTCCACTGCCCGGCACATAGCAGGTGCTCGTCGATGGCGGTGATGACCCTCGCATGTAGCATGGTGGCCCCAGGCCCGGCGACAGCGCCCGCCACGGCGGTGTGCCCACGGCGCCCTGGGGGCCCAGGGTGGAGGGTGCTCTTTCGTGCGTTCCGGAAGGCGGAGCAGAGCCGTCTGTAAGCGTGAGTCGTACGTAGTTCGCCGTGAGGTTGTGTCGGGGGAGAGACAGTGAGTTTCTCAAGACGAGCGTGCTGGCGCAGGAAACCGAAACCCCACTCATACGTCGGAAAAGTTGGTTGATGGTCTCGGGAGAAATGCATTTGTGCTGCTTGAATTCTCAGCCTTGGAAGTAACAGTGTTGGCCTGTCCGTGTTTCTGGTTTCATTTTGAAGAAGTTATCGAAAGAGGAGTTCCTCAGTTTTGTTTTAATTTCCTTTTTCCTCCTTTAAAGAATTACAGTGGTTAACGTGCGTTCGCTATGGAAAATGTCAAATTATGTAACAAGCTGTATATTGAAAAAAATTTTTTTTGGATGTTTATTATTTACATTTGACAGAGACAGAGCGTGAGCAGGGGACAGGCAGAGAGAGGGAGTCACAGAGTCCGAAGTAGGCTCCAGGCTCCGATTTGTCAGCACAGAGCCCGACGTGGGGCTCGAACCCATGAACCGCGAGATCATGACCTGAGCCGAAGTCGGACGCTCAACCGACTGAACTCCCCAGGCGCCCCTGTGGGAAATAAATTTATTTACAACATTCAGCCGTCTTCAGGAATATGGTCACCTCCTCAGTTGTTCAAGGCTTTTATTCCGTATTCCTTTGTAGATGTTTTTGATTTGAGTCACGTTGTTTCTGCACATTGCTTGTTGAGTGTATTCCTAATCAATTGATATTTGTTGTTATTGTGAATAGCATCTTTCCATTATGTTTTCAAGCTGGTTATTTTTATTATATAGCAAAGCATAGGAACGTGGCTCAGATTTCCACATGGAACTGGAAGTCTCTGAAGTAATTTTAAAGTTATTTTTGTTGGGGCTCCTGGGTGGCTCAGTTGGTTGAGCGTCCGACTGCAGCTCAGCTCATGATCTCATGATTCGTGGGTTCAAGCCCCTGCATTGGGCTCTATGCTGACAGCTCAGAGCCTGGAACCTGCTTCGGATTCTGTCTCTGTCTCTGTCTCTGTCTCTGTCTCTGTCTCTGTCTCTCAAATATAAATCAACGTTAAACATTTTTTTAAGTTATTTTTGTCAACATTTTCTTAAGTTCTAGAAAATCAAATCTTAGAAAACTTAATTTCAAAAGATACTTGCATCATTGATAACATGTTTTCAAGGTGAGGTGTCCAAGACTTTTCTTTTTTTTTTTAATTTACTGTCAAGTTAGCGAACATACAGTGTATACGGTGTCGTCTTGGTTTTGGGGGTAGATTCCCCTGATTCATCACTTACGTACGACACCCAGCGCTCATCCCAGCAGGTGCCCTCCTCAATGCCCATCACCCATTTTTAAAGGCTCCCAGATTTTAGAGGTTGAGATGTGCCGAGTGGTTTCCCCGATCTCCAGCAGGTGTCAGTGTTGGTCCGAGGTGGCGGTTTTAGCTGTGGGATCCCGCATTTACACATCCTTATTCCCGCAACACTGGGGATTGTCGAGCCGGAAGGGATATCGGAGATCATCCACGTCAGCCCTTCCGTCTGGGAGCTGGCCCGGGTGGGGGGCGACCCGTCCAAGGTCACACGGTCCCGTGGGGTGAGACTGACATGACGGTGAGCGTCAGTCCCCAAAGTCACGGAGGAGGAGAAGGTGTCGCCCCAACATATCGAGGCTGTGTTTCGGTGGAGCGGAAGGGTGCTGTTCAGCGTGTTCGGGTGAGTGGGGACCCGCCCCTGGTGTCCGGAGCCCGGGGGCCAGCCCGGAGGCCTGGCGCGCTCAGCAGCGCTCAGCCGTGTTGGCGGAGTGCGGGAAGAGCCGGCGGTTTTGTGACAGACCTTACGAGCAAGGACATCGCTTACCGAGGAATATTCTCCGGAGAGCTTTTTAAAATGGCAGAAAAAGGCCTGTTTCCGTTTTTTCCCGCGGTCCCGAAGATGCCGTCCACTTGTTCTGTGACTTCCTCACGCGTGGCCCCATCTCCTTGTCCCACAGCCTGCACGCGTGGAGCCCTGCTCTTTCCTTCACTTCCCCCTTGGAGGCCGAGCACGGGGCTCCCTGGCTCAACCTGCAGAATTCGGAGGAGTTCTTGCCCTGGCGCCGGAGGCCCCTCTAGCGTGCTCTGTGTGCCTCCTTCGGCCACCTTGCGCCTGTTCCCCGGGTGGGCCCTTCCGCGGGGAGCCAGTCCCCGGCCCCGCACACGCTCGCACTCTTCCAGCTCTGTGCCCCTGCTTGTTCTCGCTCCTGCCTCCCCACCCTGACCCTCAGCCTCCTCCTCTCCCTCCCCCGGCCGGTACCGCAGGCCACCCGCTCGGTGAGCCCCCTCCTCTGTGGACCCCAGCATCCTTCGTTCCCCACTTTCCTTCCTACCTTGTCACTAGGTCACCCTTGTACAGTTACTGGTGTTCACACGATTTATTGGGCGGACCTGTAGCTGTCCAGGGTGCTGTCCTGGGTCCTCTGGGCCCCGCAGACAGGCTGTCCTCACGGCGAGCTGTTCCCAAGTGTCACCGATTCACTTGGTTGCACCGGATCTCGAGAGCTGCCGTCTTCGGAATCCTTGCTGTCCTTCCTGCCACGCTGCCCTGGCAGGTTTGGGGGAACATTCGGGGCTTCGGGAGCGTTTCTCCCGCGCCAGAAGAAGACGTATCAGAGCAGATGACAGGGGCATCTGGAGTGAGAAACGCACTCGGAAGCCACCAGGAAAGGACGTTCCGTAAACACCAGATAACTGTAAACACTGTTATTTGGAAGTCACGGGTTACTTTCTGTCAGGCTTGCTCCGCGTGGCGCAGGCTGGTGTCAGCCAGGAGGCAGGCAGGCCCTCTGCGGGCACAGGAAGACGGCGAGCGGAAGAAATATGGTGTCCCTGCAACTTTATTTTAGTTAAATGCACTGCACCGCAAAGTTTGCGGGACCCTGAGGTGCTCGCCTGACGTCTTGGTAAAACAAACGGCGGAAGCCAGGGAGAAGTTTCCATCTTGCTAACGAGCTCTTACGGCTCGGGGGTCATGCAGAGCTGTAATTATTTAGAATGACGACTTTGAGCGCTCAGCCCCTAAAAAGCGAGGACAATAGAAATGGCTCCAGGAACACCCAGACATTTCCGTATCGGAAGAACTCATTCTTTGCTGTTCCCGAGCCCAGCCTCTCACGACCCTGGGCCGCCTGCCACAGTCCCCCGACGCGGCCCGGCACCCACGTTCTTACTCGGTTTTCCCGTTGCGGTAAAAACGCACACACTCTGCCATCTCAGCCGTCTTCGGGTGTCCGGCTCAGTCACGCGAGGTACACGTAGTGTTGTAAGACAGACACCCGAAACTTTTCCTCTGGCAAAACTGAAAGGGTGCCCCTTAAACAGCTCACCCTGCCCGCTGCCCCAGCCCTGGCGACCATGGCCGTCATCTGCTTTCTGTCTCCGAATGTGACTTCTTTAGTTTTTAGAAAATGTTCATTTACTTTGAGAGAAAGCACAAGTAGGGGAGAGGCAGGGAGAGGGAGACAGATTCCCAGGCAGGCTCCGCGCTGGCAGCACAGAGCCTGTCGTGGGGCTCGATCCCATCACCCCGGGATCGTGAGCTGGGCCGAAATCGAGAGCTGGACGCTCAACCGACCGAGCCACCCGGGCGCCCCTGAATTTGACTACTTTAGATACTTCGTGTAAATGGAATCATGCAGTGTTTGTTTTTCTGTGACTGGCTTCATTTATTTATTGATTGTACCAGACACATATATAAGGAATTGTCCTCAGAATCCTCAGAATCACTGAGCTTTGGTTGTAAACAGATCTGAGAAACTGAAGAGCTCTATCCGCTCACTTTACAGATGGAGGAGGAAAATCGGGCGACCAGAGGTTGCCTAAAGTTAGCAGAAAACCATATGAAGTTCTGTAACATCTTTTCAGTTTTCTAGGACGTTTTAAGGTCCGACTGGTTGTCAGCAGCAGTGTAAGTATCCCAAGATCAGAGCCAGAGTAAATGTCACATTTAGAAAATGACACTTGGATAAAGCTGTTGCCGCTGGTCCTATTTTCTGCCAAGCATCGTTGCGTATCGACAATAAAGCTGTTTAATTCTTTTTTTCCAACAGCGTTTACTTTGGTCGATATCTACCAAGATAGGATAAGCTGAAGCATAGTTTTATTTGTTTATCATTTTCCTTTTTAAACTGGGAGATGTCACAAAGCTGGATGTAGCAAACTTTTCCCGTAAAGGGCCAGATAGTTAACATTTGGGGGCTGTGTGTGCCCCACGATACCTGTTGTAACGATTCAATGCTGCTGCTGTAACGTGAACGCACAGCGTGACTGTGTCCCGTAAAACTTTATTTACAAAACAGGCAGTGGCCAGATTTGACCCCCAGGCTGTACTTCACCCACCCCATAGCCAGGTGGCCGGGCGTCGCTTCTGCGTGTTTTGGCCTTCGCACCTTGCGGGCTGGCTCTCATATAGGAGACACTTGCGATGGTTGTTCATGGGGATGGTGATGATGATTTTAAAAATGTAATTTTTTACATTTGTGATCAAATAGTCACTTCCTACTGACTTTTAATAATTTAATAAGTTTGGGAGTTTTTCCCTACATACCATGCTAGATAGCTTTACGATATAATAAAAAGTATACCTAAGGAAATAGCTAACGTGTCTAAAGTACATCTTTGAAAGAAGACTCAAAATTTTTCTGAGCATTCATAAAGGTATTTCTTTTTCTAAAGGAAAATTATATATTTCTAAAGGAAAATATGTATACATATTCTAAAGGAAAATCGTATGTATGTTTCCTTGTATAAATATAAGGAAATAAACCCAACTCCCAAATCTGGAGGGAACCGCCAGTCACAGCTGTAGGCAAACCTTTGCCGGGTCCCTTTGCTCGGCACCTCGGGACCCACCCGCTGTCTGTCACGTCCACTTGCTTGGTGCCTGGGGAGTTCCGCCTGTATGGAGACAAGTCCTTGTCCTGGTCTCCGGTTCTGCAGCCAGGGGACAGCACCGCGGGGACCAGGGTGGCGGAGAGTGAGTGGGGCGTGTCCTCCCTCCTGCCCCTGGCCGCAGTGCGTCGACTGCCGAGAGCCGCGCTCCGGTCAGGTGGCCCCTCCAACTGCAGCTCTTTGGGGCCTACAGTCCTGCCCCTCCCACTCCCATCCCTTGACCTCCGGGCCTGGAGGTGGCCAAGGCTTCCCGGGCAGCGCCACTCTGGGGGCCACCCGTCTCTACTGCTCTCTTTCGTGTGTCCGCTTCCGTGTGCTGCCTGCCCCTCGCTGCGGCCCTCACCCGACCGATGCAGTGTTGTGTCCACCTGACTGGCCCCCCCAACCCTAAGGCAGGCAGGTAGCAGGCTCACTGCCCAGGCAGGAAGCAACGAGCTTGCACCTGTAGTAAGAGCCAGGAAGTCAGAGGTCACGTCCCAGCTCTTGCGCTACCAGCTCTGTGACTCCGGGCGGGCTACGTGGTCTTGTTGAGCCTTGGTTTTCCCGTTGGAGAAAGGGGATGATAGTGTCTCCCTCTCGGGACCGCTGGGGACGTTCAGTGAGGTCGTGCCGGTGAAGTGCCGTAGCACAGGGTCTGGCACACACGTGGTTTCTAGGTGGCAGAAGGGACTTCCGTTTTCCTTCGTTTGTCAACAGACTCTCCTCCAAGGATCCTTTGTGAAGGGGAAGGCCACGGGGAACAGGGGAACTCCTTTCTGCGACCCCCCCCCCCCCTCCCGTCTCAGGGACTGTGTGTGTACTAGAGAGGCAGCCGGCTCGCCGCTGCGCTCAGGACCGCCCCCTGCGGGTGTCTCTGGTGGGCCCATTCCCAGCTGGGACAGCAGGTGGCTGTAGAGAGTCTCAGTTGCAGGTGGTTTGGCCTAAAGGAGATCGGTGTAGCGGCTCAGCATGTGGGTTCGTGTTGCAGTTGTTTGGGTTACTTGAAAAGAAACGACTTCCAGAGTCAGAATGAAGAGAAGAGGTGTTATGCACACCCAGAGTTTAACGAAGGTAGCACTTATCGGGCACGTGCTAGTTTCTTCATCCGGACGTTTCTCTCTTCTGTGACTCGTACTGCAGACGGTAGTATTTCCATCTTAGGGAGAAGAAACTGACTTGTAGAAGATAAGTGGTTGGGCATTTTTCTCGGCTAGTGACTGGTAGTTCGGGGATTCACACGCAAGTGTCCTCTCTAGAAGCACACTCCGCTGCCGTGTCACTCCACCTCCAAGGCTCTGGTCCGAGCAAGTGGATGTTTTAAAAGGGTTCTGATAAAAATTGGGGTTATATACGAACGTGGTGAAAAAGTCCAACCGTGCAAAAGGATGGGGCGAAAGCGTGAAGCGTCCTTCCCATCCAAGGCCTCCCGTGGCTGGTTTCTTTCTCCAGAGCCAATCTCTGTTGCCGGCTTCTTTGGATCCTTCCTGACATAACCCTAACAGGGGTTTACCAGCATCCTGGGAAGGAGGGTGATTGGTCTTTACGGCACATCGTAGCCTGACTTCTGTCCAGTTGTGCTCAGTGTTTCCTAGGCTCTCCGGGTTGGGTGGGCAGAGGGGGGCTCTCTGGGGTGGGGGGGGCGGGGAGGAGGGCTTTCCGGGTTTGGTGGTGGGGGTGGGGGGAGAGAGGCTCTCTGGGTTGGTTAGGTGGGGAGGAAGGGGGCTCTCTGGGTTGGGGGGGCAGGGAGGGGGACTCTCCAGGTTGGGGGGGCAGGGAGGGGGACTCTCCAGGTTGGGGGGGGCAGGGAGGGGGACTCTCCAGGTTAGGGGGGGGCGGGGAGGGGACTGTCCGGGTTAGGGGGGGCGGGGAGGAGGACTCTCCGGGTCGGGGGGTGGGGTGGGGAGGGGGGCTCTCCAGGTTGGGTGGGAGAGGGAGGGAGGCTCTCTGGATTGGGTGGGTGGGGAGGAAGGGGGCTCTCTGGGTTGGGGGGCGGGAAGGGGGGCTCTCTGGGTTGGGTGGTGGGGGGTGAGGGGAGGGGGGCTCTCCGGGTTGGGGGGGTGGGGAGGAAGGGGGCTCTCTGTGTTGGGGGGGCAGGGAGGGGGGCTCTCAGGGTTTGGTGGTGGGGTGGGGGGAGGGAGGCTCTCCGGGTTGGGTGGGTGGGGAACAAGGGGGCTCTCTGGGTTTGGGGGGGTGGGGAGGGAGGCTCTCCAGGTAGGGGAGGCGGGGAGGGGGACTCTCCAGGTTGGGGGGGGCGAGGAGGGGGACTCTCCGGGTTGGGGGGGGAGGGAGGGAGGCTCTCTGGATTGGGTGGGTGGGGAGGAAGGGGGCTCTCTGGGTTGGGGGGTGGGGAGGGGAACTCTCCAGGTTGGGGGGGCAGGGAGGGGGACTCTCCGGGTTAGGGGGGCGGGGAGGGGGACTCTCCAGGTTGGGTGGGGGAGGGAGGGAGTCTCTCTGGATTGGGTGGGTGGGGAGGAAGGGGGCTCTCTGGGTTGGGAGGGCGGGGAGGGGGGCTCTCAGGGTTTGGTGGTGGGCGTGGGGGGGGAGGGAGGCTCTCCGGGTTGGGTGGGTGGGGAAGAAGGGGGCTCTCTGGGTTTGGGGGGGGTGGGGAGGGAGGCTCTCCGGGTTGGGTGGGTGGGGAGGAAGGGGGCTCTCTGGGTTGGGGGCGCGGGGAGGGGGGCTCTCCAGGTTGGGTGGGGGGAGGGAGGGGGGCTCTCCGGATTGGGTGGGTGGAGGACGCCATTGCTGAGGCTCCCAGCAGCTAAGTCCCCATATACTATTCCTGCATCTCTAGCCTTTTCTGGAAGGGTCTAAATTCCTGCCATCTCTACTTTCTCCATTTCAACACAGAGTGCATTTCACAGGGCTAGCTGAAAGCCTTGAACTCAGAAACACCTAGGTGTAAATATAAGGCTTGCCGAGATTGTCTTATGACGTGAATGCCTAGTTAGCGGACTAGTGGTGACCGGTCATGCCTGGGCACAACCCTGCACGTGGCTTCCTTCTGTACCTGGTACTGTCACGACACTTGTAGTCCCTGTGTTTTGACACAAACGTCAGTCAGGTCCTGTGTTCAAAGAAAGGATCTTAGAGGAACAACACAGAAACGACCAGTCACACGACAGTTTGTGTCTTTCGAGGATGATTTTTACATCTTTTGATTCTGTGTTTTACACATTTGCCTCTACGAGGGGATTCCCAAATGGCCGAAACCCATTGTGACCAAACACAGCAGCAGCAATGAAGGTGCATTTGCAGTGGAATTAAAGAAATGGCTGTCTGCCTTAGCTGATTCAGTCAAATACTCTTTCAGAGTGGTACGGAATTGTAGGGAAAGAAATGTTCAAAAAACCCAACTTTTAAATGTAATCGCAAGTTGAGTATTTGTGACGCCTGTGATTACGAAAATGGTTTATTCCCCTGCTCTATGCTCCTACCACGACGAGGGAGTCAAGCGGCCGTGCCCCCGTCTGTGGTTTCTGAGGCAACCCCGACGTGAGCCCAGGGGGTATGGGACTGATTTCTGAGAGTTGTGCTGTGTGCGCTGTCTTGACTGTGTCTGACGGTCCCAGCCGCCTCGTGTTCCAGAAGCGTGTCGGATGCCAGTGTGCGTGTCTCCGTGATTAGCTGCGGGGCCTCGGGGGGTGCATGCGGCAGCTGGTTATGACAGCTGGGGGACTCTACGTTCGCATACGCCCATCTGTCTTCGACGGCAGGTCAGGGTGGCTCTGAGTGATGCTTCGTCGCTGCCGGGTACCGGTGCCGGGACACGGCCCGGGCACCCTGTCCGGCAGCCTGCACGCTCGGCCCCTCGACACGTGCCTTTCCCATGTCCCTCCGTCCCTTTGCCGGACCCCACTCGAACCTTTAGCAGCAGGAACGGTGTGTGCTGAGTCACCATCCACCTGGACAGCAAGCCCTCCGCTGGGTCTCTACCTGTTACTGTTCTTTCTTTCCCGGTAAACAGAACCGAACTAGTATCCCTCTGGGGAAAGGAGAAAACAGTTCCCAGAAGGTGGGGAAAGGATTCCTCCTCCTCTTTTTTTATTATTATCAATCTTTTAAAATTTTTAATGTTTTACTTATTCTTGCGAGGGCACAAGTGGGGGAGGAGCAGAGGGGGGAACAAAAGATCCAAAGTGGACTCCGTGCTCACGGGAGTGAGTCCTACGCGGGGCCCGACCCCACGAACCGTGAGATCGTGACCTGAGCCGAAGTCAGAGGGTCAAGCGACTGAGCCACCCGGGTGCCCCGGACCCTTCCTCCTTAACGGACCGGGGCCGTGTCACCGTGTAGGACAAGAGCTGGTCGCACCAAATCTCGCGTGCAGGGAGGGCTGCGTGGCGTCTAGCTGAGGCTCGTTGACGTGATGATGTGGGGACCAGACAGGTAGATACAAAGACCGGTGGCCCCTGCAGGCGGGAGGCCTTGCGGCCGTGGGAGCGGTGGGGGGGGGGGGAGGGTGGTGGTGGTGAAGGCGGGGGTACCCACCTGGTCAGGGAGTTTGGGCGTTGTCTTTAAGTCACTGTGGTGGACTAAAGGTCTCTGAGAGAGACGAGTGAGGACGGGGCCAGCGGGGCCAGGCGGCGGGCGCCCGGCTGGACGTGCGGGGGAACCGGCACCCACAGAGCGACAGGTGGAGGCGAGCGCCCTGCCAGCCGCGTGGGGGCCCTGGGGGTGGATCCGCAGTCCCGGACCCGCAGGAAGGGGGCGGGAGATAGACGCCCATGAGGCTGGAGTTCGATCTGCACAGCTTGTTCGGACGCTCAGCACCTGCAGCAGGGTTGGGGCAGAGGGAGCTGGGCGGGCCGACAGGATGCTCTGAGCAGCCCGGGACGGCGGTCTGAGGTCAGGGTGCCCGAGGGGGCTGGGGCTTAGCTGCTGCCCCCTTGGCCAGAGCTCAGAACGACATTTTGTGAAGGTGGCCTGAATCCTCGGTGCTGGCTTCGTGCGTTCGGGGCTGAGAGCAGGTACTGGCACCGGCCGAGTCCCCCTCCGGCGTTTTCCTTCAGGGCCTGGTTCCGCTTCTTTGTCGACGGAGGTCCTGCAGCTCAGTGTCTGTCCTCACTCCCCGCTGAGCGCGCCCTCGCCCCAGCGATTTCCTCCTGCGCCCAATCTGATAGACGTTTTCCCGGCCCCCCTCGCCCTTCCTGCCAGCGCTCCGCTCCCTTCCTCCTGAATATCTTTGCTCGTGCCCTACGACGCGGCAGCACCCCGCAGCCTGCCGCCAGACCCGGCCCGCCGCCTGTCTCTGCGGGTAGAACGTTACGGGAGCACAGCCACGCCCGCCCGGGTTCGCGTCTTCCGTGGCCGCTCTCGTGGCACCTGGCAGAGCCGAGGCGTTGTGACAGAGACCCCGTGGCCCGTGAAGCCTGAACGACTTTGTCTCTGGCCCCTCACGGGGAGTTTGCTGACCCCGTGCTCTGACATCCCCCCGCCCCGGTTTCCTTCCGCACCCGGAGCTGAGAGAGCGTGCGAGAGCCGGCTCTAAGGGAAGCGCTGGCTCAAAGTCATTCCAAGTGGAGAAGCTCCCCCCACCTGGCGAGAGCGAGCGAGACCGGCTGAGCCTCGGCTGACTCCAGGAAGTTGTTTTCCTGCCTTTCTGTCCCCTCTCTGCCTTCTCCTCCTCCAGCCGCCGGGGGCGACGCGCTGGAATTCTGCCTTCTCTCCCTCTGTCTCTCTTCTTTGTTCACTTGGTGGAAGCACCCATCTTCTCTTGGTTTTCCCTTTGAGGCTTTGCCTTTTCTTAATAACATTTTTAAGATTTTATTTTGGAAAGAGAGAGAGAAAGAGGCAGAGAGACGGGGAGAGAACTCCAGGCGGGCTCCACACTGTCAGCACAGAGCCCGACGCGGGACTCGAACTCACGAAAGATCATGTGAGATCATGACCTGAGCCGAAATCGAGAGTCGGGTGCTTAACCGACTGAGCCGCCCAGGCGCCCTGTTTGCCTTTTTTTTTTTTTTTTTAATGTGGTAAATAACACATGACACGAGATCTTCCCCCTTAACAGAAGTGTAAGCGTGCGGTCCGCGTTAACTGTGGCCTCGGCTGCGTCTCTCACCCTGCGCGGCCGGAACTTCCGCGCACCGCACGGCGGCCCCGTTTCTCCTCCCAGCCTCTGGCAGCACCCTTGTGCGCCCCGCTGCCGTGAGCCTGGCTCCTTCAGACGCCTCCCGTGAGCAGAATCTTGAGCATCTGTCCCTCTGCGCCTGGCGTATCTCTCTGGACCCGATGTCCTCCGGCTTCTTCCAGGTTGCGGCAGGTGGCGGGTCTTCCTTTTTCACGGCTGAGTAGTATTCCAGCGCCGGGCCGCGGTTCGTTTATCCTTTTGTCCGTCAGCCGGCATTAGGGGTTTCTAGCTCTCAACTGTTGTCAGTGGTGCTGCTCTGGACACGGGGATGCAAGCACCTCTTCAAGACCCCGATTTCAGGGTTTTTTCCTTTGGCTAAATACCGCAGAAGTGGGTGGCTAGATGTTCTTCTAATGTTTTAAGGAGACTCTGTGCTGTTTTCCATTGCAGCTGTACCTTTTTATATTCCCAGCAGCAGTATACGAGGTTTCCAGTGTCTCCCACGGCCTCACCAACACTGACATATTCTGCCGTTTCTCTTTTTTTAACGGACGTCCTAGCAGGCGTGAGGTGGTGTCTCATGGCGGTGTGGATTTGCGTTTCCCTGACGATGAGTGACGTTGAGCATCTTACTCTGTGCCCGTTGGCTCCAAAACGGAATCAGGAGACATAGGAAATGTGCACAGTTAGTTACTGGTAACAAAATTACATCACTGATTAAAAAACTCCCCAACAAACACAAAGGCCAGGGCCAGGTGGATCACAGGCCAATTCTACCAAGCATTTAAAGAGTTCTCCTGAAACTATCCCACAAAGAAAAAGAGGGAGGAAACCTTCCGAATTCATTCTACCGAGAGGTCAGCATCACCCAGATAATAAAACCAGGCAAAGATACTACAAAAATAGAAAATTACAGACCAATGTCCTCGATGAACATAGAAGCAAAATCCCTCAACAAAATATTAGTGAGCCATATTCAACAGCACATTAAGTGGGTTATTCACCAAGATCAAGTGAGACTTGTTCCAGGGATCCAAGAATGGCTCAGTATTTGCAAAGCAGGCCACAGGATGCACCCCATTAACAGAACGAGGGATAAAAACCATATGATCATCTCAGCTGCAGAAAAAGCATGTGACAAAGTACAACATCCAGTCGTGGTAAAAACGCTCAACAAAGTAGGGTTAGAGGGAACATTCCTCAACACGACACAGGCCGTGTATGAAAAACCCATAGCCAACATCATCCTCAGTGGGGAAACCTGGGAGCTGTTCCCCTAAGGTCAGGAACAAGGCAGCGATGTCCACTCTCACTGTTCAAGACAGGACTGGGAGTCCTGGCTGCAGCACGCAGACAAGAAAAAGGAGTAAAAGGCATCCAAATTGGTAAAGAAGAGGCAAAACTGTCTCCGGAGATGATACGATGCTATACGCAGAAAATCCCGAAGACTCCACTGAGCATCTACTGGGACCTGTGAAGGAATTTGGTAAAGTCCCAGGGTACAAGGTTGATACACAGAAGTCATGCACCTGTGGGCCAGCGCTGGCCTTCCCTGGAGAAGCGTCTGCTCAAGGCCTCTGTCCTTCCCGTAATCGGGTTGTTTGCTGTCTGAAGCTGGAGGGATCACTTTGTCTCTACCTCTGGAACCTCCGTGCCGCTACTGGGCCGAGTCCACACTCACGCTCTCTGCTGCCCCTCTGTGTGAGCCTCCTGCCCTACTTACTCCCTCCGCATCACTCCGCCCCTGCCAGCCTTCCCTTTCTGAAATCTCCACAGACCCAACTCGGACACGTCCTCGAAAACCCGGGTCAAGGCAGGGTTCGCGTGGATCCCCCCCTGACCGCCCGGCCAGCCGGGCGCCTCTCTGCTGAGGTCTCCAGCACTTCCCGTCTCCGTTGCCTTCGGGCAGTTGGCGGAGGTGGCTGTGTTGTGTCTGGGCGCTGCACGCGTGCTAACCCCCAGCTCCTGAAGGGGAGGAAGCGCATCCCCTGGGGGTGCTTCACACAAGGCACCTGGACGCGCTGTGAAGAGGCAGGAAGCCCGGAAAAGACGAGTGTGCGTGCGTCCTAAGTATAGACGACAGAGCTCAGCTTGCAGCCCGAGGGTGGTCTGGCAACAAGAAGGGACACGGAGGGAGCCAAGTGTAAGTGCACAACAGGAGAAAGGTAACGGTCAGTGACCGGGGCCTCTCCGCGAGTTTGGATGGGAACAGACCAGCAGGTTTGTGCGGAGGGACAGAAGGACACGGCCGTCCTCGGAGCCGGGCTCTGCTAGAGTTCGGCAGGTGTGGCCCGGCGGGTGTGGGCTGGGAGCCAGAGAGAAGCCAAGTGCACCTCGTGGCTCCGCAGGGGGCAGAGCGGCTGTTGGCCGTGGGGGCCGGGCCGGCTGCCGTCTGGACGTCCCTGCTCCCGACACCCTGTTCAGACGGTTCGTGGCTTCCAACCCTGGTGTGTTCCCGGCAGCAGTGCTGCAGAAGGGGTCAAGGCAAGCCCTGGACGCCCTTCCGGAGGCCGAGGACCAGTACGGGAGGGTCCCCGGGCACGCCCCTGAGTTGGACCCGTGGGGTGGCTCTGGAGCAGCACGGATCCGTCAGTCTCCCTGGACGAGGCCGCGGGGACCCTTCCGTGGGCCTCGCGAGCCCTTGGAGATTCTCCACCTCATGGTCCTCGCCGCCTTCTTCATGAGACCCCCTCACACCTTCCCCCGTGGCCGGGTCTTTACAGCCTCGAGGACCCCGCCTTCCAGCCTGAGCCCCAGCCTGCTCGGTCTTGATGACGCCGTGGCCGGCTCTGATCCCTGTGGTCCCTGGGAAGGTTCCAGCCAGAGGGCCGTTACGGGGACCCATTTCATACCTTTGGAGCACCCCTGGTAGGCCAAAGCCTGCGGTCACGTGAATCCGGGGAAACCGGATGACCGGGCAGGCCTTGCCTCTCCGGTGGGAGGGCAATGAAATTAGCAGGTGGCGTGGCCCTCTTCCTGCCCACTGCCCTGGGGAGCAGCTCTGTCCTTTCTGGCTTTTTTCTGACCCTCTCTTGCCCCTCCTGGGACATGGGCCCCCTAGCCTGGGAGGCACGTAGGATCGTACGGACACTTAAGAAAGGAAAAAAGTTCTTAGGCCCCATCCATGGAATTCTCTTTAGGTGTGGATGGGGTCTGGGAATCTGCATTTTTGTACTTACAGTTGACCCTTGAACTACTCGAGGGTTAGGGGCGCTGACCTCTACACACAGCTGAAAACACATACAACTTTTGACTCTTCCAAAAGCTACCTTCTCACAGCATGCTGTTGACCAGAAGCCTTGTGATGACACAGTTATCGCATGTTCTGTGTGCATTATGTACTGTTTCCGTACAGTAAAATAAGCCAGAGAAGAGAAAGTCATATGGAAGTCATTAAGTCATAATTAAGAAACTGTAAGGAAGTGGGGCTCCTGGGCGGCTCGGTCGGCTGAGCGTCCGACTTCAGCTCAGGTCGTGATCTCATCGTTCGTGGGTTCGAGCCCCGCGTCGTGCTCTGTGCTGACAGCTCAGAGCCTGGAGCCTGCTTCGGATTCTGGGTCTCCCTCTCTGCCCCCACCCTGCTCGTGCTCTCTCTCTCTCTCTCAAAAATAAACATTAAAAAAAAGAAACTGTAAGGACGAGAAAATACATCTGCAGTACAGGACCATATTGGGAAAAGCCACGTAACAGTGGACTTTCCACAGTTCAGACCCATGTTGTTGAAGGTACACACAGAAGGGCGTCTGGAGGGATGATTGATGGACTTAACTCAATTGCCGAGTAATTTTTATTTCCTTCTTTGACCCTGTGCTTGTTGGGTTTCCTAGAGTGCTCGTATATTTCTTTAGAAATCGGAGAGAGGGGGGTGCCTGGGTGGCTCAGTCGGTTGAGCGACTGACTTCAGCTCAGGTCACCATCTCGCGGTCCGTGAGTTCGAGCCCCGCGTCGGGCTCTGGGCTGATGGCTCAGAGCCTGGAGCCTGCTTCCGATTCTGTGTCTCCCCCTCTCTCTGCCCCTCCCCCGCTCACGCTCTGTCTCTCTGTCTCAGAAATAAACATAAAAAAAAATAAATAAAATTTAGAAATCGGAGAGAGGCTAGACGCCATCCGAAAGCAGGAACCAGATCCGCGAGTGGTCCGTCGCTTTCGGAAACCGTTAACGCTCTTCTGTGTGTTCGTCTCTTCCACAGGGGGACTTGATCTCATCTTTGTGCCGGGTCTTGGGTTTGACAAGCATGGCAACCGGCTGGGGCGGGGCAAGGGCTACTACGACTCCTACCTGACGCGCTGTCTGCAGCAGCGGGACTCGAAGCCCTACACCGTGGCCTTGGCGTTCCGAGAACAGATGTGCCTCCGGGTCCCCGTGGACGAACACGACGTGAGGGTGGATGAAGTCCTTTACGAAGACTCCACGTAGATCCCGATGCCTGCGGCCCGGAGAAAAGCAGAATACGTGTTTCCCCTCGTCACGAGGTAGCGTGCGTTTTGCCCACTGATGGTGAATATGGACTGCATTGTTTCTAGTGGAATTGCAAACGCCTCACATTAAAGCATCTTCCAAAACCAACAGTGGCACGTTACTTAAAGTGGAGGCTGTCACGCGTGATGTTCCTTCCGCGTAACTTCCTGCCGTCAGCGTGGCGGGCTGATCTTTCCGCTCTGCAGCTTAGGCTAGATGTGTGTGAGGACCTGTGTCCGGCTCGGGGCGCCCGGAAGGTAGACCCCCCCCCCCCCCCCCCCCCAGCCCACACCCGGTTTCAGCGAGCCCTGTCTGGACTGGTCAGTCTTTGGTGGGCGGGGCGCGGGAGACTAGGCAGCTGCTAATTGCTTTGTTGGGGTTTGCTCTGCGTACAGAGTTCCCCAAGAATATTCTAGCACTTCATCATGACTGCATTTGCTCACCCTGAGATTTTACGTCTGACACTTTGTGGCTTTTGATGGTTCGTGGACCGAGACCTTTTATGATTTAAATACTTTAGTTCCGTCTCTGCTGTGCCGTGTGTCGGTCCCTTCCGAGTCTAAGATCTGATATCCTGTCAGTCAGAAATTGTGTGTTTGCTTGCGGTGTCTGCTTTGGAAATGAAGTTTGCTGCGGGCTGGGAGCTGGCAGATGGCATCACAGCGAGGGAAGATTTGGGCGGCTTCCTAGACGCCGCTCTCACACCCGGCGCCCAGCACGTGCGGGGTCCTGTGGAGCGTGTGTCCGTCCCCTCCCCTCCGTTGTCCCGTCGTCCCTTCTGTCCGGGCTCTTAGCACTCCACTTTATGTCTCTAACCACAGTCCACGTGACCTCACAGAACACGGATGTGATCGGGAGGTGGCCCTGCTTGGAGCCTTTCGGTGGCTGTTTGGGGCCCACGGGGTAACGGCCAGGTGGCTTCTCCGTGCGAAGCCCCCGGCCGGCCGGCACAAATGTCTGTGCGCGTCCCCGAGCAACACGGGCCTCTCCTGCCCCTTACACCTGGTGAGTGTGCTCTCTCCTCTGGCCTTTCTTCTTTTGTCCAACCCGGAACTCCTGCCTATCATTCAGGACCCCCCAGGCCCCCTCTCCGTGAGGCCTCCCCCCCCCAGGCCCCGTCTCCCGTGAGGTCTCCCCACCCCCCCAGGCCCCCTCTCCGTGAGGCCTCCCCCCACCAGGCCCCGTCTCCCGTGAGGTCTCCCCACCCCCCCAGGCCCCCTCTCCGTGAGGCCTCCCCCCACCAGGCCCCGTCTCCCGTGAGGTCTCCCCACCCCCCCAGGCCCCCTCTCCCGTGAGGTCTCCCCACCCCCCCAGGCCCCCTCTCCCGCAAGGCCTTCCCCTCCCGCCAGGCCCTTTCTCCCGTGAGGCCTTCCCCCCCCCCCAAGACCCCCTCTCCCATGAGGCCTTCCCCCCCAAGACCCCCCCTCCCGTGAGGCCTTCCCCCAGGCCCCGGACGGAGTTAGCACCTCCTGCACTTGTGTAAACCCCCTGGTCACTGTCCTCCTTGTCATGTTGACATGTGTGTCCCTTCAGACGGCTCCGGAGGGGAGGGTGATACCGTCACTCATACTTAGCGGACACCTGCACGTATAGTCCGTGTTTGAGGATTTTTTTGAATGAGTTAATTAAACAGCCAGAAAGGTTTCACTTAAAACATGGATCCATATTCTTTGGACAATAGCATATGACTTGTGTTTTATGCACAAAAGTAAAAATACTTTAAAACGTGAGATTGGTGAGATTTGGGAAAGGGTCTCCCGCCTGGGAAGGGTGGCCCTGGTGACCGGGAATGGGCAGGGGTCATCGTGCAGAGGGTATTGGGAAGGGAGCACCCCGAAGCTGCAGGTGGCTCCCTTCAGGGCAGACTCAGACACTGAGGACAGGCCTCAAACCTGGGGACGAGCCAGCACGATAAGGGGCGTGGTGAGGGGCAGCCCGGTGTGGGAGGAGCGGCCGCTAGATCTGAGCAGAGACGGTTCTTAGCCTTGGGGAACTGGAGACACATTGGAGCCCCGGCGTCTGTCTCCGATGGCTGCCTGTTCTCTGGAAGCGTGTGTCATTTAACTAGAAGGTCACCTCTGTCCGGCTCTAGTCCGCCCAGCAGACGTCAGTAAGAACAGTGCACGCGCAGCCAGGACAGTGATGAGCGTGGGCGGGTCTAGGTGTGGACGGCCTGGTGCACAACTCGGTTCCTGGCCCCCGTTGTCCGTGTTTCCCGCAGAGATCACGAATTCAGTTACGCTGCATTTTATTTATTTATTTTTATTTTTTTATTTTTTTAGTTACGCTGCATTTTAATCAGATCACGCGTTTGCACGCTTGCTTCCTCGTGAGCCGATGAGCTCCTCGCGGGCGGGTTCTCTGTGGCATGTGGGGTTCGCCGCAGTCCCCAGCACAGGATAAACTCCAGTAAGCCCCTCCTGACAGAGGAACTGGCGTGCGGGCTCCCTGTCTTGTGCCCTTGCTGCTTTATACGCTGGTCCCGATCTGAGGGCCGAGATTCTGCCCCTTCAGCGTTGTCCCCGGGTCGGATTCTTCTAGAACGCGGTCTCTGTTGCTGTGGTTTCACGGCCTTCCTGGACCCCTCCACGTGTGGGTCGCGAGGTCTGCGCTCTTGGCCCTGCGCGTGCCCTCCACACACCTCGTGGTCTTTCTCCCTCCCCGCCGCCGGCCCGTTGAAGGGCCCTCTCTCATCTCTGGGAGCCCCCACCCCAAACACTGGTTGATACGCTTGGAAATAAGTAACAGATTCCCTTCCAGATACTACCTTACGCGTTTTAGCAGACACGCGCTAGTGAAAGAGGAGAGACTGAAACAGTCTGTTGTCTGTAAATTGCGCAATACTTAATTTCTTTTATTTTGTAATGTTTGTTTATTTTCGAGAGAGACAGAGAGAGAGTGAGCAGGGGACGGGCAGAAAGAGGGACACACAGAATCCAAAGCAGGCTCCGAGCCGTCAGCACAGAGCCCGACGCGGGGCTCGAACTCATGAACCGCGAGATCGTGACCTGAGCCGAAGTCGGACGCTCAACCGACTGAGCCCCCCAGGAGCCCCTGAAGTACTTAACTTCTAAAAGGGAAAGAGGTGTGATGGAAATTTTTTGTTTTTGAAAACCTTGTTTGAATCCCTTCTGAGTGATTGAAATGTCTGCTTCTAATCTCGGTTTATTCTAGCGTTTGGTTTTCAGGGCTCTGGTCGCTTTCCAGTTCTGCAAGGAACTTCTTGTGATACACATGACATACACTGGACACGGGAATCTGGAAGTATTTTCGTCACTGTACTGGGCAGAGACAGCGCGTGCTGCTGTCGGCCACACGCTGTCATTCCTGTCCGTCCTGCACCTGTGAGAGTGGTGGCTTCCTCTGTTATTTCCAAATAAAACTTTTTTTTTTTAAAGAATTTTTTTTTTTAATGTTTATTTATTTTTGAGATAGAGACAGAGCATGAACGGGGGAGGGTCAGAGAGAGAGGGAGACACAGAATCTGAAACAGGCTCCGGGCTCTGAGCTGTCAGCACAGAGCCCGACGCGGGGCTCGAACTCACGGACCGAGAGATCATGACCTGAGCCGAAGTCAGACGCTCAACTGACCGAGCCACCCAGGCGCCCCAAAAACTTTTTAGTTTTTTTAAATTTATTTTTGAGAGAGCGTGAGTCAGGGAGGGGCAGAGGCAGGAGACAGAGGATCCAAAGCGGGCTCCGCGCTGTGAGCGCAGAGCCCGATGCGGGGCTCAAACTCACGAACTAGGAGGCCGTGACCTGAGCCGAAGTCCGATGCTTACCTGGCTGAGCCACCCAGGCGCCTGTTAACGGTTCCTCCGAAAGTGTTTTACCCTGAGAGAGAGAAATGTAGGGGAACCAAAATATTTTTCATGGGTATTTCCTGTCATAAAATACCATGAACATTCTGTTCTGTCTTCAAGGTGTCCATTTGATAAAATTGGCGATGTCGTCATGGCGGGGCGCATTCCTTGTCCGTGCGTTCCGGGGATGCCGCTGCTGACGCCTTTACCGTGGGGCCCACCCGGCTCTCCTTGCACACAGGTTCCGGCCGAGGTGACCCCCTCCACGGCTTGACCTACGTAGTTTGTCCTAAAACATGGCCTTTGTCAAAACACGTACTAATCTTGAGACCTCTATCCTCCTCACTACTTAATTTCGTTAATATCCGGACTCTTCAGTTCTTGGGGCGACGCCGTAAGCTGGGATGTGCCAGAAACATCTGTCCTCTTACCCAGCCGCCCCCCCCGCCCCCCACTGAAAAGTGTATTCCTGAACTTACTTCTTGTTACTTCTTCTGCAGTGTTTTTTCCCTGTTACCTGGTAGTACTTCCTGGCAAAATAAGATGTTTTTTTTTGTTTTTTTCCCCCGTCAACCATTTCACGAGTATTTCAATATTCGCATTGAATATTTCAACATTTCACCATGTTTCCATGGCAGGAAGAACAGTGTTTTCTAGATGGTATGCTACTTGTTTTTTGCTCTTAAAAGACTCCTAAGCGTTTACGACGCTATTTAGCGAACGCTGCTTAAGGCGTATAGAGTTGGCGTTTTATGGGCTTAAATCTCACTGAAAACATCATGGAGGTTTGTCTTCATCTTCCGGATCTGCAGCCTCTGTGACCATGGTGGCTTGACACTCGTCATTATACAGGAAGAGACAGTCACGCACCGTGAAGAGCGGACATTTCCTACGTGAAGTATCTTTGTGAAACATCTCGAGTTTGGGGGCTCACCTCTCAGCAGATGTTACTGTTTTTCCTTGTGTGGCTGACGGAAAGCTTCTCTGGGAGTAGAAATGTCCGCTATCATGGCTCACCGCACTCACCTCCTGAGACTTCTCTTCAGTCGCTGTTCCTTTTCAAGAGTCTTTTAAAGCCACTTGCCGTCTTAAGAGGGTTTGCTCAGTGAGAACCACGTAAGTGGTACACCCACGTGCGTGGGAACAGAGAGAAAGCACCGTGTGTCACCCCACTGAAAGCAAATAGCACCCCCCCCACGCCCCATGTCTCCCTTCTGGTCCTCCCGCCCAGCTCGCATGCGGCCCGACGTGGGACTCTGACGGCAGTGGGGGAAGGCCACGTGTTTGAACTTTTATATTTTATATTTGAACTTTTAGCAAAACCTAACTTCTTGTCTCATAGAGATGAAAAGTAAATACGGACAGAGATCCTAGTTTCTTCTTCCCTACCCCCCCGGGGGTCCCCTTGCCCACTCCCGGGGTGTGTTCCCCGCGAGGAGACAACTGCTGTGGGGACTGTCCACCTAGCTAGGGGGTTGAGGCCTGGCTTGTCCAGTCACCCCAGGAGGGGGCTGTGCAGGTCCTCATGGGGGCCCCAGGCTCCCCTGACCTCGGGCACGTGTCTTGCCTCTCACTGGAGCCGGCCCCTCCGTGATTCCTCATCTCTGGCCCCCGTGTGCCAACGCCAGTCTCCCCGTCTCCATCCGGGTGCCCTGCTTGGGGCTGTCGTCTAGCTCACGGTGTTTGAGTCGAGGGCATGGCTTCTGTAGTTTGTTCTTTAAGAACAGAGCACCTCGCAGACCCCTTTCACCCAGGAAACCCGTCTTGGCTCTGCCCCTGCCCAGGATCCACCGTTCGGCATGTCAGCTGATTCTGGGTCTAGATAATAAAAGGTCGTGGGGCGCCTGGGTGGCTCAGTCGGTTGGGCGTCCGACTTCGGCTCAGGTCACGATCTCGCGGTCCGTGATTTCGAGCCCCGCGTCGGGCTCTGGGCTGACGGCTCAGAGCCTGGAGCCTGTTTGGGATTCTGTGTCTCCCTCTCTCTCTGACCCTCCCCCGGGGGTTCATGCTCTGTCTCTCTCTTTCTCAAAAATAAATAAACGTTAAAAAAAAAAAAAAAAAGGTCGTGACACTTTTTTTTCCCCCTCCATATCTCTTTTCATTTTATCCCTGTCTCCGCTGCCCGCTGTGGCTGTTTTCCACCTCAACACTCGGACAAGACGTGTGAAGGAGATCCATTGTGTTTCCTGGTTTTGATTATTGTGTGTCCTGTGAATATCTTCCTTACGCTTTTAATCTTTTGTTTTAAAAGTGTGCTTTCAAAGCAGACAATTTTCTCAACGGTGAATCGGATCCCAGAGAGTTCACTTGACTATAAACGGTGAACATTTATTTGGTTTATCACGGAGAAGTAATCTGTTCAGGTTTGAAATGTGGAGGGGCCCGCGCCTGGAAGCAGAGAATGCTGTGGTGTTCTGGAGATCTGGGTTGGGGTACGCGTGGATGTGGGTGCTGTGGGAGAGATACATTGCTTAAGCCCTAAATGTTTCCTGCGCCTCCGATCGAAGGGTGAGCTACGGTAGCCAGAGTCACTCCCTGATACACCAGCTACAAGAGCCAGCGGACGTGGAGGCGAGCGTGGTCCTCTCCTCTGGCCCGTGCGCCGCGTTTCCACGCGTCACTGTCGTGAAACCTCACCCGCGTCGCCTGCCCGCTTGTCGACGTTGGCTGGTTCTCTGTCGCTCAGCGAGTAAGGTGCAAGCCCTCGGCTCGCGTGCGGTCCCCATTCCGCCTCGGCCACGACTTCCCTGCGTCCCTCCCTCTCCCATCACAGACACACACGCGCACGCCCCTTTTACGCTCGTCACATCAGGACCCAGTGTTTCGGGTAAGAGCTACATTGCACAAGTGGATGCCGGGGTTGGTCTGGAGCAAGAGAGGCGGGAGGCCTCAGGCTGTAGTCCGTTCCAGAAAGTGGCCGTCTGTACCGACCAACACCTTGCCCGGGGGTCTCGTTAGCGCGCAGACTCTGACTCCGGAGCAGCTCTCGAGCGGGACCTGAGGTTCTGCATTTCTGACGGCCTTCCAGCCGCCGCTGCTGCTGGTCTGCCGGGCCCTTCGAGGAGCAGGGCTCTGAGCTGCGCGGTCCGTCGCGGTAGCCCCCTCACACACGGCTTTCGAAAGTTACACTGATGACAATGAGGTGAACTTTGAGACTCACCGCCCGAGTCATACCAGCCGCGTTTTCTGTGCCTGCCGGATGGAACGGCACCGCGAAGAAACCTCTCCACCTCCGCGGAAGGGTCCCTGTAGCGCAGTCCGCCCGCTTAGGCTCCTCCCAAAGTGGGCCGCCCGCCAAGTCAGAGCTGGGACTGGGAATTCGCGTTAAAACAGGCCCTGCAGGGGGCTCTCATTCTCGCCAAGCCGTGGGACCAAGGATCTAAACTCCGATGTCCCGAGGCGAGCGGGAGCTGGGAACAGGCAAATATGAGAGACAGACGTGAGGTGGCCTGGTAGAGCCGACCTCTGACCTCAGAGCCACGTAGGGTGTTCGTCCCAGCGGTATTCTCAGGTGTGCAGCTGGCCCCAGGTTTGGGTGTCCTCCTGCTCTACTAGGTGCTGGCGTCTGCTGGGGACCACAGGCTGCAGCAGATTCAGGGATGACCTCAGGCCGGCATGTGTGACCGGGAAACGGCTCTTCTGGGTCGTTGTCCTCCCCTCCCCCTCCCCCCTCCTCCCCTCCCCTTCTTCCCACCCCCTCCTCACCCTCCTCCCCTCCTCCCTCTCCTCCCTTCCTCCCTCCTCCCCTCCCTCTCACCCCCTCCTTCCTCTCCTCCCCTGCCTTCCTCCTCCCCTCCCCCCATCCCCTCCTCTCTCTATTCCCCTCCCCCTACTCCCCTCTTCCTCCTCATCCTCTCCCCCTCCTCCCCTCCTCTCCCTCCTCTTCCTCTCCCTCCTCTTCCTCTCCCTCCTTCCCCCTCCCCCCTTTCCCTCCTTCTCCTTCCACTCTACCTCTCCTTCCTCCCCCTCCTCCCCTCCCCCTCCTGTACCCCCCGCAGGGTAGGAGTGGATAACTTCTCTGCCCTCCCAACCGTGGGGCCATTCTGCTTGCTCCTGGGGGATCGCCAGGCCCATGGTCGCGAGCAGCTCGGCAGCTCATGCTTGCGTTAGCCTTCCCTCCTCTGAGCCCTCCCCTCCCGCTTCTCGGTTTACTTCACACGACCCACGTTACCCACTTTTGCGTGTTCTACGTGCAATTCCTCATCCCGGGGACCCAGGCTAAGGCAGCAGGTCTGTCCCTTAGAGTGTGTGGGCGTGTGTCATCCCGTGTCCCTGTGGTGGAGCCTGCAGAGACTCCAGACAGAAGAAGTCCCATCTGACACCCTTTGCACGGGGTTGCTGCAAGGGGGAAGCTGACCGGCGTGGACGGATCCCGGAGCAGAGCTCCACGGGGCCCAGCGGCCGCACGAAGTTCCCGTGGACTCGACTTCGTTCTTTGGTTTCTGAATGGGAGCGATGGATGGAGGACAGATAAGCCTTGGTTTAGATGCTCTTGGAGAGCGTTCTCCAAAAGCAGAAAGTAAATTAGACTCTACTGTCTGAGATTACTTTGTGTCTGATGTGACACTTGTGGTTTCTTGCTCCAAACAAAAACCGAACTGAGAAAAGGCAACATGGAAGCAGCCGTGGGTGTGGTGACGTGCCACCTGCCCCTTTGAGCCCCCGGGTAGCTGCCAGGTTGCCTGCTGCCACCAGCTCACAGCTGAGACCCTCCCCTGGCATCGCCCGCGGCTGAAGAGAGTCGTCTTTCCCAAAGTCACAGCCCTTTCCTGGTGGGAGCCTGTGCCCAGCGCCTGGTCACTGCGGGGCACGAAGGCTGACTCCCTCACTTTGGATCTGACGCCCCCGTAGAAAATTCTAAGTGCTCCCTCCCCCCCCCCCCCCAACTGGGAAGGCCTGCAGGCATCTTCTGGACCACGGCGTCTGCCACGGGCTTGGGGGCAGAGATTGTGCTGGCTGAGGCCGAGTACAGGATGCCATAGCTCAAGGCTCTGGGGTGGAGGCGAGTGGAAACGAAACCCTGGGCATCCTCCCTGAGGCCCATCAGGGTGCCTAACTCAGCAGGGGCTCCGCCAGATTTGGTGGAAGGACCCTGACCCTGGGGGGCTGCGTAGGCGGCAGGCTTTTGAGGAGTGATTCCTCTTTTTTTTCTCTTTAAGATTTATTTTATTTTTAGAAAGAGAGCCAGCACGAGTGGGGGAGGGGCAGAGAGAGGGAGACGGCGAATCCCAAGCAGGTTCTGCGCTGTCCACTGGAGCCCGACGCAGGGATCGAATCCACGAACCGTGAGATCGTGACCTGAGCCGAAATCGAGAGTCAGACGCTCAACCGACTGAGCCCCCAGGCGCCCCAAGCGATGCCTTCTCGGTAGCAGAATCACCAAACGTCGCCCTCGTTCCCTCTCAGTTCAGACCCACTGAGAGACTGGGCTCAGATGGAGGGCAGGGGAAGCGACAGCCCTGTCCGTAGTCGGGGGAGGTTGTGGCCTACAGGTGAGCCTGCCCGTGCTTGGCTCCCACATTAGGCACACTCGTCCCCCAGCCGGGAGTGAACACCACCGGGCACACACCTGCAGGCCTTCGGCTGGGGCGGGAGCCCGGCACGCGGTGGGAGGCACGTTCTGCTGTGGGGACGGCAGATCCAGAAAGGAGCAGGACAGGGCTGAGGCCGGCGCGCTCAGTCCTCCTGTAACCCGAGCAGGGGAGGGGGGCGCAGCCTTCCCCAGGAGCCCGTGACGCCGGGGAAATGGAAGGTCCAGCAGCGGTCCCCACGTATTTCCGGATGTTTGCTTTTCCGTCTCTGCGCCGGCGGGCCGGCCACTGCACAGCCATCCCCTCCCCTCTCTGCCCTCACCTCTACCTCCCCTTTTCCCTCCCGTCCTCTCCCCTTCCTTCCCTCCTGTCCTTCTTTCCTTCTGCCCCTCCAGCCCCCTCTCCCTCCTGTTTTCCCCACGCCTCCACCGTGAACCCCAGACGACAGGCCGGTCTTCACAGGAAGGGTCTCTGTCCACGGATGGGGGCCCCCGTGGTCCCCAGGAGAAAGCGGTGCGGTGCGCATGTTCTGCTCGGGCCGAGGGCCACGCGGGAGTCCCAGGCAGTCGGGGAAGTCCCCGGGGGTGCTGGGCGGCCGCCACAGGGGTGCAGGTGGGTAGCCCCGAATGAGGGCGGGGTGAGGAGAGGAGGGACAAGACTCCATACCTCATTTTCTTCTCTTGAAAGTTTGCCCAGAACTGGTGCTGCCTGTACTGTCCTCACCTGTAGAGGCGTTTATTTCTACCATCGAATTCATCAGTCTTTTATTAAAGCTTACGTAAAAGCTACAAAAAAAACCCATTGACATCAGGCACCAGAAAGGAAATTTCAGAGAATGATACGATCAGATTTCCGAGCTTATTGAGACCCTCTAGACACCACTGTTTCAGATCGCAAGTGTGGCCGGGTGAGCCTGTCAGTGGTGAGGGGAGGGGATGAGCTCACAGCGGCAGGAATGAGGGCCGGCCGCCCCGGGCCACACTGCAGGCCCAGACCCCCGGCTTCTCGGGAGCCGCCCCGGTGCAGTCACAGTGTGGACAGGGCATTCAGACTGCTCGGTAGGTGGAGCCCGAGTCCCGCCCCAGGTGCCTGTCCAGCACGTGGGACCCCGTGTCCCACCCCAGGTGCTTGTCCGGTACGTGGACCCCATGTCAGCCGCCCTGGGTGCATGCCCCGTGGCGCTCGCCTTTTGGAGCAGTGACCCCAACCTTCAAAGGCAGGTCACCCTGGCACAGTCCCGAGGCGGTATCACGTCCCCTGCTTTCCAGACGGGGAAACCGCCGGAAGGAGGGAGCCCTCCTAGAACCACGGCGTGGGCGGCAAGTGGGTTTTCCGGTCCCGGCTGCTCCCTGTGCTCCGTCAGGCTGTCCCCCCGCCAAACACGCTCTGCAGGGGGGATACGGAAAGAGCCATGTCGGCCTGTGGGGTGAGTGCGTGTGAACGGCGGACAGGGTTTTAGGGAGGCCCTAGAAGCAGGAGCCGTAAGGGCAGCCTTGGAAACCAAGCTCTGCGGGTTCAAACCCCACGTCCTGGCCGTGGTGACCTTGTGTGAGTTACTGAACTTCCCTGGGTCTGTAAAATGGGGGTGATAATTTCCCCTCGTGGGTTTGCCGTGAGAAGGTGAGGGACGCCGTGGAGAAGTGCTCCCCAGGTGCCTGGCACACGGGAAGTGGACAGACGGCGCAGCTGTGGGCCCGCTTGGAATCAGAGCGCGTCTGTGGGCGTCTCTAGGCGGGACCAGGAACCCCCGTCCCTTCCTGCCGTGTTCCCTCTGGTCCCCGCAGGCCCCGGGGCGCCCTGGGTCCCCGCTCCGAAGAGCTGCTTCCCGGACCACCCCTGGCTGCAGAAGGCACTGACCGTGACTGGGCCACCCGCTCAGCGTGCCCGGAGCTGGCCAGGGCCTCTTTCCTCTGCTGTCACCAGAGGGGCGAGGACAAGCTGCATTTGCAGAGGGGGTCCTCTACAGCAGAGTCCGACCTCTGCGGCTTGTTGGAAATGCTGATTCACAGGCCTCGCCCCAGCCGACCAGATGGGAGTGTCCGGGGGAGGGGCCCTGGCACCTGAATGTGTGGGGAGCAACACCCCCCCCCCACCCCGTGTCCTGGCCCAGGTCTCAGAGGTTCTGATGTCATCGGTCGTTAATGAATGATGCAAGTAAATAATAAATTCATAAAGCTTAATTTTTAGATGTTTCTAAGAAAGGTTGTCGTGTTTGTTTTTGGTTTGAGCAGTCTTATGAGCGATGCCTCCGTGAGGCCTTCAGCACGTACCCTGTTCGGGGTCCACGGCGCTTCTTACCCTGTGGTTTGACGTCTTCTGGCAGTGGGGGAAATTCCGGTGTTCTCTCTGGACAGAGCACCTGTGCCCCGTCTGTTCCCTCCTCTGAAGGACGCCGATGCACGCGTGCCTCCCCTAACCAGCCCTGTCCTGCACGCTCCCCTCCCTCCAGAATTTGCCATGTGTTGCTTGCGTTCTCTCTCTTCTCGCAACCTGGACCTTCTCTTCTGACCTGTCTTCGGAGTCACTGATCCTTTCTTCAGCTGTGCCTCACGTGCGACCAAACCTGCCCACAGAGGTCTTAGTTTTAGCTGTTTTGTCCTTCAGTTCTAGGGTTTTTATTTGATCTTTTATTTATCTTATTTACTTTTTGAATCAGCTTATTTAAATTCCACTTAGTTAACGTGCCACGTGGTATTGGTTGCAGGAACAGAAGTGATTCATCTGTTACACACGACACCCAGTGCTCATCCCAACAGGTGCCCTCCTTAGTGCCCATCACCTGTCTGTCCCATCTCCCCTCTCCCCCCTCCAGTGACCCCTAGTTTGTTCTCTGTATTTAAGAGTCTTTTGTGGTTTCCTTTCTTCTCCGTTTTTATCTTATTTTTCCTTCCCTTCCCCTCTGTTCATCTGTTTTGTCTCTTAAATTCCACATCTGAGTGAAATCATATATCTGTCTTCCTCTGACTTATTTCACTTAGTATAACACACTCTAGTTCCATCCACGTTGTTGCAAATGGCAAGATTTCATTGTTTTCGATCGCTGAGTAACATTTCAGCGTGTGTGTGTGTGTGTGTGTGTGTGTGTGTGTGTGTGTGTGCAGCACATCTTCTGAATCCATTCATTCGTCGATGGGCCCTTGGGCTGTCTCCATACTTTGGCTATTGTTGATAACACTGCTATAAACATTGGGGTGCATGTGCCCCTTTGGATCTAGAGGAGAACACAGGCAACAACCTCTTTGACCTTGGCCGCAGCAGCTTCTTACTAGACAATCTGCAGAGGCAAGGGAAACAAAAGCAAAAATGAACCATTGGGACCTCATCAAGATAAAAAGCTTCTGCACAGTGAAGGAAACAATCAGCAAAACTAAAAGGCAGACACCGGAATGGGAGAAGATAATTGCAAATAACATATTGGATAAAGGGTTAGTGTCCGAAATCCATAAAGAATTTACTTGATCTTTTAAAATACATGGTAATTCTTTACCAAAGCCCTCCATCCGGTTTTTCATTTTCTCCAAAGTCACAGTTATTTTGAAAGTCTTGGTTTAATGATTCCAAAATTGTGGAGTCTCCTTGGGTCTATTTCTGTGTCTGTTTTTTCCTTGGTTCTGAGCCTCCCACATGTCCACGGATGCTGTGTCATTTGTTTGCTGAATGTCAGATAATGATGTGAAAATGGTGAGGTGACTCAGGGGTCCAGACGATGTCTCTTCCTTCTCCCCGAGAGGATCCATTTTTGCCTTTGGAAGTGAGGGGACGGGCAGACCATCGTAACCCAGGCTGTGACTGAGCACACTGGAAGCCAGGCTTTGGTCCTTGTGCAAGCCCGTCTGTTGCTGCCAGGCTTCGGGTCCCTCCCAGAGTTGGGGCACATGCCTGTCTCCCGGGGCTTGCCCTGTCCCCCACTCCCGCTCTCCCGGGGGTCAGACGACAGGGCTGTGCTTGGTCTCACAGCCTCGCGGCTGCTGCTTCTGTTTTGTCTCTCCTTCTCTTGGCGTCCTCACTGACCAGCTTGTACAACACACAAGTCGACTGGCTTTTAGGATTTTCTTAAGAATCAGCAAATACTTCAAGGCAAATAGCTATGCCATCAGGTCACCTTGTGGTTTCCTTCTGAGTTCGCTGAGCTGCCTTAAGACCTCACTGAAGCGTATTGCTCTAGGATATTCTTAGATTCGATTTATTTTTTTATGAGAGAGAGAGAGACAGAGAGAGACAGAGAGAGAAAGCTGGGGAGGGGCAGACAGAGGGAGAGAGAATCCCAAGCAGGCTCTGCACTGTCAGCACAGGACCCAACTCGGGGCTCAATCCCACGACCCTGGGATCATGACCTGAGCTGAAATCAAGAGTTGGACGCTCAACCGACTGAGCCACCCAGGCGCCCCTAGGATATTTTTAAACAAAATTAAAAAACAATTTTTGTCCATAGTTTCTGTTTGTTCTTCGGTAAAAGAGCTGATCTGTATAACTTAGTCTATCATAGGCAAGAATGGAACTCGTAGGAATTGTTTTTTTAACCTCCTTTTATTGAAATTTTAACGTGGGAAGTGCTGGACAAAATCAGCCCTTGGCCCGATCATGAGAAATGGTTAAAAATTCTGATTTCCTGGTCCTGCCCCAGCCATACTGGATGGGACTCTCCCAGAAGACACCCGGCGGCTCGTGGTTCTGACAAGTACATCCAGCAAGGCGTTCTTGGGAAAAGTGGAACAAGTGGTTCTTGAGGGTCCTAAGCGGGGGCATTGTCCTCTGGTTGCCTAAGCATCTTTCTGTGACCCCGGGAGCCTCCCCCCTGCCATAAACCCTCACGTGTGGCGGGGGGCAGCCTGGCCGTCCCTGGGACCCGCTCTGGTTCCTGTCCGTGCTGCACCTGCAAGAGCGGTGGCGTCCTCTGTGATTTCCAGTTTCTTCCTGAGACATTTTAATCGGCGATGGAGAATGATTGGTCTTTTGCCAGCATTTCGATCTAAGAGGAAGTGACGTGCTTCTTAGAGGGACATTAATTTCAGCGGCTTTAGTGCAGAAGGCAGTGATGTGGCAGCAGGGGACCCAGATCCCGGAGACCAGGGATGTGCCGGTGTACGTGGTGGCCCAGGGTGGTTGGAGTCCCTCAGCGCCTCCTGTCCCTTTGCCCGCTCGACCTCCTGCACATGACCAGTCACAGGACTGGAGTGCAGCTCTGAACCTCTCCGTGGCCCCCTAGCCCTGCTGGCTCCTCTGCTGTCCTGTGGATGCCCTACGGTCCTGTTGGGTCCCCTGTCTTTCCTGAACGGACTTCCTTACCTTCTTTTCTCTCCCTGCCCTCTCTCCTCCCCCCTGCTCCTCCCCACTCACTTCTGCCCACCCCGGAATTGGGACAGGGGTTGCGGTACCCTCTTCCCTGCCCTCCCTGTGTCACACTCCCCACCTGTTCTCTCCAGAACTCCCTCACAGCCATGTGGCCACGTGGAGCTCAGCCAGGGGCCCCGAGCTGTCACCGCGCCCCCCCCCCCCCCCCCGCAGCCCACCTAGCAGGCTGGGGAGCGCGAGTCTGATTGGAGATCTCTTGTTGTCCCGCTCCACAGGCTGCCCAGCAAGTGCCCAAATCAGGAGGGAAAAGAGATCTGCCCAGTGGAAACAGAGAAAGGACGTGCAGAGGTATTCATAAAAGAAGAGACAGAAATAGCCATAAATAGACGAAAAACGTCCAACTGCGTGTACCACCAAAGAAGTGCAAATCAGACCTTGCGAGTGGCAAAAACTAACCAGAGCGGCTTGGGTTGTAGCTGCGACGCAGAGGGGTGGACACTCACCCGTGGTACTGGGTGAGCGTGAGTGTTTCAGACCTTCTGGAAAGCATTTTGGCAAAATCTAACAGCAATAGTATGACTTGCCATGACTTTTGACCCTGCATTTTCACTTTCCACGAAATAACAGAAGGTGTCTGCAGAGTCATTTGCAAGGATGCCCAGCCTGGGGCTGTTGGCACCACGGTGAGGGGGCGAGACCGCGGAGTATTGCCACGCGGCAAAAGCGGGCGGTCACGTACCAGGGCACGCTGGGTGGCAGTGAAAGCTTGTTGGCAAATACTTTCAAAGAGGAGGAATGTTCAAGTTCCAGAGTTCTAAGGAACATAGGTTATGGGACACCTAGGCGGCTCAGTCAAGCATCTGACTCTCGATTTCGGCTCAGGTCACGATCTCACGTTTGTGGGTTTGAGTCCCGTACCTGGCTCTGCGCTGACAGCTCGGAGCCTCCTTGCAATTCTCTGTCTCCCTCTCTGCCCCTCTCCTGCTCGTGTTCTCTCTCTCAAAATAAACAAACATTAAAAAAGAAGAAGGAAATTGAAAACAAAAGATGACAAAGTAGGATGTCAAAATATAATTACATTTTATGGGGAAAAAACGCTAGCAATTGCATTCTGTAGGAAAACAAATCAATGGAAGCAGATACACGACGCTGTGAACACGGCTGCGTCTCTGCTTGGGGCCTTTTAAATCCACGGTTCTATTTTGGCCTCAGCGAGCGCATCGCAGCCCCACGGCCCCGGTCAGGAGATCAGCCCTTAGGATGGATTTTGTCACCATTCCCGGCGCCGCCCTGCAAAGGGAAGCTTCCCTAGGGCCCCAGAGGGCAGGGGGTTGAGGGAAGCAGATGGCCCAGCCGAGGTGAAGCTGGTGGGATCTGGGGGCAGAGGGTCCACACGGTGGGTTGGGTCGTTACCAGGGCGAGGTGCCTGCGTTCAGGGGCGGTCCCGGGAGCGGTGGCCTCGCTGGAGGTCCGGGACCGGGTCCTGGTGGCCGCATGCTGGGACTGGGAGGCTCTGTTACAGCGGGGGGCCGGCTGGGTGGCGGAGGGCCCGGGTTTCTGATTTTAAGGCTGGGAGCAGGCAGGGCAGGCATTCCTGGGGAGCCCAGAAACAGAGACGGGACGCGTGCCTGTGTGAGGGCCGCAAGGCTGCATTTCTGCAGAGCGGGCGGCTGTGCAGAACCGGTGACGGACGGACCAGCGTGGAGACGACGAGGAGCAATGAGCGCGCTGCGGTGCAAACCGGCCAGTCTGCTTCCGCCCCCTGCCCAGATCCTGACCTTCCCAACCGGTGTCCCCCCGCAGGGCGCCCGGGTCACCGCAGCCATCACCGATGGCTCTTTTTCACGCGTACATTTTCCTCTCGCAGACCAGCACGAAAGGGCGCAGGCTTCCGGACTCCGGAACCGAAGGGCTGGGTTTGCGGCAGAGGCCGCGCGTGGCCTGTGGGCGTGGCCTGTGGGCGTGGCCTGTGGGCGTGGCCTGTGGGCGTGGCCTGTGGGCGGGCCGTTTCATCACAGACGTTTTCGCGACAGCACGCCCCCGATGTTATTACCCAATGGTGGGCAAGATTAAAGTTCATCCGACTACTCGTTCTAGGTGAAATTCCTCCATTTCCGAAAGGTCAGAGGAACATTCGGGAACACGCGAACCGGTCCGTTGCAAATTGCGCAGGTTGATTTACCACCCGTCGTCCGCGCACAGCAGCGGGGGCGCGAGCGGCGCCCGGCGTCACAGGCCTGTGAGTGCGGCACGCGGTGTATCTTTCCGTTTCGGCCCTGGAAGAAAATACGACACCTGCCCGCCGGGAGCCATAACTTCAGCGAACGTAGGGTGCTTGAGGCTCCGCGGCTCCTGCCAGTTTGTTACCGCAGATGGATGAGAGCCCACTGCCTCATGAAATTGCTTTGGAATATTTGCAGAATGACCTTTTCCCACTCCCTCTCTCACCAAAATGCATTAACTCCTTCCGCACAAGACGGGAAGACGCTATGCGGGCCGCTCTCCCGCCAGGCCCACGTGCAACACCGCACCCTTCGCTGTGACGGCTTCCCCGACGGGCTCCCCACCATCAGAGACACCGTCCCCCGAAGTTCCGCTCCAGAGACAGAGGAAAGGGGAAGGCACGGAGGCACCCACCGGGTGACGCCAGGATCACCATCCGGGGCTGGCTGTCTGCAAAGCGTCTGCGTTTCCACGCCCTGGGGCACGTTGTGTGTCCCCCGCTGTGGCCTGTGTCCCCTTTCCCTTGAACTGGAGCAACTCGAGCGCGTTTTCCTTCTGTCCGTGCGGGAGCTCCGGGTGCGGCTCCGTGCCCGCTCCTCTCTGCCTCTCCAGGTGCACCTTGCACCTGGGCGGGTACTCCGCGTGTGAGCCGGGCACGGTCCCGGGAGGCTGGACGCGCGTGCGCTTGGTTCTGTGACAGGGTCAGTTAACAGGAGCGTGATGGTTCCTCTCTGGTGCGGCCGCGGGGGAGGACACGGAGGGCCCCGTCGTGTGCGGTGCGGTGGGGGGTGGGGTGGGGGGAGGGCAAGGGCCCCCTCCCGTGAGGCAAGTACAAGCTGGAGACCATGAGGACGGGCTGGAGTCTGGGTCCGTTCTCCTCTGACCTAAGGCGCGGGGGCCCTGCAGAAGCCAGCGAGCGCCCTGCGTCTGGAGCGAACTTTCCGGGCCCCGTGGCTGGGGAAGCTGAAGAAGGATTCGGGGAGGATGCGCCGGTCGCCAGCCTGGTCGCCAGCCGGTCGTTGCAGCAAAGAGCTGGTCTGCGGCCCAGTGACCGTGCATCTGAGCGCCACGGCTGCTGCTTCCCTGGGGGCGCCCAGGCCTCGAAGCGCGAGCTCGCCTGCCCCGGCCGGCCTGGCCACACACCTGTAGCAGGGGGCCTCCGGGAAACGCAGTCCAGCCTAACCACGGTGCTGCTCAAGAGCGTCACCGTGGTCCGTCCATCCTGGAGCCTCGACACGACACGCATCTCGCTTAGTCTCCACATACAGACGGTAAAAGGTCACGTGCCACCAAAAAGACACAGATCCCACCCCCAGAGGAGGATATCCGGGCCCCTTTTTGTCTCGGGGTAAAGTGTTCAGTCTTCTCTCCGCTGATTAAAACTCTCGCTCTGATGTACGTGCGACGCACGTACACACGCGAGGGAGAAGGTGAAGTGCCGTGAACGCGCCACATCGCACGAGGGTTGACGGAGGGGAAAACACAGGTATACTTGATTACTACACACAAACGTGTACATCAAAACAGGAAGGAAACACCCATAAACACGAGTCTCGTTTCCACAGCTGGTCCGCCGCGGTCGCAGCCGGTCATTGTCGTAACCTTTCACCGAACCCGTTACTCCTTCGATGTTCCCTCTGCTTTCGGCAGGCACCCCAGGTGGGGGGCCGAGGCCTGGGAACTGGCGAACTGTTTTGTAAAGGCTCAGGCAGCACACACGTGGCCTCCGAGGGCCATGCAGCGTCTGTCTCCGCCGCTCAGCTCTGCACGGCAGTCAAATGGCTGCTGCTATGTTATAATAAAACTTTATTTACAAACACAGGTAGGGGGCCAGCCTTGGCCTGTGGGCTCTGGTTGGTGACAGCCGGCCTCGGCCATTGGAACTGGATTCTCGTTTTCCAATTCGATCATAAGACATAGGAGACCCGAGAGGCACCCAGGGGACGTCCTGCATTGCACACACGCTCCTCCCGTTTCACAGTGTCACCTTCTGGGTCAGCAGAGTCACCGCCGCGTCCCCTGGCAGACACGTTCTTCCCTCTGGACCGAATGCCTCTAAACCCAGAGCCTAGTGGGTAACTACAGGAGAGGGCGGGAGAAGCCGCTTTCCCCGGACGGAGCTGCCGGCTCCTGACCAGGTCAGGAGAGCTTAGCAGGCCCCTGCCTTCATTCGGTCAGTGAGCACTTACTGAACACCTCCTGTGTGTCAGGCAGGCAGAGACCATCACGCCGTTTCTGGAGCTCCCGGTCTGGTAGGGGAGACGCGTCTCACCAGTCAGTAGACACATGATTGCAAATGGATGTTGTGACAGACAACAGAGGGGGCCCCGAAGTCGGGGGGCGAGGGGGAGCCTCTCTGAGGAGGTGGCTTTAGGGTGGATGCCTGGAAGGTAAGAAAGATGGGCTCTTGCTAAGGGCGTCGCAGCGAGGGAGGGCCTGGAGAAAGGCTGGTCTGTCTGGCTGTTTGGCCAGAGTACCGAGCCCCGCAGGGAACAGTGGGTGGGGAACGGAGTACGCAGGCTGAGCGCTGGCGGCCTGGACCTTGTTCTAGGGGTGCTGGGCAGCGTGCACAGGTCGTTGGTGGGGAGGCGGCCACACTGGTACCGGGGGACGGTGGACAGACAGGCGGCAGGAAGGGATCGGGAGGTCAGGCCGGGCCCTTCTGCCAGACACGGGTGCACTGATCAGAGTAGTGGTCATGGAAGAGGCGGGGTGATCCGGGGGCACATCCAGAAGGTGGCTTGGACAGTGCCTGCTGGTGGGCGGTCCGAGGGAGGCCGAAAGGGGGTGACCCGGGGCTGGCGCCTGCTGACGGACAGAGAGAGGCCAGAAGCGGGTGAAGGGTGACCCCGGGTTTTGGGAAGGGGGCGCGCACACGCGCACGTGCACAAGATTGGCAGACGGGAGGGAGGGTGAGCAGACATTCAACAGGTTGTAGGAACGTGTTTTCATCACGCGGGTCTGTGCACACTTCAGCGGCAGGAACCCGGTTGACAGTGCTGTGTGGTCACGGCCACTGCCCGGCTCCGGAACCGTCTCATCTTCCCACTCGGGAGCTCGGTCCCTGTCCAGCAGGACCCCCGATCTCCCCGCCCCCCTGCCCCCCACACCCCTCCTCCGTGCCCACCCCTGCGTCCCCCCTTGCCCCCCTTTCCCCCCTCCTACCACTGCGCCCCTCCCCCCCGCACCCCCCACTGCGTCCACTCCTGCCCCCTGCCCACCTGTGTCCCCCCTCCCCCGTCCTCCCCTTTCGCGCCCACCCCTGTGTCCCCCCACCTCCCCGACGCTGACTACTGTGTTCCTCCCATGCACTGCACCCCCCGCACCCACCCCTGCATCCGTTACCATGACCGTGCCTGTCACAGGGACCACACGCTTGTTCTGTGATGGCCGTGGCCCACGTGGCGCCGTGTCACCAAGGCTCCTTCCTGGGTGTGGCCCCCGTGCTTCTCTGGTCACCTGCCCCCAACCCTGGCTCGCAGCCAGGTTTTCACTGTTGTGAGCACTGTTGCCCGAACGTGGGTGTGCAAGGACCTGCCTGAGAGGGGTCTCCCGGTCTTCTGGGGGTGGGTGGGGGGATCCCCGTGCCTGACACGGTCTTGCAGTCTTGGGGGGGCATCCCCGTGCCTGAGAGGGCCTCAGGGGTCTTCTGGGGGTGGGTGGGGGCTCCCCGTGCCTGGCACGGTCTCCTGGTCTTGGGGGGGGATCCCCGTGCCTGACACGGTCTCGTGATCTTCCAGGGAGGCGGGTGGCATCCCTGCAAGCAGATGACTGGATCAGACACTGATTCTAGTTTCAATCTTTTGGAAGAGTCGCCCTGCCGGTTTCCACAGGGGCCCCACCGTTTCACATTTCCGCCAGTAATTTCTTCCCGTCCTTGCCAACATTTGTTATCTTGTTTGTTTTTTATAAAAGTAATAGGGGCCCCTGGGTGGCTCCGTGGGTCTGACTCTTGATTTCCGCTCAGGTCTGGATCACAAGGTTGGTGAGTTGGAGGCCGAGTGGGGCTCTGTGCTGAGTGTAGAGCCTGCTTGGGATTCTCTCTCTCTGTCCCCCACCCCCACCCCCACTCGCACTCTCTCTTTCTCTCTCTTTCTCTCTCAAATAAACATTAAAAAAAATGAAAAAAAAATAGCCTTTCTAGTGGGTGTGAAGAGATGCTCGCGGTGGCTTTGACTAACGAGAGAAGACCGGTTCGGCTTGGATACTAGGCCTGGGCGTCCCAGGGGGTCAGGCACACAGTATGTGTCAGTCTGGAGCACGGAAGAGAGGAGGGAAGAGGCAACACTTCCCGGGTGACGGTCTGTCCCGCCCGGGGAGGGGGCGGTTAACCGGGAGGAAGGAGAGCAGATCGGTCCTGCAGTGAGGCTGGGGACAAACAGTGATCCCTGGGGAGGAAGAGCCAGGGGCACGAGGAGAAGAGGGAGCTGCACGGAGAAGGGGTGGTTCCCTGTAAAAGGAGGGCCTCAGCAGCCTGGGGCCCCAGCGGGGGTGCCGGGGGCTTGAGACATAACGGCAGGTGTTCACTGTGGCCGCTGAGGTTCTTGTCCTCAGAGACGGTGACTCAACTCCGCCTTCCTAACCTGCAGGGCAGGGGAGCCTGAAAACACACCATTTTCAGTGGAGGATGGCCTTAGACACTGCCCGTGTCTCCTCTGATGCTGGTTTAGTTGGCTCTGCGAGTGTCCAGTTATCTAGAAGGGTATGTCATTCAGGGCTCGCACCGGCCACACGTAAGAGGAAACAGACCTACCAGTGGCTTAACTACACCAGAATTCGTTTTTCACAAATCACAAGAATCCTGAAGAAGTCTATTCAGGACCAGTGCAGCTGTGTCTGGGGTTTTGTTCGTTTTTTGGCTCTCTGCTGTGTCATTCTTAATGTGTGAGTTTTATCCTCATGGTTGCAAAATGGCTGCTCCTCTTCCAGCCATCACTTTCACATTCCAGGCTGGGCACAGGCATAGGCCGGCTGAGTGGGCTTCGTTTTCCCTGAGGCCTCACAGAGTAGACTTCTGTTTGCGTCTCACCGGCCGACACGTTCACCTGGTCACTTCTAACTGCAGTGGAGCTGGGAGGGATTTTAAGTTGGACACCTTGCCGTGCTGAACAAAATCAGCGTTCTGTTACTGACATGGAATTTTGAGGGAAGGAAAGAACGGGTGCTGGTTGAGCCACCAGCACGGTCTCCCGAGGGAGAAGGAGATGGCAGGCGGGGCCAGCAGAGAAGGGACACCCGGGGTGCTCATTACAAAGCCGAAATGTCACGTCAGGAATTTTTAAGCGGGGCTTGAACCGTTTTCACCTCCTTCTCGACTCAGCAAATATTTCAAACGTCTCTTTCTTTACAAATGCCCAACTCATGAGACCGTAACATTTCCCTTTACTTATAAATAATCCTTTCTGGCTGCTTAGGGAAAAAAAAAAAAAAAAGCAGGATAAGTTAAAAATACATAATTACCCAAAGACGGTGTTAATTGTACTTCCAGATCCCAGCAGGGACCTCCATCCTGGAGAATTCATGAATGCCTGACCCGGAGAACTGTAATGAAAAAAAATGTCACTGGAGACCAACATTTTGAATTATTGATTAGAAGGGGGTTTCTAGGCTCTTTCCGTTTAATTACCCAGAAGAGGTGAAGCAGAGAGAGAGAGAGAGAGAGAGAGAGGGAGAGAAGACAGAGATTTGAAGGAGCCGGGGGTTTGGAAACTGCCGTGTGGTACCCCCTTTGTGTAAAGCTGTATAGCTGTGGGGCCGCGGGCCCAGGTTCCAAGAAAGGGGGCTTGGCAGAGGGGGCAAAAGAATGAGTGCTGAGGACCCGGCTGGGACAAGAACGCCAGGTCTGTCCTGCCGAGTGAGCAGGCTGGGTGCCCGGTCGGTGGCCTCGAGCTTCCCTCGCACGCTCCTGAGACCCCAGGACCTTAGCCAGGCACCTGCAGCCCCGCTGTCCTGAGGATTTGCTGGGCTGCCCGAAAGAAACAGCAGAGAAGCCTCTTGGGACTCAGATCCTATTGGGGTGCAAAGGGATCAAGATCTTGAGAGGAAGAGGGCAGATCGAGGCCGCCTATGTTTGGGGGAAGCGTCTACGAAATGAGAGCCCGCCGGGAAGGTGCGCACTGCTGACCGAGCCCAGAGCGGCCCTAGTGAGCTTGTCACAACTTGCTGTCCGGACTGGCAGTGCCCTCCGCCTCGCCCTCTGTGACCGCCCCCCGGGCCGACCCCGTTGCCCCTCGGGCGTTGTTGGCGGTCCCTGTTCAGCCGTGATCGCTCCGACGTTGCCGTTCCCTCCAGGAGGACCCGCCCTCCCTTCCCTGCCCTGGACCGAGGCCTCCTGGCACCCAGTCTCCAGCTTCTGATACCGCGTTCTCAGCCTTTAACACTTTACGGGTTGACTCATGGACGACATAAAGCAGCATCCTAACCACTGGTGGGTGTAGGGGTGCAGTGGCTGCTGTGTGAGCACGTTGCTGTGTGACTGCCTGCCCCAGCCACCTGCAGAGTGAGGCTTGTCTTTTTTTTAACATTTATTTATTTTTGAGACAGAGAGAGAGCATGAACAGGGGAGGGTCAGAGAGAGAGGGAAACCCAGAATCCAAAACAGGCTCCAGGCTCCGAGCCGTCGGCACAGAGCCCGACGCGGGGCTCGAACTCACAGACCTTGAGATCATGACCTGAGCCAAAGTCAGACGCTTAACTGACTGAGACCCCAGGCGCCCCTCCAATAGATATTTTTTTTTAATTTTTTTTTTAATCTTTATTTATTTTTGGGAGAGAGACAGAGTGTGAGCAGGGGAGGGTCAGAGAGAGAGGGAGACCCAGAATCCGAAGCAGCTCCAGGCTCCGAGCTGTCAGCACAGAGCCCGACGCGGGGCTCGAACTCACGAACCTCGAGATCACGACCTGAGCCGAAGTCGGACGCTGAACCGACTGGGCCGCCCAGGCGCCCCAGAGCTCACTCGTCTTGCTGGACTGGAGCTGCGACCCCCACTCTGGGCTCCCGCGACAACCATGACCTTGCCGTGACCTTGAGGAGCCCAGGTCCATCACATTCGCGGGGCCACACGCCGCGGTCTCTGACGCGGACTTCCTTTGCTCAGGGGTCCTCGGTGCCGCCCCAGGTGCAGCGTCTCCCCGTCTCCGAGGCTCAGCGAGCCACACGCCCGCGCGTTGGCCACACGGTCCTTTCCGCCGCCGCTGGAGCCGGAACCGCCACGGCGCGTTCCGCAGCCACCGTTGTACGTTCCCGCCCACAGCGGACACGGCTTCCAGTTCGGGCCCGGCCCGGCAGTGCCTGTTGTTTGCCGCTTTGGGACAGGGGCCGCCCCAGTGGCTGCCGGGTGGCGTCTCTGGTGGTTTTGATGTGCATTTCCCAGTGGTTCGCGTGTGGAGCGTTACTGAGGCTGCCGGACTTTGTGATGAGACGCTCGCCCGGGAGGCGAGCGGCTCATCCCGCGAGTGTCCCTCGAGGCTGGGAGTCCAGGGGGCGGGGCCGGCCCGTGGTCAGCTCCTCAGACCCCCCCCCACCCCAGCCCCGCGAGGCACCTTACAGTCCCCGCGTTACACGTGAGGGGCTCAGAGAAGTCCGGTGACCTGCTGGAGGTCACACGGCCGGTGTGGGTTGAGCCGGGAGCCTTGCTCTCGGCACCCGGGTCCCCGGCAGCTGCCGCACGGGGGTGGGCACCGCCCAGCAAGCCTGCTTCAGAGCGCACGGCGGGCAGCCCTGGTCCTGCTCCAACCGACTGGCCTCCCGTCCCGGGATTTGCCGTCGTGGCCTCTGTCCTTGTCTGGGCCCATTCGGGCCTGAGACCCTCGCTCCAGTTGGTACATGAGGATGCACCATCAGCCCCCTGTTGAGAGTTTAAATCACTCCGTAGGAGTCTGCCTTGGCATCCATTCCGTGTGGCCGAGCAGCCCGCGGGGCCTTGACCTGGCACGTCCCCCCGCCTCCCTCCCACAGGTCCCAACAGGTGCACACCCTAACGGCCCGGGGGCCTTGACCTCGCACCGCCTGCTCCCACAGGTGCGCACTCTCATAGCCCACAGGGTCCCAAGCGGGTGTGGGTTCCTGAGGTGGTTTCCCCCCGCACTCCTGGTGGGGCACAGCCTCTCCTGCCCCCCAGCTCCCTCCCCTTGTGTGGCCCCTTAGAGAAAACCCGTCAGGGCGCAGCCAAACCCTGCTCTTTTCAGTGCAAGCCAGCCAGCCATGCACCTGCCGGGAGTCCCAGAAGCACCCAGTCCGTGGACCCTAATCAGGGCGTGTGCCCGGGTCAGGCTGCTCCTGCCCGGTCCGCACCCCGTCCTGGCTCCCCGTGGGCCCCTCCAGGCGGGGAGCTTCCTCCAGACCTGTGAGTCATTCTCTTCCCTGCTTCACTTTCCCTGGTGGTCCCTGAGCTGTGCCTCCCCAGCAGACACCCCTCCCGCACTCGACGGGTGCTCACGAAGTCCAGCACCCCTGTGCTCGGCCAGGCTGGCCTTTGGGATGCCGAGCCGGACTCCCCACCTCGTCCAGCCTGATTCTTCCCTCACTTTTATCCTCCGAATTCAGGACGCATCCCGTGCTAGCAGGATGTGCTATGTGACCGTTGGGAATTTAGGCCATTTTCACCCCAGAGCTGGCCCCTTCCACACTCCTGCCTTCCGTGGGGACGTCCATCCCACCCCCACGCCCTCCATGCGATTCCGCAGCTGGGACTGGGTCCCCGACCCCAGACCATGTGTCCGCCCACCCGCCGTGGGTACTGGTCCCATGGTGGCCCAGGGACCCTCTCAGCCAGGGGGAGCCTGGCAGGCTGTGCGGAAGCAGATGGTGCTGGAATGTGGTGGGGCTCCCCTCCAGGGCAGGGGAGGAGAGAGCAGGCTTGGACGCGGGGCTGGGTATTATTCCCACACCGAGATGTGCCAGGTGCCTCCTCAGAGCCCTGGGCAGAGCCAGCGGCCTGCAGCCAGATGGGCCCCGAGGCCACCAGCCTGCCGCGTGTCCTGTCTGGGGAGGAAGTCACGCGGCGGAGGGGCCCGGAGGGAGGGTGGACAGCCAGCCCGAGCATCTGGCCTCCCTCCCTCCGCCCCTCCTGCACTGTTATCTCAAACCCCTCTTTACAGACTCGTGTCCCTAAGGGTCCCGGCATCTCGTGCCCCAGGCCCAGCACTAAGCTGGGGGTCCCGGGCCCCACCGCCCGGGAATTCTGGTCCCGCAGGCAGACGCACTGGAGACGGGACACACCATCCACCGACAGGTGTGAACCTTGCTGCCGGGACGCCCTGAAGAAGCAGGACGGGAGGGGGCGAAGGGATTCCGAGCAGACTTGATGAGGCGCCCAGGCCGCGGCCAGGAGGACGCATGGGTACCGAGTGGCGGCAGAGAGAGGACCCGCGTCCCAGGCCACGGAGCGGAGTGTGTGTGGGCAGGAAGGGGCAGGGGGGCGGGGTGCAGGGGCCTCCGCTGACTCTGAGATAGGTGCAGAGGGGTGGGGGCCCAGCAGGCTCGTTCCGCTGCAGGAGGCACGTTTTCCAGCACAGACGGGGAAGGTGGCTGGTGATGATGGCCGTGGTCCCGGTGCTCTGTGGTGGCGGTGTGGGGGCGGGCTCCACGGGCTCCCGGGTCCCCCCAGGGAAGAAGGGGCCAGGCCACCGTGCGGACCCGCAGAGGGTGGCCGGGGCTGCTCGGGCAGCACAGAGGGGGTGCCAGCAGCCCCATGCGCACCCCGATTCCCATGATCATCAGCGCCACCACTTTACGGTCGGGCTGGACGCGAGGCCGGCGATGGAACGGGGTGGAGAGCCGCAGCGTCTCTCCTGCTTTGCCTTTCACCTGCAGGGCTGTCCCATGCCGTCACTGGTCTACAGTCTTCCTCATGCTGCCTGGTGTGACCCTCCCACATCTCCAGCCGCCATTTCCGGTCGTGCTCCCTGGCAGCGGGCCACATACTCGCTTCCCGGCACACGGTGCCAAGCTCTCACTGCCTCAGGGCCCTTGCACATGCTAGGCCGTCTGCTTGGAGTTTCCGTCCCCTACTCAGCCTTCTGGTCGGATCTCAGATGTCGTCCCCCCCCGCTTCCACACAGATCGCGTGTGCTCATTTCCCACCGCAGGTAACCGCGTGCCTGTCTTGGCGATGGTTCAGGTTGGGCATCCCCACGAGGCCTCCTGGAGGGCAGAGTGGGGTCTGTCTTGCTCGTGGCCGCGTCTGCGGCATTCGGCACGGGTCTGCACAGAGCCGGTGCTCAGAAGTAGTTATTTCTGCGACTCTGTGAAAGGCGGGGGCAGACGCTCGTAGGCCTGACCAAGCTCGCTTTCTGGCTCGCTTCCCCCAGAAGGCCCTGTGTGCACTTCCCGCCCAGAAGGAGGGTCTTTGTCGTGAAACCAGCTTTGCCGCTTTGCCTGGGACGGAAGCAGATGCCACCCGGTCCCTACGTGCGGCTTCTGGCCGGCAGCTTGTCGTCCGCGAGCGCCTGAGTTGGTCTGTGACCCTCAGCCCCTGCCCATGCGGTGGGCTCAAGCCCGGGGAGGGTGGCCCCGTGGGGTTAAGCTCTGCCCCCACAGCACTGGGTCATTTGGTGACATGCCCTTTCCTCCCCGCTCCCCCTCGGCCCCCAAATAAGCCACTTGACTTATTGACTTATTAGCCATGTTGACTAAGTAAACATTAAAAAATTAAAAAAAAAAGAATTCGATACTTTTTAAAAATGTTTTACTTATTTTTGGGAGAGAGCAAGTGGGGTAGGGGCAGAGAGAGGGGGAGACACAGAATCCGAAGCAGGCGCCAGGCTCCGAGCCGTCGGCACAGAGCCCGACGCGGGGCTCAAACCCACGAACCATAAAATCATGACCTGAGCCAAAGTCAGATGTTTAATCAACTGAACCACCCAGACACCCTCACTACTATTTTTTTAATGTTTAATTATTTTTGAGAGAGAGAGAGAGAGAGAGAGAGAGAGAGCACAAGCAGGGGAGGGGCAGAGAGAGAGGGAGACACAGAATCCAGAGCAGGCTCCAGGCTCTGAGCTGTCTGCACAGAGCCTAAAGTGGGGCTCGAACTCACAGACTGTGAGATCATGACCTGAGCTGAAGTCGGACGCTTAACTGACTGAGCCACCCAGGTGCCCCTAGGAATTAGGAACTTTTGTGTTCATTTTACAGATGGGGACGTGGAGACACATCAGAGAGGTAAAGGTGCTTTGCCCAATGCTGAACAGCTGGTCAGCTGTAGCCCCACCTGCTGCTCAGGGCTCTGTTCTTTCTGTCACTGGGCCCCCGAGGCTGAGGGTGACGGGTCCGCACCACGCGGGTGACTGTGTGGAGACCGGCTGTGTGCGAGGCCCAGGCTGTGAAGGGTGAACTCACACCCAACACCACTGGCCCTTAGAGGTCAGACGGTCAGGCGTAGACGCCCACACACAAGTCCCCAGAGACTCGTGCAGACCCACGACGGCCATTGTGTGCACACTTAGACCCCACGGGCAGGAACGTGCACACCTGTTAGCAGTGACCGCGGTTCTCGATGAAAACCAAACAGCGGGACACGTTCGCACACGCGAGCTCAGAGGACCTGGAAGCTTCCTCAGGTTGTCTGGCCCAGCCTCCTGCTTCTAAACTGTTCAGACACCCAAACCAGCACGGAACGAGGCCTTGTCTGCTCGGAGAGGGCACGCCCCCCCAGCCACCGAGTGAGCGCTGGGGACCGTGGGGTAATGACAGGCTTCTCAAAATGGGAAGGTCGAGTTTTCTTTTTGACAGAGGTTGAAAAGCGCACAGTAGAGCTGATAGGCCCCTTTCTGCCTCATGATTATGTGTGTCGTGATACAAACACTCCAATGTGTGGCTGCCGGTCCCCTCGGACGAAGCTCTGAGAGTCCGGCGGAATTGTAATACGGTGGCAGGCGTCACGCCGTGGCTCGTGACAGTCCCTGTGCTCAGCTGTTGTGCTGAGCAGGTGCACGTGGGCCAGAATCCAGGAGGAGGGCCGTGGGCTCCGTGGGGCTGTCACGGAGCCCCAGGACGAGGAGGCCGGAGCCTGGGGGCTTAGGTGGGTGTTCAGTCTCCACCGTTTCCCCTCCGGAAGCACAGAGCTTCCCGGATGCCACGTCCACACAGGGACAGCCCTGCGTGGCTTCATCTCCATGAGTTAGCGCCGTTCCTGCCACGGAGGAACTTGTCCCCCTTGAGGGAGGAGGGATCTTCAGCCCCCAGCACCCAGCCCCCAGGTCCCAGCACCCAACCCCCAGGTCCTAGCCCCCAGCACCGAGCCCGCAGCTCCCAGGCCCTAGCACCCAGCCTGCAGCACCCAGCCCGCAGCCCCCAGGTCCCAGCCCCCAGCACCCAGGCCCTAGCACCTAGCCCCTAGCACCCAGCCCCCAGCACCCAGGTCCCAGTCCCCAGCACCCAGCCCCTAGCACCCAGCACCCAGTTCCTAGCACCCAGCCCGCAGCACCCAGTCCCCAGCACCCAGCTCAGAGCCCCCGGCCTTGTGAGGATGTGTGCCCCTCCATGCCCGCCCCTGTCTCAGCCGTGCTCAGTGCCCCGTCCCTGGGCCTTCCGTTCACTTCAGCTGTGACGCCTGTCTACCCACACGTGGGCCCCTAACTCGTATCTCACCGGACAGCCAGCCTTCCTCGGACGCCGGCCTTCCATGCTCTCGGCAGCAACTGTCAGGCCGTGAACGTGACCCCTCCTGCCGTCCTCTCGTTGGAGGCTGGTGCTCCGGGCTGCTGGGGCCGCGCGTGTGCTGGGCCGGGCTGTATCCCGAAATGAGCTCTCCCTGGAAGCCGAGGTGGGAGAACAGCCACGTTTTATGAATGGGCCGGCGAGGCGCTCGAGGTTTTGCAGAAGGGAGGACCTTGGGCAGGATTGGGGAAAGGGCTCGGCGGGCCGGGGATTCCGGAGAGCTTGCTCAGGACTCCGGCCACATGGCGCCCGCGGGGGATCCTGGGGGGCCTCGCCCAGACGCCCCCGCGGGCCAGGGCTCCGGCTTCAGCCACTGTGCGTGTGCGCTGCCCCGTCTCTGCAGCACCGCCTTCGGTCAGCGGCGGCTACTTCCCTGCAGGTTGTGTGTCCCCTCCCACCTCCCCTGTGCAGCCCGCAGCCATGCCCGGGCCCGCACACGTTCAGGAGGCCCTGCCTCCCGGGGCACCAGGCCTGGTGTGATCCCCGTCCTGGCTTAGCTTCTTCTCTGCTTCCTCCAGCCCCTGCTCCTGAGACTTTCCCCTCAGTAAGTCTCCTGCACCCACATCCTGGCTGCGGACTCTGCGAAGTGTTACAAAGACACCTGTCAGACGTGCCCACCGTGCTCCTCCCGCCGTTCAGACCTGCCCACCGTGCTCCCTCCCGCTGTTCAGACGTGCCCACCGTTGAGACCTGCCCACCGTGCTCCCTCCCGCTGTTCAGACGTGCCCACCGTTGAGACCTGCCCACCGTGCTCCCTCCCGCTGTTCAGACGTGCCCACCGTTGAGACGTGCCCACCGTGCTCCCTCCCGCTGTTCAGACGTGCCCACCGTTGAGACCTGCCCACCGTGCTCCCTCCCGCTGTTCAGACGTGCCCACCGTTGAGACGTGCCCACCGTGCTCCCTCCCGCTGTTCAGACCTGCCCACCGTGCTCCCTCCCGCTGTTCAGACGTGCCCACCGTTGAGACGTGCCCACCGTGCTCCCTCCCGCCGTTGAGACGTGCCCACCGTGCTCCCTCCCGCCGTTCAGACCTGCCCACCGTGCTCCTCCCGCCGTTCAGACCTGCCCACCGTGCTCCCTCCCGCTGTTCAGACGTGCCCACCGTTGAGACGTGCCCACCGTGCTCCCTCCCGCCGTTCAGACCTGCCCACCGTGCTCCCTCCCGCTGTTCAGACGTGCCCACCGTTGAGACGTGCCCACCGTGCTCCCTCCCGCTGTTCAGACGTGCCCACCGTTGAGACCTGCCCACCGTGCTCCCTCCCGCTGTTCAGACGTGCCCACCGTTGAGACGTGCCCACCGTGCTCCCTCCCACCAGGTGGCCTTTCTGTGAGCTCTTCCCTCTGCCTCGGATGTTGTTCCTGCTGCTGTTTGTCTAGTTAGCCCTCGTCTGCCCCCAGCTCTCAGCAGACGTCACCTCCTCAGGGAAGGTTTTCCTGGCTTCCCCGACTGAGTCAGCGTCCCTGGTACTAGATCCCCCCACCGTGTAGTGTCCCCTCTCACTGTACAGTGCCCCCCCCCCCACCGTGCGGCGTCCCCCCGCCATGCGGTGCGCCCCCTTGCAGTGTTCCCCCACCATGCGGCGTCCCCCCACGGTGCGGCGTCCCCCGCCTATGATTGGGTTGTTACGGTTGCAGTCTCACATCTGTGTGTGTAGGTGTTTGGTGTGCGTCTTTCCCATTAGCGTGTAGCATCCATAAGGATGGGAACTGGTCACCGCCGTATTCCCGGCGCCTAGACTGGTGCCTGGCCCGCGCTGGTGGAAGGAGGGAGTATTTGTGGAAGGGACTGCCAACAAAGGACAGCTTGAGAAAAAGTGAAGCAGGGGACAGATCGCGGGGCCAGTGCTGGCGGGTGCTCCGGAAAGGCCGGTGTGTCGAGGATGGGGAACGTGCCCTTTGGGTCTGGTGAGTGGAGGTCCTGGCAGTCAAGGTCTTGCAATGACGGAGGCTGGAGGCTGGGCCACGGCGTGGCGGGACAGCGTGGCGGGGAACTGGAGAAGGAGTGGACGTGGCCCCTCCTAGAAGGGCAGGGGGCCCAGAAAAAGGCCCCAGAGGCGGGGGGAGCCCAACCCCTCCTCTCTAAAGCCGGGTTCCACTGCAGACATGCCTGCCGAGTCCCCTCCAACGCATGCCGGTAAGCCAACGGGCCTGCTGGAGTCCTGGGGGAGGCAGGGAGGCCGGCCTTTTGTGGCCTCCCCAGGGCTGTGTGTGCCTGGAGCCTCTGCGCTGCCCTGGCACGCCCTTCAGCACACGTGGCTCCCGTCCGGGTGGCTGGTGTCCCGTCCCACCGAGAGCGCCCCTGGGGACGGCGGGACTGGAGCCACGGGGCTTCTTCAAGGTCTAGAGCAGGAGGTAAGCTTGACGGACACGTGTCATTTCCGTGGAAGAATCAAACTGGGCGCTGAGGCCGGGACACGGCGATGTCCCAGTGCTAAGGTGCCGGGAGTGTGCAGACTGGCCTGTGCGTGGAATTGAATGACTTGTGGCCCTTAGACCCTACAGACCACCGGGTTCAGCAGCCACGCGTGTCACGTGGCCAAATGCCAGCAAGGTAGCCGCGGTCCTGTGACCTGACACCTCCAGGGACAGGAGCTCCTGCTTCCTAAGGCAGCCGATGCCATCTCGGGACAGCTCTCAACCGCGTTTTTGTAAAGGTCTCCTTTCTTCTCAAAATAGATCTCCCTTCACGTTGAAAAAAGCCTTTCTTCGTCCCTGCCTATCCTTTCCTCCCTGTCGCCTCTCATCGGCCCATCCCTCTGTAGGCTGATGGAAACAGAGCTACAGAATGTTTTGGTTGTCAGGTCAGGGACCTCAGTCCACACTGCATGTTTCTGGGGAGCAGACCCTGTGGCGTCTCTGGTCTCTGAGATGAAATGTCTGCCCTGCGAGAGGGGCCCTGGGCGGGAGAGGCAGGTAGGAGCCTCCCCAGCTGCCATCCAGGCTAAGGAAGGCCTGGCAGAGCCACGGCGGGTCCCGGAGAGGAAGCCGGCCATCGGGGAGCTCTGCGTCCTCCGGGACCTGGCCTGCCTCAGTGGTCCTCCTGGACCCCATCACCGGAGGGACCCCATCACCTTGGCAGACGTGAGGCTGGATTTCAGAGGCAGCTGGAGTTGTCAGGGAATTACTCTCTCTGTAGTTGGAGATCCGTGAGGCACGTCGTGGTGGTCAGTGTCCCACGGTCTCCTCTCTGTGTCTGCCTCAGAATGAAAAGAAGGCCTTGTTCCTCCTGGAAAGGGCTGTTGGTGACCGCAGATATGCACTTGTTTGGGTCTAGGGTTCCCTTCACCTTGTACGCTAGCTCTCCTCCCAGGCAGTCTGCTCTCTGTCAAAAGCACTGCTTCCTGTGATGTTGGCTGCTGCTGGCCCTGAGGTGCCCCTCGGCTCCCACTGCGGGGGGCCCAGAGTGTCTCCGTGGGCACGGTACATTTGGTTCAAAGGGTTCTCCCACCCATTGTCCCATTGGACCCTCACCAGAACCTTGTCAGGTTTCCATTTTATGGATGAAGAGACCAAGACTTAAAAAAGTTAAAAGAGGGGCGCCTGGGGGGCTCAGTCTGTTGAGCGTCTGACTTCAGCTCAGGTCATGATCTCACAGTTCGTGGGTTTGAGCCCCACGTCGGGCTCTGTGCTGACAGCTCGGAGCCTGGAACCTGCTTCGGATTCTGTGTCTCCCTCTCCCTCTGCCCCTCCCCTGCTTGTGCTCTGTCTCTCTCTCTCTCTCTCTCTCTCTCTCTCTCTCTCTCTGTCTCAAATATAAACATTAAAAAAAATTTTTTTTTAAAAGAACGGAGAGAGGCCCTCTCATCCCTTCCTTGCGGCGTGGAAGTCCTGCTCTGCCCATCAGGTACCAGGGCGGAAAGGGTCAGTTTCTGTTGTATGTGGCCAAGGATGCTCCAAAGCTTCAGAAACACCTGTACCGGGGGCCCGAGAGTAAACTCAAGGCCTCCTGACTTCTGCTCTGATAATAATAGCTGTCACTATAGGAATGTAGTGATAGTAACAACTAACACTTTAAAAACCATGTAACAGCTTACAAAGCGCCATTTGTACAAATTGACTTACTGCGTTTACTTTCTCTCCTGCTCGCAGGTCCTCTGCGCTCCAGAACCACACGTGACCCTGCGGAGATGACCGTCCTCAAGGTCAGCAACGTGCTACCAATTTCACCTGATTACTGTGTGCAGAATACGGAAAGCCTAGGTGTGGTCCCCAAGGGTAATCTCCAAAGGGTGCGTCTTCCGTGGCCCAGCTCGGATTTCAACCCCGCGTGCTTGCTCATAGCGCCCCAGCCTCCACGTCGCGTTCTTTACGAGTTGACGGTGCGTTTACTGAAAGCAGAGTTAGCCCTCTGTTAGGACACACGTGTGAGAGTGGGTTTCTGCCTGGTGCAATTCGATATACTGGCTGTGAGCCACCGAAAGACGGCTGAGGTCTAGGTGAGTATTTAAGTTTACTCAGACTGAGGCATCCCCTACCATGTTTTTGCCAGGAAAGAGGCTGGGAATGGCAGCCTGATTTGCATATGCAAATCCGATCACCATACTGTGTAAATACGTATCCCTCGTTCGTCGTCACTTCTGTGGTCGGGAGCCCCACAGCGAGCGTCCGTGCCAGCCAGGCCTGTTCCTGAGCCAGGGAAGAGACTTCTCCACACGTCCTCCAGCTTCTGTGCAAGTGTAGTCTGAGCAGGGCGGATTGGAGGCTGAGTGTGTGCGTGTGTGACGGGTATGGGTGTGTGTGAGTGTGAGAGTGTGTGTGGGTGAGTGTGTATGCGTGTGTGTGACGGGCATGAATTCAAAGTGACACCGTATAGTGGAAAGGCTGATTTATGTTCCCTCCTGCCTTGAAAACACTAATTAGGATAATGGGAGAGCCTTTCTAGTTTGGAAAAGTGTTCGAAGGGGGTCGGGGAGGACTTTTTGTCTCCTCTCTCAGGCCTCCTGCCCCTCAGCTGTGGCCCGTGGGCTCACGGGGTGACACAGGGGAGGACAGGTGGCTGTTAGGGACACTTTGTAGACTCCAGGGTGCCTGCCGACATTACGGGGGCAGAGAGCTCACCACGTCTCCTGGTCGGTAGAGTCCACTTTGATCAACGTGTCCACGAATCAAAGTCCCATCATTCAGACCAAAAGAAGTAACACCAGGGCGCATAGGACGTACGACAGGACAATCCTTACAAAATTCCAGCTGCCGTTTGGGACTAGGACAAGCTGGTCCTAAAATCCAGATAGAAATGCAAAGAACCCAAAATAGGCACAGAGAATTTATTGAAGAACTCACACTTCCCAGGCTCAAACTTACTACAAAATGACACAAGTCAAAAGAGTGTAATGCTAACACAAGGGTAAGTATACAAATTAATGGGATATAGTCGACATTCCAGAAATAAAGCCTCATGTTTATGGTCAACTGAGATGTGACAAGGATGCCAAGACAACTCAATGGGGGAAGGAGAGTCTTTTCGACAAATGCCGCGGGGACAGCTGGACAGCCTCACACTGAAGAATGAGGTTGGACCCCTGCCTCAAAGCCCAGGCAGAAATTAACTCGAAAGGAATAGACGTAAGCACTTTAATTATAAAACTCTTAGAAGAAAACATAGGAATAAATCTTCCTGATGTTGGATCGGGAAATGGTTTTACAGACACGAAACCAAAAGCAAATGTGACCAAAGAAAATACGGGTATTTTGGACTCGCAGAGATTTTTAGTGCTCCGGAGGGCACTATCGACAGAGTGAAGGATGGAGGAAAATATTTGCCAGTCAGGCGTGACAGGACTGGTTTTCGGAACTCTTAGGCCCGAGTAACAAAAAGACAAAAAAGGGCAAAGGATCTGAAGAGACATTTCTCCAAATAAGATGTGTAAATGGCCAGTGAGCACAGGTGTTCACCTCGCTGACTATTAGAGAAATCAAAGTCAAGACCACAATGAGTGACTATTTCACAGCCATTAGTGCTTCTAAAGTAGAACACTCAGGTAATTACACGTGTTGGTGAGGATGTGCCGAAATTGGTACCCTCATTCGCTGCCGACAGGGATACAAACACGGCTCAGAACGTTAACTATAGAGTCGTTACTTGACCCGCAGGTAGGAGACAGGACAGACCCGCACAAACGCTGTAACGTGAATGTACGTAGATCACGTGTAGTGTGTAAACGGCCACGGTGTAGAAGCAGTCCCGATACGAATCAATTGGCGAACGGGCAAACACAATGTAATCTGTCCGTACAGTAGAACGTTATTCGGTAGTACGAGGGAAAGTTGATTCACGCTCCAACGTGGATGGGCCCTAAAACATTACCCTAAGTGAGAGAATCCAGACACAGAAGGCTGACTGTTGTATGATCCCGTTTATAAGAAGTCCTCAGGCGGGGACCTCCATAGACACAGAAGGTGTAGCAGCAGCTGGGGAGGCTGGGGCTGGGGTATCGTGGGTATTTGCAGAGGCGTTAAAATGTTCTGAAATTTCCTGTGCTGTTGGTTGCACAACTCTGAATATACTAAAACCCACTGAATTGTACAATTTAAATTGGTGAATTGTATGGTATGCGGATTATCTCTCAATGACACTGTTAAAACAAGGTGCAAAGGTAAAGGGCCCTTGTCTCTCCTTCCCCGTGTCTTCCCTCCTTCCAGAAATAAGGGTGGCTGTCGGTGGCACCAAATCCCATTAAGTAAGTTTGTAAAGTTCCTAAGCTGTGACTTGAAAGCCGCCCCTGTGACTCCTTTGCGGGGAGGCATCTTTATCTGAGGGTCGCATGCAAGGCCACCCTCCGGGGAGGCCTGTCACTGGCTGCTGGGAAGGGACCAAGAATGCATGAAGGAGCAGGTGTGCGTTCAAAGCTGGTGAGACCCAGAGCTGAGATTTCAGGAGTTGGGTGTTTAGGAGGTCCTGAGGGTGTCCTGATCCTTGCGTCCGGGCGGCTTGGCTCCTTGGGACTGGTTCTGTTTTGGGGAGGAAGTGAGTGGAGAGAGGTGTCAGTGAGGCTGAGAGAGCAGAGGGCCGGGGTCCTGGAGCAGAGGTGGCCCTGAGAACCCACAGCCGCCAGGATCCACCGACACCGTGATCCCTCTCAGGGCCGGAAAGAGAGAGTTTGCATCAGGCTTGCCTAAATCTTGAGACAAGGTGCCCTAAGATGGGGTTCACGTGCTGGTGAAGTTCTTAGTCCAGAGCAGGCTGTGAACAGGTGCCCTTTCCGCTGGGTCTCCCCTGGGGGGGGGGCTTCCGCTGCAGCAGCGTGGCCCCCGCTCTCCACCCCTCCTTCTGTCCCCACCAGAAGCTCAGAGAACATAGCGGCTGACGCTCCATCTGACGAAATCTTGCCACGGTTTCTGCCCAACCAGGACCTGTCTCTAAAGAACCTCATCAGCAGCTTCAAAAACGTTTGGGGGCATCCGGGCGGCTCAGTACGTTGAGCATCTGCCTCTTGATCTCGGCTCAGGTCATGATCTCACGGTTTGTGAGTTCGAGCCCCACGTCGGGCTCTGTGCTGACAGCTTGGAGCCTGGGGCCTGCTTCGGATTCTCGGTCTCCCTCTCTCTCTGCCCCTCCCCACCCTCTCTCTCTTAAAAAAAGTTAAAAAAGAGTTTGGGAATCAGACAGGGATCCGCGTCACCATCAGCCAGCCTCTCAGACCCTTGGGTATCTTGTCTTCTCCCTTTGACAACAACCCGTGACCCTTGATGCTGTACGAATCCTCGTTACTGTAGTCACTTCACGTCTGGCTTCCTGTCGGACGCTTCTGGACAGGGCTGCACTTCTCCCGGACACATCAGTCATGACGGGGTGGCCCAGGGAGGCTTGCCGCTGGTTCGGCCGTTCTTTGTACCGTTTCTGTAGGCTGTTCCGTGTCCTTGCTGGGGCCGTTTCCGGGGACAGAGCAGACGTTTGCAAGCCCTTCAGATGAGTCAGGCCCTTGACTCCACATTTACCCTGGAAAAGAGGCAGGGCTCCCGTGTAGACTTTGTCTGCACCAGAGGTGGTCAATGGGGGCAGTGGCGCCCCCGGGGAGCACCGTCGATGTCTGCAGACATGTGGGAATGCCAGAGTTCGAGAAGGGGCTCTGGTGTCTGGTGGGTAGAGGCCAGGAATGCTGCTAGCAGTCCCATAGTGCACGGGGCTGAGAGCTCCAAGCCTTGGTGTGTGTGTGTGTGTGTGTGTGTGTGTGTGTGTGTGTGTGTGTGTACATGTGTGTGTGTGTCTGCTCACAAGTGACCGACACCAGGGGTCTTGACTGGCTGGGATTTTAGGGCTTGGATGTGAGGAAACAGGGATACAAGCAAACACCGACTTTGCAGTAAGACAGATGAAGATATTAAAGAGGAGAATATCAACCTCTCTGGTCAACATGAAAGAACTTTCTATTCCTAGTGGAAAACAAACTAGCAAAACTGAAAACCGCCACCTTGGGGCTTCCAGGCAAGTCCACAAAGAACAAAACCAACATGGTAGGCCCCCCAGTGCCGTCACCCCCCACCCGCCCCGCCAAACTAGGACTTCCCTTGTTTAAAAGGCCGTCTAGACGATAGTGTCTGCAGACGTGTTTCGCACTATGAGGGACACTTTGGTTCTGAAGAATGATGCTTAATTACTCTCCAGGCTCTATGCTAATTTCTAAGTGCGGCATATTGGAAATTCTGTTTACTCTCAGCAAACGTGATTGGCCGGCATTCTCAGCGATATCATTTCAGATGGGGGCTCATTAAATTCTGGCTGAATACCCAAAGCATCGGCTTAACAGAACTACCTTTCCAATGACTCATCTACTCGGCTACTTGGTTTAATTAAACATAAACGCGTGCAGCTTCAAACGCTTATATTTGGCTTTCCCTTCAAGACTCTGGCCGGGACCCTAATTTGGCAATTACCCGTGGCAAGGAGCAAGGGGATGTTGGCATCTGGTCCCAAATGCCCATCCAGCCAGGGGCAGGTCCCCACATCCCCCAGAGCCTTTGCACGGGCATCTGGATGCGTGAGTGCCAAGGGCTCGGGGTGAAGAACCCATAGGCCAGGCCCACCTTCTCCCCCGGAATCCTCCTGAGACGTCCCTCGCCCATTGGCTTGGTCACCATTGGGTGTTTGATGACCCCGTTTCATTGGGCGTTTGATGACCCCCTTTCTGCTGTCTGCAGGGAAAGACCAAGACCAGGACCCTGGCTGCTGTCGCCGGTGTGGCTGCCTTTCCTGCTCTGTGCTGGAAACAGGTCTCTCGAAACATAAACACGGTCTCTGAGCCAGACCCAGGCGAGCCTGTTCTGTTGTCGGGCCCCAACTCCCGGCTTGGCCAGAATGGCAAGGTGTCCTCACCTGAGAGTATGGAGGGCGGAGTCTCGTGCCAGCTGGGGGCTCTGCCTTTCCAGAATTAAGCCCAGCAAAGCACTTTGACGCACACCCCTTCAGGTCGGCATCGCAGCCCTCCCTGGACCACAGCTTCGTAGCCCTCGGTCCGTGCACATAGCTGCCAGGGTCTTTGAAGCTGCTTCCTCTCCCCCCAGCTGAGGACCTGCCTCTTCTCCCCTCCCTGCCCCCTCGTCCAGCTCTCACCTCTCGGACCGGATCCAGCGCTTTCTCTCGTTCCCGAAGCCAGCGTCCACAGACCACGGGAATACTCCCAGTCTGGCTCCAAACTGCGTCTCCAGCAACACCCGCCCTCTGTCCTCTGCGTCCACCAAGCTTCCTGTGAATTGTGTGATTTATGGAAACATGTCACCCACACGAGAGGTGAAGCTCCAAGTAGCTCAGGATAAGCTGAGATTGTACTCAGCAAAACAGCCAGCAGCCAAGAGCAATTTTAGTTTTTTTTTAATTTTTTAACGTTTATTTATTTTTGAGGGAGAGAGAGACAGAGCGCGAGCAGAGGAGGGGCAGAGAGAGAGGGAGACACAGAATCCGAAGCAGGCTCCGGGCTCTGAGCTGTCAGCACAGAGCCCGATGTGAGGCTCGAACTCACAAACTACGAGATCGTGACCTGAGCCGAAGTCGGACGCTCAACCGACTGAGCCACCCAGGTGTCCCCAGCCAAGAGCAATTTTTAAAAACTTGCCATTGTGCTCCTGACCATGGACGTTGATGGGAACCCTGTGAGCCGTCCACAGAAACAGTTCTTTCCTGGAGATCACGCGTGGGTACTGGGATCTGGGCTGGGGAGGTGCGTCTAGAGAGGCTACCCGGCAGACACGGGGAGGGTGACCATGTCTGGCTGCAGCAAGTCCCAGGTGTCATGCCTGATCCCTGCCTGCGACTCTGCGGACAGTCCCTTTATCAGTCCGTCTTCAGATGACCCGGTCCCGGTGTGTCCTCTGCGTCCGGCCGGGGCTCTGCCTGATGCCGGAGTTAATCACGTTCTCTCTACGCCCTCACGGCGTCTTGTGCCCACCCCTGCTTCCGCACACACCGCGCCGTCTCGTAGGACCCGATTCCGTGCTGGTGTTCCTGAGAGAGCTGTGAACTCCGGGGGACAGGGACAACGTCTCGCTCACCACTCTGCCTCGGGGCCAAGAAACTGTCTGGGGGTGTCTTTGCGGATGCAGGAGATGAGGCGGACGGTGCCCCGGGCAGGTGGGAGAGAGTCCCAGGCGGTCCTACCAGGCCGTGCCGCACGCGGGCGGGGGTCTCCCACGAGGCAGGGGTGGGGAGCGGGTCCAGATCCGGGAGCAGGACTGTCGGCCGTATGCCTACTGTGCACGCCCAGGAGCCAGACGACCTGCGTTTGGAGCCGACTTCATCGGCTCACCGGTTGTGTGCCTTTCCCTGCCCAGGTTTCTGTGCCCATCGTACGGTCATGAAACAGTGCCCACCTCGCAGGATCCACGTGTAGATGGGGTGCGATGCCACGTGCGGGCGCATGGTGAGCCCTCGGTCGCCGTGAGCTTGAGCATGAGCAGTGCTCCCAGGGTTCAGGTGCAGGCCGGGGCACAGAGGGGTCTGGGCTCTCAGGTCAGCTGTGTCGTGTGGCCGCGACAAGCCGGTTCTGTCCTCTGGGTCCGGAGAGCGCTTCTGGGCCGACTTTCTCGCACCTACTGGCCGAACAGTTGTATCCGAGCTAGTCTTCATGGGTTTCTGTAGGTAGAATGGTCCCTCTCCTCTCCCCGTGTCACTGCCGGAGCCCCTGAGCCCTGGGACGCGGTTTCTGCCCATCTCTCACTCTTTGTTTGCTCAGCACTTGGGGACAGAGGTGGCCGTCCCCTGGCTAGGACCTGTGTTCTGCGTCTCCGTCTGTCCTGGAGTCTTGTGACCTCCTGCCTTCTCTCTGCCTCCCATGCGTGATAAGCCACCTGGGACGGGTGTGGCCCCCCTAGGGCAGGGTGGGGATGGGGTGGGGGTGGCTCCCACAGGGCAGGGCGGGGGTGGAGCTAGTGTGCCCCCCTCCCTGCCCCATCATGCAGGGCAGGGTGGAGGTAGGGTGGGTGTGGCACCCCCACGGGGGGGGGGGGGGGGGGGGGAGGGAGGCAGGGCAGGGTGGAGGTGGGGGGGGTGGCCCCTAGAAGGTAGGGTGCAGGTGGGGCGGGGTGGCCCCCACAGGGCAGGGTAGGGTGGGGCGGGACGAGGCAGCCCGCAGTTACCAGTGGTCCTGCGCAGCCGGGTGTGGGATCGCTCTCCTGCGGGCCCACGTGGGACGTTCCCGTCCTGCCCGACCGCGCCGACCCCGCCAGCACTGAGGCAGGTACTTCGGTTCCCGGAGATTCCCGTGTCTACTTCTCACAACGTGGAACAGAGGGGGGCGTGGACAGGTGTCGCCCTCAGTCTCCAGCGCACGCTGGGCTGACTGGGGAACGGTCTACGCGGCCCCAAGGACAGTGACCAGAATCCTGCCTGGCAAGGCCTGACGGGCACAGCCGTGGAAGTGTTCGTGACGCTGCCTGGGGTGTGCGGCCCGGGACCGAGTGTCCCGACTGGTGTTTGTAGGCGAGCCGTGGGTTCGGTGGATGCTGGCCGCACGGGCTGCACGGATGGGCCTGTGGGCCAGGCAGCTGCCCAAGCAGGGCTCTGCCTCGTGCCCAACTTGGGGCGAGCCGGGGGACCCGGGGACCCCCAGGACCCCCTGAGCGTGCCGGCTGAGGGGGGCCCCCTCTCTGGGCGGGAGGCTCGTCTGAGGGAAGGGCCTCTGAAGAAGCGGCTTCACTCCTTGGGACCTTCAGCGTCCCACGCGGGGAGGGCGGTCAGTCCTTCCTCCTGGACTGCGGGGGAGGCGGGTGATGGGGCCTTGGGCTCAAGTGCGCTCACTGAACCCCAGTGTTCCCGGGCTCGCTCTGCTGAGCGCTGGGGGTTGGCGGGTAAGTGCGTGTTGTGGTTCCTTCCGCCTTCATGCTCTCCGACCTGCTTAAGGGACTGGTGTCCGGCAGGAACTTTCCCACTCCCGTCGGAGCAGAGAAGCTGGAACAGGGCAGGGGAGAGTCAAAGCCGAAAGGCGAGCACGTGGCAGAAGGTGTGGCCTATCCTCGGGGTTCCGAGGGAGCCCCCTGGGGCCGAGGGACTGTTGGCTGCGTGCCTGGCTGGGGAGGAGGACCTGGGAGCACCGTGCCCGGTCGGGGAGGAGGACCCGGGAGCACCAGTGCACCCTCGAGGCCGATTTCATCCCCTGAATCCCCAGCGAACGCTCACGGGTGGGAACTGCAGACAAGCCTTGCACATGGCGGGCATCCCGGCGGGATCGAGACGGAAGGGTTTCTCTTCCCTCCCATGATTCCTCTGTGGACCTGAGACGCCCCTGAGTCTCTACTAGAGGGCTTGCTCACGCAGGAATGTGGGTACAGGGACCCCCGAGTGCAGCTTTCTGCAAACCTAACGTTCCCGGGCTGCCTGCTCCAGAGTCGGGGATGGGGGGGTGATGGCGGCCGAGGGCCGGCGATTGTGTTCCGTGTCCCGCCCGCTCGTGGGCTCTAGGGTGTGGGGCTGGGAGAGAGAGACCGCAGGGACTGCCAGCTGCTGACGGATGCCCCTCTGTGCCCAACCTCCGATGGCCAGACGGACGGACTGGGGAGAGAAAGAGTTGTCAGGATTCGCACCGACACTCGGGTGTGAGAGAAGGGGACTTGTTTTTGTGCGTCGGGCTTTCCTGGGAAGTGAGATGGGAAGGGGTCCGGGGCTCCATGTAGGCGACAGGCTTTGTAGCTCCTGGAGCCTTTCTCTCGTCGCCTCCAGGGCCCCGTCTGCACCGTGTGGCTCCGTGTAATTCAACATCACAGCGGGAACAGCGTGTGCCTTCTGGCCTGCAGGTCACAGTGGCCTTTGGTTAACGTGTCGTGTGGGGCCACCTCAGGGTCTTTCGAGGGGCAGAAGGTGAACAGCCCGTCCCTGGTCCCAAAGGAGAGGTTGGTGTCCGCAGGGAGGGGGGCAGGCCTGTGCCTCTGCACAGGGGCCCTCGCACGCCTGCTTGACCGCAGGCTTCCGTGCTGAGCCCAGAGGGCAGAGCGTGAGGCGTGTAAGAGGGGCCAGCCTGTCCCCTGGGAACCTCGCGTTGTGGACGGTTGGGGACCTGGGGGGGGGGAGGGGAGGTGACTCACGGGGCTGGATTCCCCGGCCTGGAAGGGGTGCTCCTGGCCGGCTACCGGAATTGCTGCCGTGGCCTCCTCTGTGTCACAAGTCCACCGGGAGGCGTCCAACCGTGGACACCTGTGGCTAGGAGGGCGTCTAACTCACGGGGAAGGAGATCCCGCCGCCATCAGGCTGGCACACTGATCCCCAGCCGAGTTCCGTGGGTCTCCCGGCCGGAAGAGGGAGAGTTAACGAGCTCTCTCAGTCCCGCACTCGTGCTCCCTTCCACGTGGCCCCGGCCTCACGGGCAGTGCTCCAGCCACGGGGCCACGTGTGGTGTGGCCTGCACACAGCCTTGCCAGGTTCCCTGCACAGGCCACTCCTGTGCCGAGGGGCACGAGCTGTGAGGGCGTGTGGATGGGCCTCCTGGAGGCCAGCTTGGTTGGTGCCTGGTCCGCGGTTGGCACTCAAAGACCAATTATGGAGCCGACTGTTCCTTAAAGTTCCAGAGAGGGGGCCGCACGTGTCTCTGGAGGGGGGGCCGCACGTGTCTCTGGAGGGGGGGCCGCACGTGTCTCTGGAGGGGGGGCCGCACGTGTCTCTGGAGGGGGGGCCGCACGTGTCTCTGGAGGGGGGGCCGCACGTGTCTCTGGAGGGGGGACCGCACGTGTCTCTGGAGGGGGGGCCGCACGTGTCTCTGGAGGGGGGGCCGCACGTGTCTCTGGAGGGGGGACTGCACGTGTCTCTGGAGGGGGGGCTGCATGTGTCTTTGGAGGGGGGACCGCACGTGTCTCTGGAGGGAGGACCGCACGTGTCTTTGGAGGGGGGACCGCACGTGTCTCTGGAGGGGGGACCGCACGTGTCTCTGGAGGGGGGACCGCACGTGTCTCTGGAGGGGGGACCGCACGTGTCTCTGGAGGGGGGGCCGCACGTGTCTCTGGAGGGGGGGCCGCACGTGTCTCTGGAGGGGGGACTGCACGTGTCTCTGGAGGGGGGGCTGCATGTGTCTTTGGAGGGGGGACCGCACGTGTCTCTGGAGGGAGGACCGCACGTGTCTCTGGAGGGGGGACCGCACGTGTCTCTGGAGGGGGGACCGCACGTGTCTCTGGAGGGGGGACCGCACGTGTCTCTGGAGGGGGGGCCGCACGTGTCTCTGGAGGGGGGACCGCACGTGTCTGTGCTGGAGACATCTTACAAAACAGTGAGACTCCTCCACGTGCCCAACCTGAAATTTGTGAATATTTGACCGATTTTTCCCATTCTGCCAGCTCTTACCCATGTTTTGAGAACTCACTGGTTAATCCGAGAAGGAACTTTCCAGATGCAAAAGTGAAAGAGCCGCCACCCTGGCGCTATTCCCGCCTGGGCCCCCGGGACTCGGCTCCGTGGGAGGGACGGGACGTGAAGCATCCTCGTGCATTCTCTGCGGGTCGCACGCCGACACGGTGATATTCGGGTTCGTCGTGTTAAATGAAATGCGTATCAGTACTTGTTTCCTGTTTCACCTGTTTCTTTTCTTCTTTTCTGTCTTTCTTTTTTTGTTTTTTCGTTTTTGGAGAGAGCATGTGTGCAGGGGAGGTGCAGAGAGAGAGAGAGAGAAAGCGAGAGAGGGAATCCTAAGCAGGCTCTGGGCTGTCAGCACAGAGCCTGACATGGGGCTCGATCCCATGACTGTGAGATCATGACCTGAGCGGAAATCAAGAGTCAGACACGCAAGTGACAGAGCCGCCAGGCGCCCTTGTGTTGTTGTTGTTTTTACCTTTTTAACAAAATGCGGCTGCTGGAAAATTGTAAATGAACGTGTGGCCATCGGACGGGGCCGTCCAGGGCGCTGCCCGTCTTAACACTCCAGGTGTCTCCCCATCGTGGGCCGTTTCCGGGGACCGGGACGGCACCGGTTTGCACCGTGTCCTCACCGTTCTCTGCCCTTGCGTCACTCCTGTCCGTGTGGGCCCCACGCTGCGCGTGGTCACTGCCACACTCTGTGAGTCTCATGACTGGGTGAAGGAAGGGACCTGGCCCCCGAGTCCCACCAGCAGGAATCAGCCTGAGTGTGCCCACGGCCGTGACGCTGCGGCTGGGTGAGGGTGAGCGGGACTCCAGGGGCCAGTGTGAACGTCCCGTGCGTGACTCATGGCCCTGACCTGGGCGCGCTGGAGGGGGATGGGCACAAATGCTCACTTCTCCGCTGGTGGAGACGTTGGGTGTTTTTAACTTCACGGCTGAGCTGCATCGTGACAATAATCAGAGGAGGAAGCAGGGCTCTGTGTCCAGGCACACAGCCAGGAGGGGTGCCGCATACGACACAGGACGAGGGCGTCGCCTTTGGAACGGTGACCCGGTGCCCCAACCGGGGCTCCTGCACGCTCAGTAGGATGTTGAGCTCCGGTCACGACACGGCAGTTTAAATGGCCCGATTTTTCTTCACCAGAGTTTACTTAACACAGACTCATTGAGGTGGAAATCTAGTTTGTACAGAATTACGTACAGTTTGTTGGTTTTTTAAAAAAGGATCTGTTTATACGAAGGCACTTAATGGGCCCAAATGAGCCGGCCTCAGAAGCCCGAATCGTCTCTCGGGTCTCGTCTCATCAGTGCCCGCTAATGCGCGGTGACATGTTTCCTTGTTCCTCCTGTTTTCCTGCCGCTGCCCTAATTTCTGGTTTAGTCCACACACTGGACACCCTTGTCCTTTTCCTGCCTGGCATCTCGTGCCGTGTCTTAGTGGGACAGGGTACCTCCTTCCTACTACAGAGGCCAAAACCACTAGACGTTTGCTGTCCTGTGTCCTGGGAGCCGGGGCGCCCTCCGTCGTGTGGCCCGGGCCTGTCCAAGCACCTGTTCACGCCGGAGACTGTGAGGCTGGGGCCAGCGAGGCAGGGAAGTAGGGGGCGTAGGCTCACCCGCTGACAGTGACGCCCAGTGTCTCCGCGAGACCGTGACATGAACGGTCCCAGCGGGCAGCAGGGGCCAGCGGCGGTGACCCGGGTGGGGCGGTGATGGCCCCGGGCTGGAGCCCTAATGTACTGAGGCCCTTCCTGCAAACTCGCTCCCAGCACCTCTCGCCCCCGTACCTTTCTCTGCATTTTTAAAAGGCTGCGTTTGCCATCTTTTGACACACTGTGTTATTTACGTATTTTTCATATTTACTGCTAATATGTGTCCAGAGTGAAGTCCGCGAGATGAGCACTTCTGTCTGTTTTGTGTGCCCACGTGTCCCAAGTACGTGTCCCAAGTACATGGCCCGTGTAGGCACTCAGTCCGTACTTGTTAAGTGACATGTTGGTGGCAGGAAGGAATGAGGTCCTCCCGGGATGGGGTGGAGGCGGCCGGGCCTCCCTCTGCTTTCTTCCGAACCCCGACCTCCGGAATCTGCCGCTGCCCACGTGTTCCCATTCGTCCCCTTCCCCCTTAACTTAACCAGAATCGGTAGCAGCCGTTTGCAGGCAAGGTCTGCAGGGGGCGTGGGGTCACATCCCGAAACTTGCAAACGGCTGGGGCTCGTTTTGTCCCCAGGGACGATCTGGCCATTTCCAGAGTCAGCTTTTTGTCACTACGTCCGGGACGTGCTGCTGGCGTCCAGCGGGGGAGGCCGGGGAGGCTGCTGAACGTCTCACACAGCAAAGGCTGGCCTGGAGGGTGGTCCCCTGGTAAGTGAAGGAACCTGGCCACGACCCCTGTAGTTTCAAGGTCACACTCACCACGGGTGGAAATAGAATCAGAGAACAAGTAAGGCACGTGACGCAGAAGCTGGTGCTGTCACACAGGAGACTTAAAATAACAATGCTTCCTGTGTTAAAGGGTTAATGGAAAAGATGGGCAACGCGCATGAACAGACAGTGATTTAACCTGAGAAGCCGACCAGTGAGAGTAACCAAGTGAAAATGGGAGAACTGAAAAGCATAGTAACAAGGATAAAGAACGCCTTCTTTGGGCTCACTCGTAGACTCAACACAGACAAAGGAAATAATCACTGAGTCTGGAGGTAGGGTAATAAGAATTACCTGAGTGAATAGAAAGGGAAAAGAGTGGGGCGAGGGGCAGACCAGATCATGCTAGACCCCCATACAGCAGCATCGGCGGCATACCACAGCTGGCTGGCATTGGCTTATGGAAGCCAGTTAAGCACCTCTTTCCTGCTCTTTGTTCAGTGGCAAAGAACCGGCTTGAAATCCACAAGGACGCAGTTGTTTATACCAATGCCACAAATGGTATAAATGCCACCAATCAGGGCTTTTTCTCCCCTGGACAGCTGCTGTCACACACTGACCAGCACACCACTGGACACACGCACTTAGATTCCCAGACTGGCAAGGGGGAGGCCAGGGGGCAGAAAAAACGGTGACAAGAAATTTCAAACTTAATAACAAACAGGTCTGGGAACAAATACCTGGTCTGGGAAGTTCAGAGACCACCAAGTAAAAGAAAACAAAACCATCTAGGTGTACTATCTCCAAACTACTGAAAACCGAAGACTAAGACAAAATCTCAAAGGCAGCCAGAGAAAAAAGGCGCATTACATAAAGAAGATATTTGTACAAAGATAATCATTACAGCTGATTTCTTATCAGAAAATATGTGCATCAGGGGACAATGAAGCAGCATCTCCTGGTGCTGAAAGAAAAAAAATAATATCGTCAGTGCAGAATGCTGCACCGAGCAACATATCTTTCAAAAACGCAAGGGAAATAAAGACTTTCTCATAGAAAAAACCCAAGAGGATTAATTTTCAGAATACTTGAACTACAAGAAATGCCAAGGAAATTCTTCTGGAAGGAATATGGTATCAGTACCAGACGGAAACTTGAATCTATCCAGAGAAATAAAGATCATTTGAAATGGAGTAAAATGAGAGAAAGTGGAAAATTAATTTTTCCCTAAAAGATAATTGATATCTAAAGCAAAAATAGTAGAAATGTATTGTGTGTTTCTGATATATGTAAAAGTAAAATGTATAACAACAATGGCACAAAACATGAGAAGGAGAAATTGAGAGTATGACATTGTAAAAGGCTTACATTACGTGTGAAGCCATATTATGTTATTCACAGACTTGAACTCAGATGTATATTGTAAATCCTAGTGGAATCACTAGGAACCTTAAATTTGTTTAAATTAAACATGAAAAAATAGATACAAGTAATAAGACAATAGTGGAGATAGGACAGAATCACAAAAAAATAAAAAATGAAATTAAGTATACAGTTCTGTTGACAATAGCATGAAAAGAATAAATTTAGAAACACATTCATGGAACGCCTGGCTGACTCAGTCGGTTACGATTGGCTCAGGTCATGATCTCATGGTTCGTGAGTTCGAGCCCCTGGCTCTGTGCTGACCGCTCCCTCTCTACTGTGTCTCTCTTGCTCTACGCCTCCCCTGCTCCCACACTCTCTCTCTCAAAAATGAACAAACGTTAAAAACAATTTAAAAAACGAGACACATTCATGATTTAGGATTGTATAATTTATACAATTATATAATAACATGTATTAAGTAATATGTATATAATATAATATCATTATACGTTATATTAATTATTAATTAATATTAATATACTTATCACTATTATATTAGTAAAAGAAAGGCAATATTTGTGGGCTGGGATGACAAAATACTGCTTAGGGACAAATGAAGGTCTCCATCAATGAAGAGACATTTGTGTCCGTGGGCTGGAACTCAACATGTTGGACTCTCCCCATCAGGATAATCCACATCAAAATTCCAGTAGATGTTTTTTTTCCAGAAGTTGATAAGAAGATCCTGAAACTTATATGGAAATGCACATTTTGAATAGTCAAGACAATTTTGAAAACAAAACAAAACAAAACAAAACAACGTTGGAGAGTTTTTATTTCCCGACTTCAAAACGCCCTTTACAGATCTTGTTACCAAGATAGTGTCGAACTAGAATCAGGACACACATATCGACCAACTGACCAGGATTAGGAGTCTAGAACTTAATCCTTACGTCCACAGTAGATTCAGTGTTTTACAAAAGTGTGAAAGCGGGTGTCTGGGGAAGGGATAGTCTGCTGGACGGCTGGCTCTGGGACAGTTAGACGCTCACATGCTAATCGCCCAAGGTCTGCAGCTTACCTTAGGGTTTGCTCTTGGTGTACGTTCTGTGGGTTGAGACAAACGTTTAATGACATTTATCCATCACTATAGTGTTACGCAGAGTATTTGCGCCACCCTAAAACGCCTCTGTGTTCTGCCTTGACTGCCACCACTGGCAGTGACTGACCCATTCGTTGTCTCTGTGCTCTTGCTTTGTCTGGAATGTCGATTTTGTTGGAATCATAGAGGGTTGGCCTTCTCAGATTGACTTCTTGCGCCGAGTAATACGCATTTAAGTTTCCTCCGTGTCTTTTGAGCCTGATGGCTCATTTGTTTTTAGTGCTGAGTCATATTCCGTTGTCTAGATGGAGACGGTTTATTAATCCACTCACCTGCTGAAGGACATCTTCGTTGCTCCCAAGTTTCGGCGATTATGAACAAAGCGGCCGTAGACATCCGCATGCAGGTTTTCGTGTGGACGTGACTTTTCAGCTCCTTTGGGTAAACGCCACGGAGCGTGATTGCCGGATTGTGTGTAAGAGTGTGTGCGCTTTTGTCAGAAACTGCCGACTGTCTTCCCAAGGGGCCGCCCCATGTTCCCGCCAGCGGAGAATGGGGTTTCCCGTCGCTGCACGTCCCCGTCAGCGTCTGGTGTTGTCGTGGTTCCAGATTTGGGCCATTCTTCTAGATGCGTGGTGGTGGCTCCCCCATGTTTTCGTTTGCGTTTCCCTGGTGACCTGTGACGTGGAACATCGCTCTGTACGCTTACGTGGCGTCGTATATCTTCCACGGTGGGGCGTCTGTTAAGGCGTTTGGCCCACTTGTAATGGATTGTCCGTTTTCTTATCGTTGAGTTTTAAGAGTTCTTTGTGTGTTTTGCATAACAGTCCTTTGTCAGATGTGTCTCGTGCAAACGTTTTCTCCCGGTCTGTGGCTTGTCTTCTAATTTCTTGACTGTGTGTTTCACAGAGCGGATGGTTTTAATTTTAATGAAGTCCAGTGAAACGTTATTTCTTTCACGAGTTGTGTCTTTGGTGTTGTATCTAAAAAGGCATCACCGCACCCAAGGTCATCGGGGTTTTCTCTTCCGTGATCTTCTGGGAGTTTTCTAGTTTTGCATTTTACATTTTGGTCTCTGGCCCATCTTGAGTGGATTTTTGCGAAGGGCGTAAGGTCCGCATCTAAATTCGTTAATCTGCACATGGACGGCCAGCTGTTCCGGCACCATTTGTTGGAGAGACTGTCTTGGCTCCTTTGTCAAAGATCAGGTGACTGTATCGATAGGGTTTTCTTCTGTGCTCTTTGTTCTCTTCTGTTGATCTATTTGTCTATTCTTTTGCCAATACCACACTATTTTTGTTAGTACTGGTTTGTAGTAAGTCTCGGTGTTGGGCAGCATCGAGTCCTTCAACTTTGTTCTACTCATTCAGTATTTTGTTGGCTATTCTGGGTCTTTTGTCTCTACATATAAACTTGAGAATCAGTTTGTTGTTAGCCACAAAATAACTTGCTGGGATTTTGGTTGGGATTTGACTGCATCTACAGATCAATTTTGGAAGAACTGACATCTGGACAATACTGAGTCTTCCTGCCCATGAACATGGACTATCTCTCCATTTATTTAGTTCTTTGATTTCATTCATCAGAGTTTTGTAGTTTTCCTCCTATAAATCTTTTATGCATCTTGTTAGATTTATGCCTAAGTTTTTTGGGGAGGGGTATTAATGTAAATGGTGTTGTGTTTTTAATGTACACTTCTACTTGTTCATGATTGATATTTAGAAAGCAGTTGACTTTTGCATATTAAATCCATATCCTGCCACCATGCTGTATTTGACCACTAGTTCCAGAAGATTTTTTCTTTTGTTCTTTTGGATTTTTTACATAGATGATCATGTCATCTGCAAACAAAGACAGTTTTATGTCTTTCTTCCCAAAGTGTATTCCCTTTTCTCGTCTTGTTGAATTATCAAGGACTCTCAGTGTGATACTGAAGAGGAGTGGTGAGGGAGGACATCCCTGCCTTGTCCCTGGTCTTAGTGGGAAAGCTCAGAGTTTCTCCTCATTAAATGTGATGTTCGCTGTAGGTTTTTGGAGATAGCTTTTATCAAGTTGAGTAAGTTCCTCTCTATTCCTAGTTTATTGAGAGGTGTTTTTTTTTTAAATGATAAATGACTATTGGATTTTGTCAGATGCTTTTCCTGCGTCTATTGATATGATCATGTGATTTTCCTTTTTTAGTCTGATTAACATATGGGTCGTATCAATCGATTTTCAAGTGTTGAACCAGCCTCACGTATCCCAAGTGGGATACATCCCACTTGGTTGTGGCATATATTTCTTTTTATAATTTTTTAAATTCAATTTGCTAATATTTTGTTGAGGGTTTTTGCGTCTATGTTCATGAGAGATATTGGTCTATAGTTTTCTTGTAATGTCTTTTTTCTGGCTTTGGTATTAGGGGAATGCTGGCTTCATAGAATGAGTTAGGAAGTATTTCCTCTGCTTCTACACTCTGAGAGAGATTGTAGAGAATTAGCATAATTTCTTCCTTAAACGTCTGGTAGACTTCACCGGGAAACCCATCGGGACCTGGTGTCTTCTATTTTGGAAGATGATTTTATTGATTCCATTCCGTTAATAGATCTAGGCCTCTTCAGGTCATCTGTTTCTTCTTATGTGAGTTTTATCAGTTTGTGTCCTTCAAGGAACTGGTCTATTTCGTCTAGGTTGTCACATTTATGGGCACAGAGCCATTTGTAGTATGTCTTTCATTTCTGTGGGATCGATAGTGATCTGCCTTCTTTCATTTCTGATATTAGTACCCTGAAGGCTCTCTCTTGTTTTCTTAGATAGCCTGGCTATAGTCTTACTGATGTCATTGATCTTTTCAAAGCACCACCTTTGGGTTCATTTATTTTGTCCGTCGATTTCTTGTTTTTAATTTCACTGGCTTCTGCTCTAATTCTTGCTTCTTTTCTTCTGTTTTCTCTGGATTCGCTCTCCTTTTTCTAGTTTCCTAAGGTGGAAAGTTACATAATTGATTTTATTTTTAACTTTTTTGAGGCTCCTCTGAACTGTTTTCCAGAGAGGCTATAACCAGTCTGCATTCCCACCAACAGAATGGGTTCCCCTTTCTCTGCATCCTTGCCAACATCTGTTGTCTCTCGTGTTGTTGATAGATAATTGATTTTAGATCTTTCTTCCTTTCCAGTATATGCATTTGATGTTATAAATTTCTCTTTAATCACTGCTTTCACTGCATCCCACGATTTGTGATAAACCGTGTTTAATTTTTATTTAGTTCAAAAATATTTTAAAATTTCCCTTGAGATTTCTTCTTTGACCCGTGTGTTACTTAGAAGCATGTTGTCTATTCTGCATGTATCTTGGGATTTTCCAAAACATTGATTTCTAGCTCAATTTCACCGTGGTCTGAGAGCAGGATTGCATGATTTATATTCTTTCCGATTTGTTAAGGTGCGTTTAATTTTTTTTTTTATTTGAGTGTAGATGGCACACCGTGTTCCATTAGTTTGAATCCACAGTGATTCGACAAGTTTATATACATCACGCTGTGACACTCGTTACAATATAGATGGACCCAGAGTGTGTTATGCTAAGTGAGATAAGTCAGTTAGAGAAAGACAAATACCATATGATTTCACTCATATGTGGAATTTCACGTGTGCTTTCCGGTCCGGAATGTGTTTGGGGAATGTTCCCTGTGAACCTGAGAAAACAAACGTGCATTCTGCTGTTGTCGCATGAAGGTGTCTACGGAGGTCAAATACGTCCATTCAGTGGGTGGTGGTGAAGGTCCGCTATGTCCTACTGTTTTCCTACCTCCTGGCTTTGTCCGTTTCTGGCGGAGGGTTGGTGGAGTCTTGAGCCGTCACCGTGGATTCAGCTGTTTCCCCCTGATATTCTCTCGGTTCCGCCTCAGGAAAAACTGGATGATTTGTTGTTAGGCACACGCATTTTAAGGATTGTTTTATCTCCTTGGAGAATTGGCTCCTTTATCCTTAAGTACTGCCTTTCGAGATCGCTGGTAACTTTCCTGACTTTGGAGTCTGCTCTGCTTTATTGATATAGCTACCCTTGTTTTCTTTTCATTAGTGTTAACGTAGTATGTTTCCCCCATCCGTTTACCTTAAATTGATACGTGTCTCTCTCTCCATGAAGGGGGTTTCTTGTAGAGAACACAGAGCTGGGTCCTGTTTTTTGATCCACCCTGACAATATTTTTTTACTTGGTGCACTTAGGCCGTGGACATTCAAAGTGATAAATATTAATATATTCCTTTTGTCTTGATGCCTTGATCTTTCCAAATGTTCAGAGACTCTTTGCTTTCTCAGGTGGGCAGAGAGAGGTAACTGACTTGCCATTATTGAGTTTTAAGCCGTTAAAAACTATGTGGATCCTTTTCAAATCTTTTACCTTTAGAAAAAGAGGACAAAAACTAATTTTTTTATAGTAGTTTGTCTTGTTAGATTAGATGTCTGTTTACCGGGGAGGGGTCGGGGGGAAGGGAGTTACAGCCACAGGCAGATTTTCAGTACGATCCCCCCCGGTGGGCTGAACGATGGCTTTTCCCTGCCCCTGGTAGGGTCTCAGCACCAGCCGGGCACCACGGCCGCGTGCGTGGTGGGTGTTAGCTGGTGATGCCCTAGCTCACCCACCCCCACCCCCACCTCACCCACCGAGCGCAGGCTCCGAAATGTGTTCCGAGCTCTGAGACCTCTCTCCTTCTTAGGAGTGTGCGGACCTCTCCCTTCTGACTATCCACGCCGGCCTTGCTGCTGCAGGTTGAGAGGTGGTGTTTTTCACTCTAGAGTTCTATTTTTTTAATGTGATTTATCGTCAAGTTAGCTAACATACAGTGTATACAGTGTGCTCTTGGCTTTGGGGGTAGGTCCCCCAGATTCATCACTAACATACAACACCCAGTGCTCATCCCGGCAGGTGCCCTCCTCCATGCCCACCACCCATCTTCCCCTCTCCCCGCCGCCATCAGCCCTCAGTTTGTTCTCTTTATTTAAGAGTCTCTTATGGTTTGCCTCCCTCCTTCCCTCTCTGTAATTATTTTTTCCCCTTCCCCTCCCCCGTGGTCTTCTGTTAAGTTTCTCAAGTTCCACATACGAGTGAAAACATATGGTATGTGTCTTTCTCTGCCTGACTTATCTCACTCAGCATAATACCCTCCAGTTCCATCCACGTTGCTGCAAATGGCCAGATTTCATTCTTCCTCGTTGCCAAGTAGTATTCTGTTGTGTACTTAAACCACATCTTCTTTATCCGTTCGTCAGTCCATGGACTTCTAGTTGGTGGTGGAGAGGCGAGCACAGTCATGCTGCAGGGAACATCTTCTCTGTGTTGGTTGGGGCGTCTCATTGAGCGGCAGACGACCCTCCCTTGATTCGGGCATCAGAGCCCGCTGCAGCCACAGCTCAGCTCTCCCTAATACCCGGTTAGTTCCGTGGAAAGGCTGGAGACGAGACATACAGACGCCGGCTGTGTGCCCAGCGCAGGGGCACGCCCGTGAGCAATCTGTGGGAGCAAGTGCACGTCTCTCCCAACCCCGCTTGTCTTTAAACCTGCTGTTGCCGGTGAGGTGTTTGCACTCCGCTGGGGACACTTCGCACCTGCTCCCAGGTGAACCTTCTCTTCGGATCCGCCTGCCAATTAGGGGACGATTGGAAATTTCCCCTAAACCAGGTGCGTTCTACGTAACTCACGTAAACCTAGTATTTGGTGGCACCTGCCATCCACTGATAGATTTCCTATCTTTCTCGTGTCTTTATGTAGTAGCGTATTCGAAAGTCAGGAGAATGGGACGGTGCGTGCTTGAGCTCCATTTTCATCTGGAACCAGGCCAGCAAAGCTCTTGACCAGGACAGTAACGTTATTTAAATGGTCCTTTTGGAGCCTCCTTTCTGCACCGTGCCCGTGCACGCAGACAAGTCCTCTGCTGCCGTCTCAGAAAACCTTGGACTAACCGTGCTTGCAGCTGGCTTGTGCCCGAACAGCTCCTGGGCTGGGGCAAAGCACCGTCCCCTGGTCAGAATCTCCTTGTGGTCCATGGTCGGGTCACTGTGTAAACTCTGATCTTTATGGTCCCGATCCCTCGTTCCTGTCTCCTTTGTCAGAATTTCTTCTTTGTTTGACTGTTTATGGTGTGCGGTACCTTTTGCCCCCCACTTGCTAACTTTGTGTGTGTTCTGGGTGTCCCAGTTAAGGATTCGGATTGCCGCTGTTTCAGCAGGAATCTAGTCTGAACATTACAGGGTGACAGGGTGGAAACTGCTGTGTTTCTACGCTGTAGCCATCCTTTCTCTTTCTCTTACTAACGGAACCCCAGTGTTGTTGAGAATGGCATTGTGCCTAGATCAAAGATTATTATTTTGTACCATTCTTGAAGCCAATATTTGTCAAAGAAAAACTTGCTGAGGCTTATTGAGAGGGTTTTACTTTCCTGATATAGATACCTTGCCTTCCTCCTTCTGGCCCTTCCTAATTCTCAGAACTCGGATGTGATGGCTGGAGCTGAAGCATTCATCTTGCAAATGTGAGGGAAAAATGAAGATCATTTCAGAGCCCCTGGTCCTGATGTCCTTGAGCCACCAAACCAGTGTCAGAGATCACCTAGCTCTAGACTTGTTGTTACAGAAGAGAAATGAACTCACCTCTTGTTTATGCTTCTCTTACTTTAGTTTTCTGTTATATTCAGCCAGACTCGCTTGCTGACGGACCCTGGCAGTGCGTTGTTTGGGATGTGTTCGGATGCAAGGAAACATGACGTCCACTCAGTTCTGTCCCAGATGCACCGAAGAATTCGAGACCGGAGCCCAGAATGGGGAGGGAGAGTTGACCGAGTAGGTAAGTACAGGGCACTTTCAAGAGGGAAAGCGGGTCACTGCTGAAGCAAGAGAGGCAATGGCCCTGTGAAGGTCCTGCCGCATCCTTTTAAGCTGCTTTCTGCACGTGTAAACTTGGCTTTGAGGGGCATGTTAGATTGACAGCTGGTGGTTATATAACATTTTGGCTTCTAAGCATGTGCCTACCTGTGAAGCCTTCTGTTATAATTGTATTTATTTATGTGTTGCATATTTGTGAGTTTCTAACGACCCTTTGCTGTGACCTTGAGGGCAAGGTGCACCTTTGTGCGCATTCTGAGCTCTCACAAGTCCCCTTGTGGCTCTTGAGCCCGCTCTGTGGCTAAGCCTTTGCTGTTCTGCCACCCGTAGAGGTGGCTCTGAAGGTGTGGCCGTTAACCCTCGGGGTGGCCGGCACCTGCTTTACCCCTCCCCGCTCACGCCTAACTGCCTAACATCCCCCCGCCCCTGCCAAGTGATTGGACCCCAAATCATCGGTAATTGGGGCGATGACCACTCTGGCTTCTTCATGCTGTCAGGGGGTGTTGTGGGGATTTCGGGCGCCCATCACTTGCCGACTATCGAGGAGATAAGGCGATGGCAGCTGGCCATGTCCGTTCAGGGGCTTCCGAAAGGGAAAGAGCTGTAGGCATCTGATGGTTGATACCCTTGGTTGAGGACCGAAAGGGAAAGAGCTGTAGGCATCTGATGGTTGATACCCTTGGTTGAGGACCGAAAGGGAAAGAGCTGTAGGCATCTGATGGTTGATACCCTTGGTTGAGGACCGAAAGGGAAAGAGCTGTAGGCATCTGATGGTTGATATCCTTGGTTGAGGACCAGATGGAAATTGATGGCCTGTAGCCTGGAGGTGACAAAAGATACCAACGTATTGATTAGTTGTGGTCCAGAGAGTAACAGTAAGAGAGCCACTAGAGTGAGGGAAATCGAGGGAGTAAGGGTGTAATTGTAGCGGAGGGACCAGCGAATTTTTATCTTACATGATAAGGAGCCTGCTGATAGGACAGACTTGAAGTGTGGCGCTCCAGAGCGCCAGCTGTCCGTCTCCGTGGGTCTTGGCTCCGCGTCTCTGTGCCTGGAGCCTTCATCCTCGGGTCAGGTCAGGTGCGCGTCTCCACCCTGCACCCTTCACCGTCCGGTCAGGTCAGGTGCGCGTCCGTGCATGGCAGGCAGTGAAATCTCCTAATAATGTCTCCAAGAGCAGAAAGCAGAAAGCGTCGCTCCCTCAGAAGGCGGGTCATTAACTAGGGCACCTCGACTGCGCACGCCCACGTGGAGATAAGCTGGAGACCGTCGTTACCGACTCCCAGACACCCGGCCCGCACCCCGCAGGCCACACTGACAGCTTAGCCTCTCGGAGCCTCCAACGTGTTTGGTTTTGGTTTTTCTTCTGGTAAAAGCAGGATACTAAGAATTGCATTACCGCGTCTCCCTGCTCAGAGGGCGAAATAATTCTGTACAAATGTATGTTGAATAAGTGGGGACAAAAACTGAAATCGAATAAGGGGGAGGCACTTCGGAAACTGGTAAACATTACGGAACTCAACCTATTAATCCAAAAGTTAATTCCGCAAACACTCATGACTAACCACTCTGGGCCAGTAGCTGGAGATAGAGTCAGGGGAGACCCCAGGTGTAAGCTGGGAGGAAAGACGGACACGTGAATAACTGTGTCACTTACAACGTGACAAGAGCAGGCCTGGATCTCCTTGTGATGCAGCTTCTAGAAGAGGGCGTTAGACGGTGCAAAGGGGTTTGAAGGGTATATTCATTACGATACCGTGGGCTGTAACCACGGCAGTGACGATGACAAAATCCAAGCTTTCAAGGACTTGACGTTACGAAAGAGTTCTTACTCATTTAAGCCAATCGCAGGTGCCCTTGGCTGTGGGAAAAGGAGTTGGCATGAGGCAGTGAGGAGACGGACAAGTTCTGCTTTATTGGTTTGGAGACCAATAAAGGCCCTGCATCTTCAACACGTTGTGCCTTCTCGCATCTCCACAGCCCATGGGGGAATAGGGAGATGTGGGGTGGCACTCATTTCTTTCCCTTGTATTTCACTGGTTAGGACCAGTCCCGTGGCCCCATCTAGGCCCTAGAGGGTCGTAAACACAGTTGCTGGCCAGGCCGACTTTCTCCAAACACGGCCGAAACCTACAGAAAGAAGGCATGAGTCTTTGATGGGCAGCAAGCCCACTGTACTCCAGAGGGCTTCCTGGAGGAGGTAGGCTTAGTGCAGAGTTTTGAAGGATGCATTGGAGTCAGAAACTCCAGATACTGACCTGCATTCCAGCCGGAGGGAGCTATTTGCGACAATAATCATGAGGAGATTTGTGAGAGATTTAGAATCATCTTTGTCCGTTGAAGAGCTTCCAGAAGTTTCATATTTGACCAGAGTGTTATGATCCGTCTGTGTGGGATGAAAACCTATAAACCCAGTTCTGGGTGAAGAGTGATGACTTCAGTTTTCTTGCTGGGAGACTCGTCTGGGTGTGGGGTTTGATCGTGAGTTATCTGAGGTCTGGACAGAGCCCGGTGGGTACTGGGCGTGCTCCATCCAGGGGCCCTGAGCGCAGTGAGCTGACCATGACCTTAGGGCCGGGAACGAGCCGGCCGAGTTGCAGCGGTGGATGGGTCTTGAGCAGCAGGGACAGCAGGTGGGGCGGGTCTGACCAAAGGGTCAGCGTAATGACTGGTCTCTGTGAACCTTGGCTTCTTCGTCTGCGAGACGTGGTTCACGTGGTTGTTGGGGAACAATAATGAGCAGACGAGGGGAGATCCAAACGGGTAAGTAATGTAGACAGAGACACTTGTAAGAGACTAGATGGTATGCATATTAGCCCATTAATTAACCTGCACTTCCCTTCCGTGGCGCTGGATGGATACTTGCTCTGGACAAGACGTTGAGCTAGAGGGTAATGAAGGGCAGTGAACACGAGGCGATGAGCGGGAGCATGTTTTCTGTAGGCCGGGGACCGTGCTCAGCCGAATGGCCCGGGAAAAGCATCCTTTTGAGAGGACCGGCTGGTGGCCATGTGACGATTGCGGCCCTGTGTTTTCCGAATCGCTCTTGAATTCGCTCCCTCCTCCCCAGTCCTAGAGGCATCCCCATAGTTCATACCCTCCTGTCTCTCTCGTGGAATAGATATTGCAGGAAAATCTCCGAAATGGTCATTTTGCCTCTAGCTCTGTTTGCTCATTGGTTCCTTCCTTCATTCAACACCTACTGAGCTGTACCACTCATGGGGCCTTGGGCGTGTGGCAGCGAATTCTGCCAAAGCGTCGGTCTCCCCACACGGCCGCTCTCTCCCACCGACACAAGAAAGCGGAACCCCTGGCATGGCACAACAACACCGTCCAGCCCCCGGACTCGACCCGTCTCCCCAGCCTCATGGCTTGGAGCCCCTTTCTCTGCGTGACAGTCTCCTCGTACTCTGCACACTCTTTGCTCTTGAAGTGCTGAAAAGGGCTCCAGGATCAAGACTGGGTATGAACTCTGGTTTGGAGAAGTCACTTAGGCTCAGTTAACTTACTTGTAAGTAGGAAATACAAACGGGCCTTGACCTCTAGCGTAAAAAGCCACTGACGTAGGAACGTAAGCTGATTAGCACCACATCCTAGATGAGTTGGTGTGTGTTTGGTCACAAGCAACAGAGAACCTGACCACAGAGTTTTAAACAAGTAAACAAGTCTTTAAACAAGTCTCTATACAGAGACTGAACGTAGTTTTTGATGTGGCTTCAGTGGCTCAAAGAGACAGGACTGCCTTTCTCGACCCTTCCCTCGTGCTGGTCACCTCATGCTCAGAGGGTGGCTGCGGTGGTCCCAGACTTCGCATCTACATCCCAGGTGGAGAGAAAGGGAGAGGGGCGGTGCCTGCCGGGTCCCTCCTGTTTCCATCAGGAAGGCACCGCTTGCCTGGACTGCACACGGCAGAATTCCCATTAGGTCATCTGGTCTGAAAGCGGATCACGCGGCCTTCTCCAGGCGCCAGGGCGGTCGGGGACTCGGAGAAGGTTGAAACAAGTGGAGATCGGGGGTGGGCTCGCTGTACTCCGAACGCATCTGGAGGTCCGCCGACGGAGGAGAAGAGGCCAGCGTTGCCTGGAGTGACTGAGCGGTGTCGGCAGACCTTTTCCCCCCGAATCGCTCCCGCGTGCGGACGAACGCCCCGAGCGTTTGCAGGTGGTGAGTCGTGAGGGCTCCGCACCGTCCGCCAGCTTTGTCTCGTGTTGTGTTCTTTCTTCAACCTCGGCGTAACTCCTCAAGGACACGCAGAGACCCACGAACTGGCCGCCCCGGGACTAAACCGCCCCTCTGCCGACCTCTGTTGTCTTCACTTTGTCATTATTCCAGGCGAGGGGGCCCCGGTTCTGCCGGGCTCATGTGGTGGCCACGCGCGCTGCACAGAGGGTCGCGTCCAAACCTCGGAACCCTTCCGTCACCTGACACGCGTGCGAGTGCAGGGCACTGAGTGAGTGTGCCCTGGCGAACGGTAGAGCGAGGTCGCACGCACCGAAGGTGATGTGACCGCAGAGCCTGTGCGCCTGGTGGGGACCCACACCCAGCTGGACGCCTCTGTGTGAAGGCCAGCCTGTTCGGGGCCTCCGGGGGTCCCGTCCCCGTCCCCACGGCCTCCGGGCTCAGAGTCTAGCCTCCCCTGACTCTGTGGCAGCTGCCCCTGGATGCACTCCTTCCAGCCTTACGTGGGCACCTCCTGGGGTCCCCTGGTGAAGCCGAGGCGTGACGTCCAGGGACCCTCTGGGCACACACATGCAGCCGGGAAGCGGGAGGAGTGGATGCCTCCCGGGGCAGACCCCCCAGCCAGCGGGGGCCGCAGCCCCGGGCCACCTCCTGCACACTTCCTCCCTGCAGGCGGAGGTCCAGACTCTCGGTCGCCGGACGAGGCGACCTTGTGGGAGGCGGTCTCGTGAGGTCCAGCAGTCAGTCTTCCTTCATACCGGGCAGTGGCCAGCTCGGCAAAGGCCCCCACAGGCCATGGCGGCCCTTTCCTCTCTGCCTCATCCCTCTGTTTCCCCACGCCTTCTTCCTCGATCACCAAGCGTTAGCACATAAATGTTCATAATTTCAGCTCGGCTTTCCGCGCGGCCCAGGCTGAGGCCGTGCGTGACGCTATTCCACTATTTAGGATGATTTCCTTTGTCTAGAAACGTCCCCGCGGTGAGAGTCCTGAGTCGGAACATAGACGTATTCTCACAGCTTTGAGAACTTTATCACAGACTGCGAATCAGCCCACCCCCGGCCCTCGGCTGACACCACGGAGGAGTGTCTCCATGTCTCTGAGTCAGACTGTCCTTCCTCATCACGGAGCCAGGAGTGGAGCCAAGGCCCTGCCGGCAGTGAGTACAGACAGAGAAGGCTGCGGACAGGAATGCGTGTGGCCACGACATTTCTACAGCCGGAGCCGCTGCGGTGTTGACAGATGGGGACGCGTGGGCTTCGCCGAAAGGGACGTTCGCCACTTGGGTGCACGTTTCCAAGGGAAAGAAAACCCAGGCACACGGCCTTTACGGGGTGCGGCCCCTGTAATTGCCCTAATTGCCTGTGAGCTAATTAGGGACCAGTACGTGGCCAGGAGTGAGATTCTCATCCCTCAAAGTGTGCGCTTCCAGCGAGGGGCTCACCATCTGTGCGTCACAAGGTGAGCGTTCCCTGCTGACTTCCTCTCCTCGAGTGCGCGCTGGGCTCACCCCGGGGCCGCCGCACTCAGGAGTCATCGGGCAGAGCCCAGAGAAGCCAGGAAGAGGGCGCAGGCTGCCGGAGCCCATGGACGGGTCTGCAGTCGAGCGCACCCCAGAAACGAGTCTTTGGGGGGAGATGGAATTCGGACGGCTCTTCGCAAGAGCTGCTTTTGAGTCTGCTCGTCACAGTCACAGGCTTTCCGGAAGAACCCAGACACCTCCCTGAGTCAGAAGGCCGTTGTCCGGGCCCTGAGAAGAGCCCAGGGGAGCCTTCCGGTTGCCCGGGTGGGCCCGCCATGTGAGTGGAACACTAGACATGACGGCACAGGTGGGGGTCCCCGTGGCCACGAGCCGCTTGGTTCCTCTCTGCTTCTCCGTGGACTTTCACCCTGCGTGTCTGAGGTTTCTCCGGTGTCCCCAGCGGACGGAACCTTCCGTCCTCAACCTTCTCGCTTCATGCCAGGGTCGTGCTGTGTTCTCACCTTCCCCAAGAAGTGAGTGAGAGGAGACGGAAAGGTGGCCTCCTTCGCTGGTCAGCTCTGACCGCAGACGGGGGGCTGCAGGACCGGAGGTGCCTGGGGCGGGTTGTGGCCCCGGATGGACGTGGTGCCCATGGCCCGAGCCGCTGGCCGTGCCAGTCTGCGGCGTCTTGACGTGTGAATTACAGAGGTTACTAGGCTGCACGGTCTGCGGGGTGGGGTGGGGCGGGGGTCGAGTTCCTCGTTCTCCTCACTGACTGTGTGCTCTGGTCCTTTCCCTCCTCCTGCGGCCGGAAGGTTAAGATCCAGAAGGAACAGGAGCTCTCTGTCCCTGCCATGTTGGTGGCTCTTCGCGGGCGTCCCTGCTCAACAACATGTTTACTTTACCCTGAACTTGGCCTCACGACAGCGCATATACCTGATAACCACGCCAGCTGAGGTTGGATTCCTGTCCCCCCAGGATCAAATGTCCCCAAGTCCCTTCTGCTAACTGCCTGGAAGCCAGTTGTTTCCGAGTAGGTTGACATCAGAATTGAAATCGGTTTGCTCTGATCATTTGCTGAGCAAACCCCCTCCCTGTCCGCCTCCAGCTGCGAAATCCAGCCACGAGCCCCCTGCATTCGCCTTCCCTGGCTGGATAACAAATCAGCACGAACTTAGCAGCTTGAAGCAACGCTTCGTCTCCGTTCGTCATCTGACGGGCTCATAGTTTGAAACCCAGGCAAGGTCAGCCGCTCGTCTGGCGGAAATCTCGGTGCCTGCGGCCTGTGCTCTGACCTGGAGGTTCTGGCCGTAAGTCCACTCCCAGGCTCTTGGGGTTGCTGGCAGAATTCAGTCCTGAGTGGTTGTATGACTGAGGTCCTGCTTGCCTGCTGACTGTTCGCTGGAGTTCTCAGCTTCTAGAAGCTTCCCCTGTCCCCCGACTTGTGGCCCCTTTGTCTATAAAGGCTGCAGCGATGCCACAAATCCTTCTCGTGCTCCAGACCTCTTGGACTTTCCCCTCTACCTCCAGAAGAGTTAATACCAACTCTTCTCAGACTCTTCCAAAAATAGAAGAGGAGAGAAAACTCTTCCAAAGTAATTTCCCAGGCCAACCTTGTCTTTATACCCAAACCAGACAAGGATGCCACAAGGAAAGAAAACACCATACATATACCCTACACAAAAATAAAGTAAAAATGGATCAAAGACTTGAATGTGAGACCCGAAGCCGTAAAACTCTCAGGAGAGAACATCAGTGGCAGAGCTCCTTGACATTGGTCTTGGTGATGATTTATTTGACTTGATTTGACACCAAAAGCAAAGACAACAAAAGTAAAGATAACTCAGTGGGACCACCTCAAACCAAGCAGCTTCTGCATCAACAAAACGAAAAGGCAGTTTATGGAATGAGAGAAGATATTTGCAAATCACGTATCTGATAAGGGGTTAGTCTCCAAAATACATAAAGAGCTCGTACAACTCGATAGCAAAACGAAACCCCAAACAATCCAACTAAAAAATGGACGGAGGCCTGGAACAGACACTTCTCCAAAGCAGACATCCAGAGGCCAACCGACACGTGAGAAGACGCCCAACACCACTCATCATCAGAGAAATACACGTCAGAACTACAAAGAGTTACCACCTCCCATTTGTCAGAACGGCTAGAATCAAAAACACAAGAAACAAGTGTTGGCCAGAATGTGGAGAGAAGGGAACCCTCTTGCGCTGTTGCTGGGCATGCGCACTGGTGCAGCCGCTCTGGAAGACAGTGTGGAGGCTCCTCAGAAATAGAACTAGAAATAGTTCTAGTATTCAGAAATATTCAGAAATAGAAATAGGGTGAAATAGAACTACCCTACGACCCAGCAGTTGCCCTGTTGTGTACTTATCTGAAGAAGGCAAAAATAGTAACTCAAAAAGATATCTGCCCCCCCCCAATGTTCACAGAAACATCATTTACAATACACAAGACATGGAAAGAACCTGAACACTGACTGACAGCTGAATGGATGAAGACGATGTGAGACAGATGCCATATGATCTCACTCATGGGTGGAATCTAAAAACAACGCCACACAAAAACAAAAAAACTGAACTCAAATATGAGTGGAATAGATGTGGAATTTAGGAACCACATGTGAAGTAACCGCTTGAGCTAAAGCCGACCCTAAATGTGGAATTTAAAACAAACAAACAAACCAACAAACAAACAAACCGTAGATACAAGCTCACAGATACAGAGGACAGACAGGTGGTGGCCAGAGGCAGGGGGCGGGCATGGGCGAAATGGGTGAAGGTGGTCAGAAGGTACAAGCTTGTCGTTATAAGATAACTAAGTCCCGGGACGTAGCATACAGCATGGTGACCGTAGTTAACAATACTATGTTGCATATTTGAAAGTTGCTGAGAAAGTGGATCTTAAAAACGTTCTCGTCGCAGGGAACAAGTTCTGTAGCTACGTATGGTGATGGGTGTTGACCAAACACCGTGGTGATCGTTTCGCCGTATATACAAATACCGGATGGTTCGGTTGTACGCCTGAAACTAACATGGTGTCATGTGTCAGTTCCACGTCAGCAGAAAAGTGTACATTCTACTGGGGACCAGTGTCCCTGCCACGTCATAGGGACTGTTTGCGGTAAAGGTGGGCACAGCGTGTATGGGTGGCAATGATCAAGGATGACCGATTCTGCTTGGGGCAGTGGTGGGGAGGTGACCCCGGGGGAGAAGTTTGCCGAGAATTTGGATTTCTGGCTGGATACCCGCTGATGGACTTCCGCCTGTCCGAATACTACTTGGCAAGTTCCTTTTCCTCCGAGAATCTCGCTTCCTCGTCAGTGTTGCGAGAAGCCTGTCTCACGTCTCTTGCCGTTGGAACTTGAGGTGCTGGGAGCGTGCGTGTGAGTGGGCAGGATGGTCGTGCGGACGACTGGGGATAACGGGGTAGGATCGTCTCTAGGGTCGTGTCTTGCCTGCCTGCTTTCACTGGCACCTGGGTTCCTCTGCCCTGCCCAGAGGGAGGCCAGAGGTGAGATCTAGACACCAAGCAGGGCCCAACACAGACGGAATTCGAGCTGGCGTGGGCAACAAGGCCACGTGACGAGGGCTTCCGTGCTCCTAATCCAGGGGCACACGTATTCTTCCCGAAACCCTGCGGGCTCCGCTCTCCTCCCTCCAGCTCGGAGCCCCAGACGTCACATGTGCAGCAACATCCAGAAGGGGAAACCCCTGTGCTTTCTTTCTCAGAGCCATGGGCCCCCGGGGTTGGTCAACCGGAGGGTGGGGGAGGACCCTGTGTACAGGGCATCACCCCGGGGTCCCCACGCATTCGTCGGTAAGAGCACGGAGCGCCAGGACTGACTGGGACTGGTCTACACACGGGGGAGTGGTGAAGACTCCCGGCCCCTCCCCTCGGGACACAGGGCACTGGGCCTGGGGAGCAGCGGTCAAGCCCGCTTTGCTGGGGCACCGGTGACAGTCACTGTTTCGTGGCTCTCTGGGTACCAGAGTGGGGCGTGTGGGAGGGCCCTGCAGAGGCACAGGTCAGCCCAGGGCAGTGATGATGGTGACACTAGGGACATCGAGTCCGTCGGTCAGCGTCTGAAAGCCGCCCAGCAGTGAGTACGTGCAGCTCAGAGGCCACGTGAGCAAATCCCGTATAAACGGGCTGTGCCCTTGGAATAAAACATAGGTATGTGATGCTCACTTAAAAATGTCTTGTCTCTTTAAATCAAACCTGCCTTTTTTTCCAGGCAAAATAAACAAATCGAGTGCAAGGCTCCGTTCCGCAGGCTGGGGCTCGGCGCCCCTGGCGCAGCCTCGTTCCGGAGGTGCAGGAATTCATAATTGGCGTCCCCTTGTCACCAAGGCACCTTAATGGCATTTTAGAAATTATTTGTGGTGCAAGCAACGTTGATGGAAACCAGACTGGAAAAAAGTTAAGCCGTGCTCCAACCATATAACGAATCAGCTGTTCTTGGTTGTTGACGTTTTGTCCGAGCTGTTGCCTGTGTGCACACAGAATCCAATCGCAGGACTGCCCTTGTGGTATTGGCACACTGTGAGTGTATTCTCTGTCTATTGTGCTTTTTTTTAAATGTTTATTTTTGAGACAGAGAGAGATAGAGCATGAGCGGAGGAGGGGGGAGAGAGAGAGGGACGCACAGAATCTGAAGCAGGCTCCAGGCTCCGAGCCATCAGCCCAGAGCCCGACGCGGGGCTCGAACTCACGGACTGTGAGATCATGACCTGAGCTGAAGTCGGATGCTTTAACTGACTGAGCCACCCAGGCGCCCCTCTATTGTGCTTTTTAAGGGCTGTCGGGTTTCTTTCTTTTTAAGTGTATTTATTTCGAGAGGGAGACGGCGAGCAGGGGAGGGGCAGAACGAGGAGAGAGAATCCCAAGCGGGCTCCACACTGTCAGCACAGAGCCCAGCCCGGTGCTCGAACCCACGAACCCCGAGATCATGACCTGAGCCGAAATCAAGAGTGGGACGCTTACCCAGCTGAGCCACCCAGGCGCCCCCAGTGGCTTTGGGCTTTCTGCCCTCGATCTCCCCTCCCCTACCCAGATCTGGAATCGATTTGAGGTCAAGTTTCCCCTGCTCTTGCTTTGCTTTTGGGTAAGGGGTTGCCGCCGTTAGGCGAAGGAAGGCAGGCTGTCGGGACGCAGCAGGAATTGTGCGTCTCCAGGGAAGGCCGCCTTCTTCTGCAGAATTTGTTCCCCTTAATGATCTCGCTGCTTTCATTGTCCAAACATTTTCCTGACTCTCTTATCTGAGAGCCCGGGAATTGTGCGGTCTGGAGACAGAGGCAGAGTGAAGCCTCATTAGAGCTTTGTCTTCAAATAGGGCAGCACAGACCCAGGGTGCGGAGGTAAGCCCCGGGCAGCGCGGGGTCACCGTGGCCCCGCGGCCCGGCCTTGCCCTCCCTCCCGGTAGGACGCGGGTGCTGTGTCCTCACGCTCCTTTACCCTGAGCTCAGACGGAGACTCGGGGCCGCGGTCCTCGGGCCGTGAGCGGCCAGCAGCAGCTGCGGTCCACGTGCTGTGTCCGGGTCGGGGGCAGAAGTGCAGGGAGCCTGCAGGGGAGCGTGTTGTGACTTCCCTCCGCGGCCCAGCCGCCGGAGGCTCCCAGAGGCCGAGCCCTGGGGAGACCTGGGGGAAGATGTGAATTCCAGCAGGTGTGAGCCGATTCACCTGTGGGATGTCCCGGGAGGGACCGAGGGCAGCACAGCCCTGGGGAACTGACACCAGCAGCTCGTCACCTTGAACGCGGTGGGACCCGCGGCCTCCTCCGGATGAAGGAGACCTTCCTAAGGGCTCCTGTTCCTGTCTCTCCCACAGCCCCCACAGCAGGGCTCCCCCGTCTCAGGGCTGCGGCCCTCCTCACAGCACATCACTGCTGCCTGGAACCACCGTGGCCCCGAGCAGGTCGAGGCTCACTCCGGTCCTATGGGTGGGGCCGAGGTGTATGTGTGAGCTGTCTGCGGCCGCCCAGGCATGAGGATGTCTGGGCTGTCCTTGCCGTCATTGTCACAATGAAGGACAGATGAAGCTTGCTTGCAAGAATGATCGTGTTTTATTTTATTTTTTTCGATGGAACGAGAGAAGATATTTGCAAACGACATATCGGATAAAGGATTAGTATCCAACATCGATAAAGAACTTATCAAACTCAACATCTAAAAAAACCAAATAATCCAGTGAAGAAATGGGCGAAAGACATGAATAGACACTTCTCCAAGGAAGACATCCAGATGGCCAACCGACCCATGAAAAACTGCTCAACTTCACTCATCATCAGGGAAATACAAGTCAAAACCACAAGGAGATACCGCCTCACGACCCTGTCAGAATGGCGAACATTAACAACTCAGTCAACCACAGATGTTGGCGAGGATGTGGAGAAAGAGGATCTCTTTTGCACTGTTGGTGGGAATGCAAGCTGGTGCAGCCACTCTGGAAAACAGTATGGAGGTTCCTCAAAAAACTAAAAATAGAAGTACCCTACGACCCAGCAATTGCACGACTAGGCATTTATCCACGGGATACAGGTGTGCTGTTTCGAAGGGACACACGCACCCCCGTGTTTATAGCAGCACTATCGACAATAGCCAAAGTATGGAAAGAGCCCAGATGTCCATCGATGGATGAATGGATAAAGAAGATGTGGTGTATATATATATATATACAATGGAGTATTACTCGGCAATCAAAAAGAATGAAATCTTTCCATTTGCAACTATGTGGATGGAACTGGAGGGTATTATGCTAAGCAAAATTAGTCAGAGAAAGACAAAAATCATACGACTTCACTCCTATGAGGACTTTGAGAGACAAAAAAAGATGAACATAAGGGAAGGGAAACAAAAATAAAAACAGGGAGGGGGACAAAACAGAAGAGACTCATAAATACGGAGAACAAACTGAGGGTTGCTGAAGGGGTGCTGGGAAGGGGGATGGGCTAGTCAGGTGATGGGCACTGAGGAGGGCACCTGTTGGGATGAGCACTGGGTGTTTTATGGATGTGATGAGTCACCGATTCTGCTCTCGAAGCCAGGACGACACTGTATGCTAACTACCTTGAGAATAAAAAACATTTACAGTTAGTTTATTTATTTATTGGTAGAATCCCAAGGAGACCCTGTTGTCAGCACAGAGCCCGATGCAGGGCTCGAACTCACGAACTCACAAGACCATGGCCTCAGCCCAAATCAGGAGTCGGTCACTTAACGCGACGAAGCCACCCAGGCACCCTGAGAATGACCATGTTTTAACGTTTACAGACGAAACTCGAGCACGGAAACGTCCTATACGCAGCTGCCCCAAGGGCCGATTGCGGGAGGAGCTGGGGGTCTGCTGATGGGCTGCGGGTGGGATGCACCTTCTCGTCCCATCACCATGTACGGTGACTGCTGCCTGCTCTGGAGGGGACGTTGAGGCTCCTGCCTCCGAGGCCTCTGGGACGAGGAGGTGGCTCTGACTCCTCCTGAGCTAGGCCCTGGCCTGGCCCCGCGTTCTGGCCTCCCTTGTTGAGTGATCCCTTGTGTCACAGGGCTGGCCTCTGGGAGGGCCCGCCCAGGCAGCCGCAGCGGGGGCCTCGGTGCCCCGTCATCTTCTCGCCTGCCGTCTCTACGGCAGGCCTCCTCCTCCCCTTCCCCCTCGTTCCTTCTGGAGTCAGGACCCTCCCAGCTGTCGACGACAGGACCCCACTCAGTTCTGTGAAAAGAATCAGGTACGTTCACATCTCACTTAACAGGAACGTGCCCTCACTGTCGAGCCTCGTCTCCTGACCGCTTCATCCTGCGAGCCTGAAGCTCGGTCCCCATTAAACGGCCAGCCCCTGTCCCCCCGCCACCTCCTTTCTGGCCTCGGCCCCCCATCTTCCCACCTGGGAACCCCGCGGGGGCGAGAGAACGGCTCTCCCGAGGCCGTATGTTAATCCCCTGTACCTGGGGTGAGGGGCCCGCCTGCGAGAGCAGCACAGCAGACCGGCAGACAAAGCTCTGTTCCTGATGACGCCCTTGACCTGCTCACCAGAACTGGGTCTCACGACCTCCAGACGTGCCCTTCACTGCCCCGGCCTCTGTCTGTGTCACTGCTTCCAGGGAGCACATGATACCTGCCGTAGGGCGTAAACGCGATAAAACCTCACCCTAGGAAAGAAGACGGGAAACAACAGGCGGTGATCGCTAGTCCTGCCACACAGGAAGACGCAATTTCCTCCTCGGACAGTGGAGTCGTTCATCAATCAATCATATTGGCCACCCTTCATTTTGTTCTCTGTGAAGAGCTCTCCTGTCCACTGAGGAACAGATTCAGCTGCTGTGCTTTTTTTTTTTTTTTTTTTGGCCTGGAATGCAGATGTGATGGCTGGGGTTGCGGCAGTTATTTTGGGTTCATGAGGAATGGCCAAGAACATCTGAGACTTTTAGCCCTCGGATCTTAAAGCTACTGGATCAGTGTCACCAAACCATCTACCTCCAGCCTTCTTGTTATATAAGGAAAAACATTAAATAAATACTAAGTTTCCTCTGGATCTGTGCTTCATCTTTTTTTATTTCTGCCTCTGAGCCACAGGCCTTGATGTTTTGCGTTCTAGTTTCCCTCAGATGTGGCCTTGTGTCAACATGAAGCTCAGAACATGAAGCTCTTCAACATGAAGAACAGACCCGGGAACTCCATCCCCTGAATGGGACCCCCCCCCCCCATCAGTATCTGTCTCCGGCTCCGCCCAGGGCCCAGTCTTACCCTCCGCCGTGTTTCCTCTTCACTCCCAGGAAGCTTGTGATACCTTTATCTTGGGGTGGAGAATTTGGATTTGTCAGAAGAACCTTTCTAGACACAGCCGGGCCCATAAAATGCCCAACAGTGGTTTCAGAACCAAGTATGAAAAGTCGCACTTAAGTTCCACTTAAACAGAAACGCATTTTTCATTCATAGCCAAATTAAAAGGCTTCGGGATCTGTGAGTAATCTTGGGCTGCTCTTTCCCCCCCCCCCCCCCTTAACTGTCAGTCTCCTAATTTAACCATCTGGAATTCTTTTTAAAGTGCCATCCTATTCAGCATTTGGAAACGAGGGGCCCGGCTCTAAATGGAAAAAAATCTACATTTCATTGCAGAGGGAGAACTCGACGCCAATGTCCTATTCGACAGAGACCGCAGCAACCTGTATGCCTCGCGGACGGCAGAGGGGAGCTTCGGAAAATTCATTCCACGTGTGACGGGAGACCCCCAACTGGGGGAATGGACGCGAGAACTGGAAGATGCACTCCCCGAAGACCCGGGCGCCTGCTGCTGTCTCCCTCTGACGTCCGTGGCACGAGGCTTTGTCACGTGCGGCCACGGCCTGGCTGACACGGAGCGCCAGTGCCCAGACGCTGCGAAGGTACTTGTCGTCTCCCTGCGGCTCCAGTGCGACCGTCTGTCCTGTCTTTTCATTTCCTGCATCAGCACCCCCCGCCCCGACCCACTGCCCCCGGCGGGTCTGGGCTGCCTCTCCCCGTGTCCTCACAAGCACCAGGGGAGGCGATGGTTAGTGCAGCTGATGGGTGACCAACTCCGGTGGGGCGCAGACCTGACCTTCCTGACCCCTGGTCGTGGGGCAGGACCCGACAGCTAGTTCTGGCCCGTGAGCGGGAGTGAGTACGTCGTTCCTGGGTTGGGGCATCGAATAGCCTGTGTGTGACTTTCTAGAATCCCCCACTGAAGTAATTATGGAAGCAGAAGTGAATTTGGAGCCCCCCCATAGGCTCAGACCCCCGAGTGGCTGGAGGGACCAGAATGGCCCTGCCCACCTGCAAAGTCATGGAGCAGGAGGGACAAATATGTCCGTTTTGAGCCTGAGGTTGGTAAGCCACGGCCTGCAGTCCAAATCTGGCTCGCTACCTGTTCTTTAAATGAGGTTTGCCTGGGACACAGCTTGCCCGCTCGTTCATGGGTTATCTGTGGCCGCTGTTTTGCTGCAATGACAGAGTTGAATAGTTGTCACAGAGACCCTGTGGGTCACAAAGCCTCACATATTTCCCATCTGGCCGTTTACATAGAGAGTTTATCAGCCGTGTTTTCAGCCACTGCCTTTTTGTGACTGGTTCTTACCACAGCCCAACCAGCCTCTCCCGGTGGCTTACAGAGCACAGTCTTTAAAGCTTGTTAATCTCGTGGGCTAAAAAAAAATAGGGTTACGTTATGTTTGGTTTACATTTCTTTGATTATTCCTGGAGTCCCACCATTTTCCATTTGTTCAGTGGCCGTATTCCTCTTTTGACTGTTGATACTCGTTGCCTTTTTTTTCATGAAGGGCTGAGTGATTTTCCTCTTGATCTGGTTGAGTTCTCAAAGGAGGGAGGGTATTAATCGTTTGTAGCTTACATTTGATTTATTCTACCGAGTCTCAGTTTAGGAAAGAAATAGTCCCTTCCCTCCAGAAGTTGGATGAATACTCAGTTATATTTGCTTTAGTCTTTGTATTGGGTTTAAAAGCATATTTTAATCCAGCAGCAATCTTAGCACAAGGGAGAGGGTAAGGGACGGGGTGGGATGCTTGTCTCAAGCTATTTGTCACTCAGCTTCCCCTCACCCATCGTGTTTTTGACGCTTACCTCTTGTAGTTTGATAAGTTCTTCTGTATTGAAATGGCCCATGTTAAGGCTAGTTTTTCTGTCGCACGGATTATCCTGATTATTGTCGCAAAATGCTTTCCTCATAGTTTCACGGTTTACACGTGAAAACGCAAGCGTGAAGGTCTCATGTGTGCACACGGTCGACCGTACAGAGAGGGCTGTCGCCACAGTGAGGCAGTACCCGTCGTAGAAACAGCCCGGGAGGCAAGAAAAACTCTAAGACGTTAAGAGCTACAATGTTTGTCTGAAGCGGTTTTACGGTTTTCTCCATCTTTCCAGTTCTGGCCATTTTCACAATCTTCTCATATGCACAATAATGGAAAACTAATTTATTTTGTGGGAAAAACCGCCTCCCAGGATGGAACCTCGCTCCCCGAATGCCTTTGCCTGCCTGCGCTGTTGACTGCCGTCGTGAGAGTTCTGCTGCGCGTCTGGAACGCTCCTGCCTTTTAATTTCTCCGCGGCCGTTTCCTATCTTGCCAGGAGCTGCCGCGGTCACCCCCTTAGCTACTCACACAAAGACCCTTATATCCTTCTGCTAGTTTTTCAGGACTCGGTCTCTATTGAGATTTAGATCAGTTCTGGTGAAAGCCTGACTCCTGCGGGGAAGCCACGGGAGGCCGGCCGCGGGAGATAGGAACCGGGGGCTTCCAGAATTCTGGGCCCACATCCCCGCCCGCCCGCCCGCCCCACCTACCATGTTCTTTTCTCCTCCGCCTTTGTGTGCCCCCCACCGGCCTCCCCACCACGCTGGCTGCCACACCAGAGACTGGAATCCCGCTCCCCGCTGACCGCCCTCACCGTTAGCACCGCCGGGCTCGTGCGCCCCCGGAGGCCCCCGTCCGCCCCTGGTGCACGCCTCTGCCGTCACTCGTTTGCATTTAGCGGATCTCTTCCTCTCTGGTCTAATACACTCTTCTAGCGTCCCAGGGCTGTCCTTCTAGAACGCAGAGCTCAGATCAGGGTGTTTGCCCAAAACGCCTACTGTTGACTTTGCTGCCCCGACACCCGTCCTGCTCTCACTGCACAGTGTCTGTCTCATACTCTTGGTACCTGAGCCTCAGCATTTCCTAGAGCAGGAGCTCATCACGCACAGAGCTGCTCTTTGTTGCATCACGAGGGCCCTCCTTCGTCCCCAGCATCTGTGTCTGCACACCCGCCCCTCGTGACCAGCCGTGTGTGCTCTGTAGTTTGCTTTGCCTCTTTTCTTTCTTTGTTCATTTGTTTCTTAAAGTCCACATATGAGCGAAGTCCTGTGATATTTGTCTTTCTCTGACTAATTTCACTTGGCATAATCCCCTCCAGTTCCATGCACGTAGTTGCAAATGGCAAGATTTCATTCTTTTTGATTGCTGAGTAATATTCTATTGTATATATACCGCATCTTCTTTATCCATTCATCCATCGGTGGACATCTGGGCTCTTTCCATACTTTGGCTATTGTCGATAGTCGGGGTGCATGTGTCCCTTCGAAACAACACACCTGTATCCGGTGGATAAATGCCTAGTAGTGCAGTTGCTGGGTCGTAGGGTAGTTCTATTTTTAGTTTTTCGAGGAACCTCCATACTGTCTTCCAGAGCGGCTGCACCAGCTGGCCTTCCCACCAACAGTGCACGAGGGTCCCCCTTTCTCTGCGTCCTCGCCAACAAGAGCTATTCTCCACAGAGCATTTTTATATGTCAGGCGCTGTGCTAAGAGCTTTATATACATTAACGTATGGATTTCTCATAACTCTGTGGGGATGATATTATCAGTATCTTCATTTTATAGACGAGGACACGAGGTGTAGGAGGCCCAGGTAAACCGCCCGAGCTCTCACGACCCCTGCCAGGTGCGGTGGGGAACCCTGGCCCGACCCTGGCCCGGTGTCTGTGATGCCAGAGCCCACGCTCCTGGCCACTGGGCCGCATTTCCACGCTTTCTTCTCTGACTTGCTCTTTCCGGGTGTCCGCGCCCTGTGCTGACCCAGGCAGACATCCACACCCCGGGTCGTGCTCGTTCGGACCCCTAAACCACGACACCGACACTGGCCGTGAGGGGCAAGGTGTTTATCCAGAGCAGGAACTGGCTCCGCGGACCCTTGGCGGCCCCTCCCGGCTCCGGGCTGGGTGATTTGTGCAAATGCGTCCTGGACCGCGGCCACCGACCAGTCAGGGCACCGCAGGAAAACGGAAGCGCGTTTGGGACGTCGTGTGTCAGCTCGGCTCTTCGTCCGGGTTCCTACTTCAAGACGGGAGAGGGGGACAGCTATGCGGTCAGCCCGGGGTCGGAAGGTTCCATGTCCCGGGCCGCGTCCGCGTCTTACGGGGTGGCGTGGGGGGGCGGGCTCTTCCTAGATGTGCTGCTTTTCAAAGCTCCGGCTTCAGTGACGTCGCTCTGACGTCAACTGACGTGGATGGGAGCATTTACACTGTGGGAATCAGCACAGTCTATGCAGCACTCAGCAGAACACCACCGGGTGGGATCCACTGGTTCAGGGCGCAGACTCCACCGTCACGAGGCCTGGGTGTGCGTCCCCACAGCAGCACGCGCCAGCTGGATGGCTCTCTGAGCCTCAGTTTCCCCGATGGCCAAGACAGGGATGCAAACAGCAGCGTCATAGGGCAGGCGTGAGGCTTATGTGAAACGATGCGTGTCCAGGGCTTGGCAGAGCGTCTGCCCCTCGTCAAGCCTCAACAAGGGGTGTCGATTATTTAAAAAAGATTTTTTTTTACTGTCTATTTACTTTTGAGAGAGAGAGAGAGAGTGCACACAAGCGGGGGAGGAGCAGAGAGAGAGAGGGAGACCCAGAATCCCAAGCAGGCGCCAGGCTCCGAGCCGTCAGCACAGAGCCCGACACGGGGCTCGAACGCACGAACCGCGAGATCACCACCCGAGCCGAAGTGGGAGGCTCAACCGGCTGAGCGCTGCAGGTGCCCCATGGGTGTTGATTATTATCCCTAATAAGCAGGATAAGGAAGTGCGCAAAAATGACGAGGTGAGCACGGCCACTAAAATGCCTTTGCGCCCTCGACCACAATACAAGGCGCCAGGGAGACAGGAGCGAAAACAGGGGCGCGCGTTCCCGGCAGGACGGACGCGCGTCGGGGGGGGGGGGGGGGGTCCTGCGCGAGCCAGGAGGTAGCGGACGGACCGGCAGGAGGAGGCTGTTCCGGGCAAACAGAAGGAGTGGCTCGCAGTCGACTCTCCTCGTGGATTCCAGAGGCGGAGCCACGGGGCCCTGTGGGATGGGGTCTGAAGTCCGCAGACCAGGGCACCAATCCACGTCGGGCGCTTCTGTGACCTTGACCCGACCTTTGCGGGCCTGTGCCGTCTCCTCTCCGGACTGAAGAGAACCGACTTCTGCCGCAGGAATGACAGCCAGCGCTGCGTGTGGGGATGACCTCGGGGGAGCCGCCGAGCGGCTGAGTCATCAGGGGGCCCGGCCGGGGCCGCCGAGGGCACGTGGAGCCTCGACATGTGGCCGGCCCGCTGGGCGGGGCCCCTTCCCAGCAGGGGCGTCTCAGCGCTCTTTGGGAGCCGCGTCTCCTGCTGCAGAGGGCCTGGAAACGGGGACCTCAGGTGTTCTGTGTCCTCGTGAGCGGGCCCCTCGCTTTATCCTCCTCCCGTAACAGCGACAGTTCCAACCGTTCTGGGTCCCTTATTTACTAGAGAACGCTTCTTCTTTACTTTACTTTACTTTTATTTTATTTTATTTTACTTTACTTTTTCCTTTCCTTTCCTTTATTTTTTTTGTTTTTTATTTTATTTTATTTTATTTATTTTACTTTTTACTTTATTTTTTTATCTCTTATTTTATTTTATTTTATTTTACATTACTTTTTACTTTATTTTTTTATTTTTTATTTTGTTTAATTTAATTTTATTTTACATTACTTTTTACTTTATTTTTTTAATTATTTATTTTATTTTATTTTATTTATTTTACTTTTTACTTTATTTATTTTATTTTATTTTATTTTACTTTACTTTTTCCTTTACTTTATTTTTTTATTTTTTATTTTATTTTGTTTTATTTTATTTTATTTTATTTTACTTTTTCCTTTACTTTATTTTTTTATTTTTTATTTTATTTATTTTACTTTTTACTTTATTTTTTTATTTTTTATTTTATTTTATTTTACATTACTTTTTACTTTTTTTTATTTTGTTTACTTTTATTTTATTTTATTTTACTTTACTTTTTCCTTTACTTTATTTTTTTATTTTATTTTATTTTATTTTATTTATTTTACTTTTTACTTTATTTTTTTATTTATTTTATTTTATTTTACATTACTTTTTACTTTATTTTTTTATTTTTTATTGTTTACTTTTATTTTATTTTATTTTACTTTACTTTTTCCTTTACTTTATTTTTTTATTTTATTTTATTTTATTTTATTTATTTTACTTTTTACTTTACTTTATTTTTTATTTTTTATTTTATTTTATTTTATTTTACATTACTTTTTACTTTATTTTTTATTTTTTTATTTTGTTTAATTTAATTTTATTTTATTTTACTTTACTTTTTCCTTTCCTTTACTTTATTTTTTTATTTTTTATTTTATTTTATTTTATTTTATTTATTTTACTTTTTACTTTTTTACTTTACTTTATTTTTTATTTTTTATTTTATTTTATTTTATTTTATTTTACATTACTTTTTACTTTATTTTTTTATTTTTTTATTTTGTTTAATTTAATTTAACTTAATTTTACTTTACTTTTTACTTTATTTTTTTAATTATTTATTTTATTTTATTTTATTTATTTTACTTTTTACTTTATTTTTTTAATTTAATTTAATTTAATTTTACTTTACTTTTTCCTTTACTTTATTTTTTTATTTTTTATTTTATTTTATTTTATTTATTTTATTTTACTTTACTTTTTACTTTATTTTTTTAATTATTTATTTTATTTTTTATTTTATTTTATTTTTTATGTTACGTTACGTTATGTTAGGTTACATTACGTTACATTAGAGGGAGAGGGAGAATCCCAAGCAGGCTTCAGGCTCAGAGCGGAGCCCAACGCAGGGCTTGATCCCACGACCCTGAGATCACGACTCGAGCTGAAATCAAGAGTCAGATGCTCAACCGACTGAGTCCCCCAGGGGCCCCACAAACAAACATTTTAGTAGGAGTTTCTAATTTCACTTTCTTTTTACCACCATATGAAATTACTTTATGTAACTATTCATTTTCTCTTGTGTGTGTTTTTTTTCAACTAGAACGTAAGCCCTGTGAGGTTTTGGACTTGATCTGTTTTATTCACCATGGAATTGCCAGCGTTAAGAAACGTACCTGGCAATATCAGTATTCATTGCATGAATGAATGAATGGATTTTTCTTTACAAAAGCGTTGTTTTTTCACGTGAGACACTTCCAGTCACTTCCAGCGTTGTCAGAATATCGTGGCTAGGTGTATCTCCTGACCTCCATAAACTTGGGAAACAGGGAGATAAGAGTGAAATTCATAATAAACAAGGTTAGTTCACAACAGACCGAAAGGTGCAAAGTCGTCTCAAAGAGGCAAAGTGCGTTAAGGTTCGTGAGGTGTGACGTAACACGGCCGAATGTACTAACGCAGGTAAAGGCTGTGACCAAAAAGAGGTTGGACAGTGATGGACGTACAAATGGAAAGGTAGTTGGAGGGCTGAACTTGGGCCGTTTCCTCTGAGGACGCAGGGGAGGCATCCTGGTCGCTGGATTCGAGTGTTGAGTTCCTGTTGAAGGGCTCCCCCACCACAACAAGTGGCCACTGGTTTATCATGACCTCTTCTTGAGTTCCCTCTCACCCTGCCATTTTCTTGATGGCCCCTTACCTTCCCAGCCAGGTCTGCTTTTTTGGGGGAAAGTGTGCGGGTCATAATTACCAGAGGCCCCTGGACCCTACAACTGTTGTACTTCTCTTTGTGACACAACTAACATAACAAATTCTGGTGTTGTATATCCTTCTCCTCACCCTGCTAATGGGAGTCTAGTCCCGTTCCCCACGTGCTAGTTGGTGTTGAGCCTGCAGAACCATGGGTCAGGCCTACATTTTGGGTTGTTCACCATGAAGAATGTTTCTCAGCAAAAGCTCCAAAGAGGCCACCATCATCTCTTGGAGCTACCATGACTTTGCTATGGGTCACTCCCCTATGATCCAAACATCTTTGGGAAGAACTGAAGTGGTCTTTGTAACAAACATATGGCACCAGCAGTACCCACCTGGAAAATTCTTCCAGGGAGGCCAGTATTTCTCCAGCCACTTCTCCTCTCCTCTCTGAGAATGACCTTCAAGGCCACTTGGGATCGCTGTCACAGCATGTCGTTTCGTCCAGCCACTGAGCCTGTGCCTTGTGCCGGCTAGAGCACTAGTCACCAAGGGCCATAGTCTTTAGTAGCAAGAGCCCCGGGGAAACACAGGCCCTCACACCCATGATGAGAGCTCCCTGTCCGACTGACTACCAACTCACTGGACTTGGTTCCCAACGTTCCTGTATTTTATTGATTCCAGAGGTTACATCTGCATCCAAAGACCAAAATTTCTTCACCATTCAAGACCAAGACATTTTAATAAACCTACCTCAGTCTCCAAGGGCAATTTCTCTCTAATAAATTTATGTTTCCATAGCGGCAGCATCATTAAAACAGGTTTTACGGCTTGTCTTCATATAGTAACGACTTTGAAGGGACATAATAATTCAGATATACAACCCTAGGATCTTTGTTGGAGACAAAGCTTTCCTCAAAAGCCCTTTTTAGTGTATTCATTCTTAACTCAGCCGCTGGGCAGTCTCACTGTGAGTGTTAGCGTTTTCCATTCCTAAGCACATTCTAGTTTTGCTTACACGTGTGAAAAGAGGTTGTTTTATATTCTTAAATCTCCCTTTTAATATTCAAAGGCCATTTTAAAGTTTCTGAAGGATGAGCGTGGAAATAATACTTTCGCAAAGAATGTACCCAGCTGTCCTCAACCCTGGCTCTGCTTTAAAATCACCTGAGGTGCTTTGAAACTACCTGCCCAGGTCCCATGTCACAAGAAGTAAGTCACAGGCTCTGGGGGTGATGCCTAGGTGACTCACATGTGTGCAACCACGCGTGCGAGTCACAGAGCCCTAAACCTGGCTAGGGTGAGGTGCCAGAGGGGAGGTCAGAGAGCCCTGGAGACCCAGGTGGGGCCCCCACTTTCCTACAACGAGAAACTGTTGGATGCTCACCAACCAGGGGTCTCACTGTCTTGGGCACGGTGACCAAGACACGGAACTTTTCGGATGAAAACAGGAGGGTCTCAGGAGACCTAGGATGGCCACCCTACTTGTGGCTCAACACAAAGTGCTCTCCCTACTCTGTGTTGGAATGAGGCCGCCATGACTTTGTGGCCTTCATCTCTTGGCCAACGCCACCTGGATTTCTGAGCTCATCCAGGGGCCCTCCCTCTGATGGACACGCAGACCCGCTATGGTTTCTCTGCTCAGTCATTTAGTTGCTGGGAGAAGGGATTTCCTCAGAGTTTGTTTAGAGCATGGCTTGGAGCCTTGACCATTAGGAAGCATTGTTTGCTAATCTGTGCTTGAGCATGGGTGCCTTTCCTTGGGCCTGACTTTATTGAATCTCCAGGATATGGGGGAAGAGGAGGAAGGTACCAATGTTTATTGTGAGCTGTTTTATGTATGTGATCTCATGTGATCCTTCTAGCAACCTTATGAAGTCGGTTCTTTCAGATGAGAGAGAAAGCTGAATCCCAGACAGGTTAGGTCAGCCGTCCAGAACAAACTCAGATCTATATGACTACAACTCTGTGTTCTCCACACAGCGTTATCTCTTTAAAGGCTTGATCGACAAGGTGAACAGGGAAAATTGCAGATTTCTGGTGATTTTGTAAAGTAGCTCTGTAGGCTGCTCCTTGCTGGGAGAAAGCACTGAGCGCTGCCATGGCAAGTTCTCAGTTGTCTTGGTGGATGTGGGAAGGGATGCCACATAGCATGTGGGATTAGCTTCAGTTCAGAGCATCACGTCAGGAAAAGGCGATTCTGCTCGTGAGTGTGTCAGAGCAAACAGCTGGGATATAAGGAAACATGATGTCGAGCACTGCAGCTGGAAAAACAGGAGTCAAGGCCTCAAGAGGCCACTTTTCTGTTCAGTCCTGATGCCTCCAGTCCAGTCATTGGGGCAAAATGTCCCAGGTCTCCTGAGGACATGGACAGGATCGTGGGTGGGTCAAGCTGGAAATGGTCATCTATGGAGCCATAGGGGGTGGAAGACTGTCCAAGTGCCCAGGAATGTTCTTCCAAAAGACAATTTTTGCTATAAATGGCATCTCATCTGTGATAATTTAAAAATAGAATTTATTTTGGTAAATGCTGATGGTGATTTTTTTTCAAATAAAAAATACCACATTAATTATGCATTCCTTTTAATCTTGACCAACTATCTGGTTAGAAGACCATGGTTGCAGATGCAGTATATCCTGATAAACTAGTGAGTACCCAGAAAGCAGGTCCCATTCACTCATTCAGAAATACGCTGAAGAGGAGGCAGACCTTCACCCCTGCCCGTGTCAGGCTTTCAGCCCGGACACCCTAACACAGAGACAGATTAACAGAAGAACAACAGCTGATTAACTCATGCAGTTTGCATCACGTGGGAGAAGCCCAAGCGAAGGGTAACTCAAAACGCTGTCGTAGAACTCTGGCTTACGTGGCATCTGCATCTGCAGAGAAGGGACAGGATGCAGGAAGGTGGTCCCAGGCATATGAGGGCTGTGGACTGTTGAGAATATTCTGCTTGCAGAGGCCTCTGGTGCAGCTGAGTGTCTTGAGTAAGAGGAGAATTTATGTCCTACCCTCAGACAGTAAAGGAGGCTAGAGGGAGCTTGCCATGTGTTTGCTGCTTCTTCATTGCCTGTGGCTCAGAATAACTTTTAAGTCAAAGAAGCATATTTTGGGGTGACATATGATGGTTTCCTTCAGTGTGTTGAGTGTCTACTCAGATCCAGCATTGTGCTAGGTGATGGAAAATGGTAGCAAATGCCTGGTCCCCGTGCTCACAGACCAGTGAGGGAGACAGACAGCTGACCAGTGCCTGTAACTGACTGTGGTCGACCCAATCCTCATAAAGATGGCCTAGGTCACCGTAGGTGCCCATAGCAGATGATTCAGGGAGGACTTCCTGGAGGAGGTGAGCTATATCCTGAAATCTGAAGCATGAGTTGGATAGAAGGTGGCTGAGGTTGGGGTGGGGCTGGATAGAGAATATTCCAGGCAGAGGGAACAGTGAAAAGCAGTATTTGGGGAAATAGAAAATGTTTAGTATAAGTGAAGTGTGCGTGTGTGTGCATGTGTGTGCGTGCACGTGCATGGGGGAAATGGGGTACGGGTGGTAGTACTGGAGAGAGATTGCAGGATCGAGATCATGCAGGGTTGTGAGCCATGTAACAAACTCTGAAGTTTATTCTAAGCACACCCAGGAATTATTGATGGGGTTACACCCAGGGAATAATAAGATCAGATCTGAGATTTGGGAATGACTGCAGGGTCAGACTGGACAGGGGAAGGGGGGTGCCAGTTAGGAGGAAAAATCCAGAAATCCAGTTGTGACAGGATGCGGCCTGATCGGGGTGGTAGCTGTGGAGCTGGAGAGTAGACCGATTCGGGAGATGTTTAGCGGTAGAACGGACAGGATTTGGGAAGAGGGACAAGGTGGAGAGAGGGATGGTTTGAGCATCCAGCCGTCCTCACAGCTGATGGGCAGGGAGGGGTGTTGGTGGACTTTAACTTGGTTATGTTGTGCTAAGGTGGGTGCCCGAATGGGACTATTAGGAAGTTGGACATATGGGATAGATGTGTGGCTTTGAAAGTCACCAGCCTGTGACGAGGTGTAGAAGGTCTCAGGGAATGGCATGTGGGGGAAAGGGAAGAGGGCACAGCCCAGAACTGCGTAGATGCCGCATGTAGGGTATGGACAGAGGGCGAGGCGCTCTGGGGAAGACTAGGAAGGAGGGGTAGGGAGGTCGGAGCATCAGTAGGAAGTTCTAGCATCCTCCAACCCCCACTAAGAGAGTATTTTAAGGAGGAGGAAGTAGTCAGAAGGGTCTACAGATGCCAAGAAGCCAAGCTGGAAAAGGATGAGGTGTGTCCATGGGATTGGGCCTATGGGTGTCCCCCGGGAGGCAGGTCTGGAGGGGGAGGTGACAGCCAGGGTACAGCAGGCAGAAATGCCAGGGGGGACGGGGGGTGAGGACAGTAAGGCTGCACCCCGTTTAGGATGTTGGGTGGGTAGCAGCTGGAGGGGTCTGTGGAGCGGGGTGGTGGTCTCGGTGGTGAAGACCAGGCTCACTGAGGACTTGACCAACACAGAGAAGGAGAGGCTGGAGAGACGGGCGGTGGTGGCCGGGGAGGGCACAGTGCACACGTGGAGATCCACAGTCACGCTTCCTCCCACCTCTGGACATCTGTCCCTGGACACCAAGGTCCAGCTGAGCTCATCGTACAATATCCCCTAGAAGCCAACAGCAGTTCTCAAACAGTGGTCACTGTATTGTAGAAAGGCTTTTGGGTGTACGAGCAGGACTGCCTTCGGGGGACACTTGAGTCCCTCGACATAAAGTGGGACTCAGACCTTTCCCAGGGAACGCTGCACCTGACGAGGGCCAGGTGTACCAATCACGGCGCCTTCTTGCTGAGACAGGTGTCACCTGTTGTACAGGTGAGGGCACAGAGGCACAGATGTTAGGGGAGTTATTCAAAACCAACTTGGTTGTACCAAGAGGCAGAACCAAGACCTGAACTGAGTCCCACATCTTAAGTTCATCCATTATGAAATTATCCACTCGGTGCCTTTGACATGGGGAAATCCTCAGCTTCCCTTCTTGTTTTCCCCAGTCCGTAAATGGGACTTTTCCTGTCTGTTTAAGGAGCCATTTTAGGATTATACTTCTCAACAGTTGATTAAGCATGGGTGGATCTTAATGTCTGATGTAGAGTGTCTTTTTAAGTGTTCAAAGATTTTCTTGGGAAATATTTCCTCACCTCCCCCCCAAAAAGACTCTTCAAAAATGATATTGGGACAATTGGCTATCCTCATGAAAAATAATCAAATTAAACCTCTAACTTACACCATCCATCAAAATAAATTCCAGAGGGACTGGAGTGCTAAATGAATGAAGTCAAACCATAAAAGTTGTAGAAGAAAAGGAAGGATTATTTATAACTTAGGGGTGAAGACGCTTCCCACACAAGATGCAAATTCAGAAGCTGTAAAAGGAGAGATTGATAGACTTGATTACACGTATGAGGATGTGATTACAGCATTGTTTATAATGGTGAGAAATGAGGCGCAATCTAAAGATTCTGTAAAAGGAACTATTTAAATGCAATATTGAGCATGTGCGTCACGAAGAGGTCACGTCGCCTCGCGGCTAAAAACGTGGCCCTCTGACGCCAGACTGCCTGGGACTGGATCACCTCTCCATCACTTAACCGTGTGTCTTTGGGAAAACAAGCTCTTCAATTTCCTCGTCTCTAAATTCAGCAGAATGATTTGATTTATCTTACAGTTACTGTGCGATTGAGTGAGCTAATCACGTAAAGTACTGGGAGTCTGTCCGTATGCCCAGGGAACAACCTGTCCATCAGTACAGGCCGATGTCAGTGCGATCTCAGGCGTGTTATTACAAAGTGGGGACGATGTGTAGAGGAGCGTTCCATTCAAATAAAAATGAGTCCATATTAACGTCTGCGTGTGTGGACACGAGGAGCAGAAAAGACCGCAGACGGGACAACCGCCAGCCTGCGAATGGCTGTTACGTCTGGGGGGCGCGGAGGGCGGGATTGGAGAGCAGTGTTTACAGTCCACACCATGTGCTCTGCACGGCTTTAGTCTTTCCCGGGAGAACGAGGTTACACACTTTGTGTTAAGGAAGAAGCAGGGAGGCAGGGCCGATGTCTGTCACAGTCTTCGCCGTCAGCCTGGGAATAAACTTCATGGTGTCAAAGTCCGAACACCTGTGTGGGGACGCGGGCCCTGTCCTCTGGCACAGCTCCCAGTTCTTGGAAGAGGGAGGAGAGAAGGAACCAGAAACGGTAGTGCAAGCCCGTCGTTTCGATAATCTTTATGATTAATGGAAAAATCAAATCTTAGGCAGCTGCTACATAAAGCCGGCATTAATTCAAATGGAACATTGAGTTACATTTTGAATAAAGGACCAATTTTCTTTTCTCCATCAGACCATTAGCGTTCTTCTGAAAACTTCTTTCCAGATTTGTGCATGTTTTAAATAAGAAGAGGGGCTTTCTCTTAAATTCCCAGGCTAGTGGAAGGAGGACAATCAAGGGTCTTTGTGTCTGTGTGTGTCTGTGTCTGTCTGTGTCTGTGTGTGTGTGTCTGTGTGTGTGTCTCTGTGTGTCTGTGTGTGTCTGTGTGTGTGTGTCTGTGTGTGTTTTCAGTCACTGATCTATTGACTTGGTTTGTCATTGTCTTCACACCTCCAGGGAGGGGACATAATTTAGAGGGGCAAACTCATGGCTTGGATAGAACCAGGGTCAGGAGTCAGGAAACCCGACTCCCCCTCTCCCTGAAGGAAGTGGTTGGTTATGTGTCCTTGAGCAAATTGCTGAGTTCTGTAGCTGTCAAGTGCAGAGATAGGTCAGTTCCCATATGATGACCTTGGTCCCTTTTACTTTCCAAAATTCCAAGATTTGCCGTAGGATTTTATTTTCAAAACCAAACACAAAACAATCCCTCTCGACACGGGGCTCGAACCCATGAGCCATGAGATCATGACCTGAGCTGAAGTCAGATGCTTAACCGACTGAGCCACCCAGGCACCCCAAGAGTTGTTTCCTTAACTTCATTTTTGAATCACTCATTGCAAGTATACAGAAATACAGTTGATCTTTGTACATTGCTATTATATCCTGCAACTTTGCTGAACCCATTTACTGGTTCCAGTAAGTTTTTTGATTTGGAGGATTCCTTATATATAGCATTATTTCATATGCAAATAGAAATAGTCTTACTTCTTCCTTTCCAATATGGATGCCTTTTATTTCTTTTCTTGCTTAATTGCACTGGCTACAGCCTCCAGTACAATGTCGAGTCTTGTCTTGCTCCCGATCTTTAGGGGAAAACACTCAGCCCTTCACCTCTAAGTGTGATGTTACCTGTGGGGCTCTTGCAGATACCTTTTATCCTAGGTATTTTCTTTCTTCCTTCCTTCCTTCCTTCCTTCCTTCCTTCCTTCCTTCCTTCCTTCCTCACTCCCTCCCTTCTTTCCTTCCTTCTCCCACTCCTTCCTTTCTTTCTCCCCCCTCCCTCACTTTTCTTCCTTCCTTCCTCCCTCCCTCCCCTCCTTCCCTTCCTCCTTTTCCCTTTTCTTCCTTCTTCCCTCCCTTCCTTTTCTTCCTTCCTTCCTCTTTCTTTTTCTTTCTTTCTTTCTTTCTTTCTTTCTTTCTTTCTTTCTTTCTTTCTTTCTCTCTCTCTCTCCCTCCCTCCCTGTCTCTCTTTCTCTCTCTCCCTCTCTCTCTCTCCCTCCCTCCCTTCCTTCCTGTTGAGTTTTCTCAAACTTCAGATTTAGAAAAGATGCAGAAATGGAAGAGAGCACTGCCTTGTCCGTCTCACCCAGTTTCTTTTATTGTTACCATATTTCATCATGGAAATATTGTTACCATATTTCATCATTTGTCAAAACTTAGGAAGATGCCATTAGTACATTAGGATTAACTGAGCTCCGGACAGACTTTTTTGAGGTTTCTTATTGTTAAGTGCTGACAATTCTGTATATATTCTGGATAGAAATCCTTTGTCAGATAGTGATCTGCAAATCTTTCCATCCCATCTATGGCTTGTGTTTGCATTCTCTATATTTAAAATTTGCTCCTAAAATGTCAGCAAAATTATTTAGAGCGGTGTCATTTTTGTTTTATTCTTTATATCCCTCTCTGGTGAATATAGATGTTTTAAATAAAATAATAGCAAAATACTATTCCAAAATACCATGCCCAGCTTAACTTGAATTAAATGGCTTAGGAACCAATGCCGGTTCTGTTAACGTTGTTTTTGACTTACAAATTCCAAGTGTTTTCATTTCCTTTTTTGGTTTAAGACACAAGCCTTAAAATGTCAAGCTACGAGTGTTATTACCCGAGGGCAACACGCTCTGTGGTGATGACATCCAATTGCTTTCATACCTGAGATTGCAAAATCAAGTTTCACTGTGGCTGCAACATCGCAGCCTGGCTCTCAGTGCATGTGACTTACGCCCCTTTGCAGGTTTGAAGCTGTGAATCTTTCATTATTCCGGGTGGAAATCTTCTGTCTGCCCTGCTGTACCTTTTTTTTTTTTTTTAATTTTTTTTTTCAACGTTTTTTATTTATTTTTGGGACAGAGAAAGACAGAGCATGAACGGGGGAGGGGCAGAGAGAGAGGGAGACACAGAATCGGAAACAGGCTCCAGGCTCCGAGCCATCAGCCCAGAGCCTGACGCGGGGCTCGAACTCACAGACCGCGAGATCGTGACCTGGCTGAAGTCGGACGCTTAACCGACTGCGCCACCCAGGCGCCCCTGCCCCGCTGTACCTTTTGATGCCAGTGTGATGTCACTGCTGTGGTTCTGAGTCTGTTCCTGAACCCAGAGACCTGATACCGCGTGTGACAGAGCCTGGGTAACGAGGGAGACTCCGGAACCCTCCGGCCACACGCCTGGCCACAGCTGTCACGTAGCTCGGCTGAGGCCGGCCTGGAGCAGGTGTGATTGGCGCCTTCCTTTCTGCCCCAGTGCCCTGCCTGTGAGTCCTGCTTCCCACCCAACCCCCCCACCCCGTCCCTGACGTCTGCCCAGGTTCCGGCGGCTTCCGTGATTCTGATAAGTTAGCAACAGCAGAAGGCTGTCAACCCTCTGTGACTCGTTGGAGAGGGAGAGGCACAGCATTCCAAGGAAACCCAGAGAGACAGGGGCACTGAAGCCTAGCGAGGGAGGCGTCCACTGTAGATGCTGGCCACTCAGCACCCGCTGCTGTTGACGCTGTGTTGGAACGAGCGCTACACGGGGAGTCAGCCTGGAGCTTCCGCCCACGGTGGCCTTGGCTCACCGTGTGCCTGCGGCAGGAGTAAAGGGGTCGGCGGGTGGGTGGGAGAGGCTCTCTCCCTCCCTCTCTCTCTCTGGGCTGTTTCCTCGTCTGTGGCGGTGTCCTGGTGGTGTGGAGGGGTGGACTGCTTGATCCCCAAGGTGGCCAAGCCCTGATGGTGTAGGACAGGGGTCTTCACCCATTCTGGCTCATGTACTTCTCAACAACTTTCTGGAAAACTATGACTTAGCACATTAGATGATGGATATCTAAAATTTTGAATCCTCTATTTAATAATTGCAAAGGCGAGGATTTCCAACATGCTGTAAGAATTGTAAGGAGAGAACTGACGTGTTTAAAGTTGTGTCGGGGCCCCTGAGTGGCTCAGTCGGTTGCGTCTGACTTCGGCTCAGGTCATGATCTCATGGTTCGTGTGTTCGAGCCCCGCGTCGGGCTCTGGGCTGACAGCTCGGAGCCTGGAGCCTCATTCAGATTCTGTGCCTCCCTCTCTCTCTCTGCCCCTTCCCTGCTCATGCTGTGTCTCTCTCTGTCTCAGAAATAAAACAACATTAAAAAAAATAATAAAGTTGTGTCTAATTGAATCTAAATGACATGAGACCCCTTCATCCACTGCTATAAACAACTCCTTTTCCCCCCAGCTGTTCGAAGTTGTGTTTTCCTTTTACCCATGGATTCACGCCTTCAGTCCAGTTCTCCCACAAAATCTTACCTTAATGCACATGTTTTATCGTTGAAGTTCTTTTTTTTTTTTTTTTTTTTTTTAATTTTAATTCCCGTTAGTTAACAGACAGTGTAATATTAGTTTCAGGTGCACAGCAGAGTGCCCTGACACTTCCATACATCCCTGGGTTCTCATCACAACAGGTGCCCTCCTAAATCCCCACCCCCGGTTTCCGCCACCCCCTCCCCTCCCACCTGCCCTCTGCCGACCAGCGGTGTGTTCTCTGTAATGAAGAGTCTGCTTTTTTATGTGTCTTTTTCCTTTTGTTTCATACCTGAAAGTTTTTTATTGTTCATTCTGTCGTATTAACCACAATAAGATTATGCCTTATAAATTAAAAACTTTGAGTTTGTTTTATTTCCTGTGACTATAAGGTTTTCAGTATCTAAACGTCCTCTGTATCGAGTTATAGTCATGAGTAGTACATGATCAAAAGTGAGAACATATATGGAATTTTTACTGATAATTATTAAATAGAAATTACTTTATTGGAACCGTGTTCATTAATGAGATGCACAGGAATCTTTCCCAATCATTTCCTGTCTCCGTGTGAACGTGGAAAGTGGAGACCAGCACGGTTTTGTCCCTGCTCTGCCTTTTGTAGACGTAAATGCCGAGAAAACCCCCACGTCAAAGTGCACAGGAAGAGAACCTCGCTCCGTTACTGTCTCTGGGTCCCAACCTCCTAACCTTTCGAGTCAGAGGCCAGAAATCCCGCTGGTTTATCACCAAGTTTATTTTCAGTTTTGTTAAAGGCAAACAGTCGTTCACTTTTCGTCTTACTGAGCAGTATTTTCGCAGGATCCTCGAGTGTCTCTTAATGAGCCTTCCACTTTTGCTGAGATCATCTTTTTTGATATAATCCTTTGTAATTATCATGTGCTTTGGGTGTATTTTCATCGAAACCTTGGAGCCATGTTTTGTTTATCAAGTACATGTAAATCATCTGATCTACAATCTCTTTGGCGAAGACAGTCCTCACCATAAAACCAGTCGGCTAAATCATTGGTACTCTCTGTGAAGATAAACATCTGATTTTTTTTTTCAATTCAATCAAACATGATGCTAATAAGCATCTCAGGGACTATTCTAAGTTTCCCTGGAAAAAAATTAGGGCCCCATCTTGGAGGAAAGATAATAAAAGCCATCAAGTCAGGATTAAAATGATGAGAACTAATGTAATTAATTTATCCATTTTTATGATGTTATCAGAACAAAGTCATAAATCAACAGGCAGTTTCTCTTGACTGGATCTGTAACAGGGCGACACTGTGTGCACGCAGAAGGACGTTTACAAAATAAATCTGGTGAGGGTGGGTGGACGTGGGTATCAGGTGTGGGTTTTCTGCTTTGGGGAATAATTAAACAAGCGTCAAATACAACGATAAGAAACTGCCCCATTAGTTTTCCGAGACAGCACAATCAAACTCGCCCTGGCCGTCGGGGGTAGAGGGAGACATCCAGCACTAAGTGCCCGTCAGTCTGGAGCTTAGGATACAGTCTTCTGTTCTGGTCGGAGGTGGAAAATTCTGAACATGTCTTATGCCGGGATGTGACGGCCGTGGACCCGGCTCTGGTGCCCCGCGGGCTGAGGGGCCTGTTGCCGGGCGCGTGGGCAGTGTGTCCGAGCCGCTCTGGGTGGGTGACAGCGCCTCTGTGTCCACGGGCTGGGGGGCGGCACGCGCGGGACAGGGACCCCCCCCACCCCCGAATCCCCGCAGCCTTTCTCTCTGCAGGATTTTCTCTCTGGCTCCCTGATGGTCTTCTCAGCGTTTTCTTACCAATCTCTCGAATTGGTGAGTCAACCCTCGTCCCTCCCTGGTCACCGCCTACGGGATGTCCTCCGTCCAGGGGGGGTTAGCCCGTCGGTCTGTGGCCCCAGTGCTCGGCCCCCCGCAAGTGAACTGGGCCCAGACCTGGAACCCGCTCCTCCTCTTAGTTCCAGAGAGGGACTTGTCCCTGTCCCCAGCTCTCCTGGGGTCAGCACAACCGTGTGTGCTGGGGGGGCCCCGGGTCAGCTCTCCCTGCAGTAACCGGCAGGGGGGAAGGGGGGGCTGCTGGCTCTACTGATGCAAACACTCACCCCCCTCTGGCACGGCGCCCCCGGTGGTGTGGCTGAGGGATTCAGGGGCTGTCGGGTCCCTACACAGCAGACCTCCCGAGCCCCTGCTGGTTTGTAAAGTGTGAGGCTGTTGCAGTCCTGTTGGCGACGTTGAGGGGGTTCCGAGTGACCTGTGACCCGTGGAGGAGGGGGTGACACGCCTCCCCCCACCGGCCGCGTCCCCTGTCAGACACTGCAGCCCCCTGGTCACTGATTCTCCTGCCCACCCCCGGGGTGCTGCCTGCCCGGTTCCTGGCCCTCCTGCCGACAGCCCTTCCCTCCCAAGCGGCCTGAGTCCCGTCCCCAGGGCTGTCCAGTTGGCCCTACCTGCGTCTCCAAAAGGCCATAACTGCAGCCTGCCAGGGCCATGGGGTCCCTTGGGGCCACCACCTCTTTGCACAGGGGTCTCAGTGTGTTCCAGGATGTCTAATGGCGTGGGCCACGGAGCTTGACTGGGGAAGTTACCCCACACAGAGGCATGTGGGACGGCGGCCCCCTTCCCCTGATGGCTGCTGGCCTGCTCGCACCCCAGACAGAGTGACCCAGAGGCCAGGAGAGTCCTCCGCATGACCGCCGTGTGCCCAGGCGCTCTCCTCCCTGCTGACCTTGGCCTTGAGAGTTTCTCCTCTGGAAACAAGAGCATCCCTCACCTGCACCAGGGACAGTGTGCAGTCCCTGCAGAACGGGTGGGCGGCCGGAGGCCGAGAGGCAGAGACCTGACTGTAGGGAGGTTGCCATGTAGACAGGTGGGAAAAGGCAGATTCTCACATCCACTCTCTTTCCCGTCGCGTGAGTATCCCTCCAAGGATGCGACCTGTGGGGTCAGCCTGGGGACCGAGGAGCGGGGGCTCCCTGCCGGCTCTCTGTGCTGTGCCCAAGTCAGAGCTTCTGACCGAGGCCACCTTCCTGAAGCCATTGTGTGCCTCCCTCCCCAGGCTCAGTGGTGCTCGGATGAGCCCTGGCGGGGGGTGCTTTCCTCCTGTGGGGGATGGGGGGCCTTACACTCCGGAGAGTGAGGGTGGGCGAGGCTCTGCCCAGGGACAGAGGGTAGGGACCAAGGGTGGGGCCCAGGAACGGGCTTTGGGGTGAGGCCTGGGTGGAGGCCAAAGGGAGCCTGAGGGTGGGGCCTGGGGGTTGGGGGTTGGGGGCGGGCCCATAGTGGGAGCGGAGGGGGGCTGCTGAGAGGCCCAGCAGCCTTGGAACCGAGCACACGGAGGTTAGCACGGAGGGTGGGGGTCGTGGCGGGGGGGGTGGGAGGAACGGGAGGAGGGGAGGAATGGGGGGAAATGGGAGAGGTGGGGGGTGGCTCCCTCAGATCCACCCGTGTCCGTGTCCAGATACCCCTTAGAAAGTCTCCACGTTCCCTGGGAGGTGGACCTTCCCTGAGGCATGTGACACCCCAGGCCGGTCCACAGTCTAGGTGGAGACACCAGGCCCAAGGCTACAGTCCACAGAGCAGGTGTGGGAGACGGCCGGCTTGTCGGGGGATCCTCTCCTCGCCACCGATCTGGACACACAGCCACTGGGGGAATCACTATCACCTTTCTAAGCTCCGGGTTAGAAAGGCTGCCCCCACCGCCAGCCCTGCATCCGGCCCTGGCCACGGTGGCCTTCTCGCCAGCTAAGCCCAGACACGGCCTGCAGCGCTCCTGGCCGAGCCCCGGCTGCTGGTGGCCAGGGGCGTCCTGCGGGCTGGGCTGCGGCTCCTTCCACAGCCCCCCTCCTCTGCGGTCTCAGCCGCCGGCCTCTCTGGGCCCTTGTTCCAGACGTGATGCAGGGATGTGCTGTTCTGAATTTCTCCTGTGATTTTTCTCATCCCTCCTTCACCGGGCTGCCCCCAGGCACGGCTCAGAAGGCGTGACCACGGGAAGCGCTCCTCTGTCCTCTGACGGGAGGGGTTGAGTGGCTCCCTGAGTCCTCTCGCGCTGCTATGACACATCCCCAGCGCCCCAAACTCTGACGTCCTGTCTTCCCGCTGGATTTAGGGCACATGCGAGGGAGGGATGTGTCCTGTCCACCTTACGTCCCGGGGTTGGCACACTATGGCCCGTCGGCGAAATCTAGCCTGTGGCCTGTTTGTACGCGGCCCTCAAGCCGAGAACGGATTTTGTGTTTTTCCAGAGCGTGAGAGACCACGTGTGGCCGGCAAAGCCTCACGTGGTGGTTAGCGGGACTCTGACCGCGCTAGCCTGGCACCTAGTCAGTATGGGATCAGTGTTCACGGATCAACACTGGAGTCTTAAACCGGCTGCCGCGAGGGCTGTACCCGCCGCTGAGGTTCTGAGCCGCGTGGGGAGCTGGGACATCGTGCTGCTTGTTAGCGATGGCCACGTATCGGCTCCTCTCCTGCCCCACTGTGAGCGCCCCCATGGCGCCCCCTCCCCGAGCCGGCGCTGCCCCTCACAGGAGAGATCTAAATCTATGCGTCTGCGTGGCCCTGTCCCCACCCGCCTCCTGTGAGCAGCCTCTGTGAGTATGAGAGAGTTGGGGGGGCGGGGTGGGGGGAGGAAAGATCGAGAAACACTGCCCTTTATGAGATGACGTGACCTTGCCCTTGTGCGCCTCTCTGCCCTTAAAGTGCACAACCCTCCCTTTCATCAGCTTGCGGGACTTACGCCAGCCTGCTTTCTAGTTCTCAGACAGCCGCAGGGCCTTTGCGCTCCCATATCCTCTGCACGGAGCACTCTTCTTCCGGATCCCTGGGCACCTGCTTGTGTCCAACATTCGGGTCACGGCTCAGTCGTCATCTCTGCAGAGACGCGTCTCCCTCCGTGTCTCATCATCCTGTTTTACGTCCTTCCCAGCCCAGCTCACCATCCGGAGCTCTCCTATTTCTTTGTTTACCTCCTTAGGGCCTCTCTCCCCACAAAGAATTCCAGCTTGATGCAAGTGGGCGCACTTCTCCCCTGGTGTACCCGCCCCCACCCCCCACCCCCGTCCTTAGAACTGCGTCTGGCATATGACGGGTTCTCAGAAACAGAGTTGGAGGGAAAGCAGTTAGACAGGGAGCTGAGCGCGTGACGTCTCTGTCAGCTTTGTCCTGAGTCCTGAGGCCTGAGACCTGTCCCTGGGGAAGCAGGTGTCTGAGAAGGGGTCACAGGTGCAGGCGTGGGGGGAGGCCGTGTCCCCGTGGCAGGAAATGCTGAGGGCCCCCGGTGATGGAGCCCCAGGGCCAGGCTGGGGGAGCAAACGTGTGCTGTTGTCTGGGTGGGGGGCTGCTGTGTTTATGGACTGAAGGTCTCCCCCCGGGGCTGCCTCAGTGCAAACCCTGTGTCCCCCCCCTTTAAACTGTTGGAGGAGGGTTCCGCATAATGGCAAGCTTTATTGCCCTCCCGAAACAAATAACCAAGAAAAACGTTTCCAACAGGAAATCTGTGAGGCCGGGTGAGAGTATACAACATCCCGTTCAAGGTAGTTCATCGTCACGGAGTCTGTCTCCGTTGGGAACACGCACTGACCCTGACTCCTTTCCGCTCCCGCTTTTTCCCACAATGTTTCTTCTTTTTTTAAATTTGTTTAATGTGTATTTATTTTTGAGAGACAGACAGAGACAGAGTGTGAGCAGGGGAGGGGCAGAGAGAGAGGGAGACACAGAATCGGAAGCAGGCTCCAGGCTCCGAGCTGTCAGCACAGAACCCGACGCGGGGCTCGAGCCCACGAACCGCGAGATCATGACCTGAGCTGGAGTGGACGCTTAACCGACTAAGCCGCCCAGGCATCCCTCCAGCAGAATTTATTTTATTTTTTTATTTTTATTTTTTATTTTTTTTAACGTTTATTTATTTTTGAGACAGAGAGAGACAGAGCATGAATGGGGGAGGGGCAGAGAGAGAGGGAGACACAGAATCGGAAGCAGGCTCCAGGCTCTGAGCCGTCAGCCCAGAGCCCGACGCGGGGCTCGAACTCGCGGACCGCGAGATCGTGACCTGAGCTGAAGTCGGACGCTTAACCGACTGAGCCACCCAGGCGCCCCAGAATTTTAAAAACAGATCGGGATGGAAGGGTACAGTGCAGAGAACCCAAAACGACTAATCACTAAATAAGCCAGGATGATTGAGGACTGGCATAGACAAGGCTGGAAACCAAACTGCCAACACAGGAGAAGGGCCTGAGCGAATAAAGAGAAGGGTCAAGACGTAAACAATTTAAGAAGGACAGACAGCTATCAACGATCGGTAAAGATGCACCTCCGTAAAGTAAACCGTGTGCCAGAAAACGGGGAAGAAAGGACACAGAAGCCAAGGACACACAGAAGGGTGGCCAGAGATGTAACTGAAGAAAAATCTCCCCAGAATGAGCAAAACCCTCACAGGCAGCTTGAAAGAACCCGCCACGTTCCAGGGAAAACGGGCACAGAATGATGGCGAATGACAGGACGTCGGTGTAGACGGTGAGAATTGGCTAAGTGCGGGCTGTTGCTCTACAAACGTTTAAAAGAGGACAAGACAGAACCGTCCCTCAGGAGCCTGAGCAGAAACAGCCAGATGCCCGTAAGGGAAGGACGTGGCCGTCCCCAGACATCCTCACAGCCGTGTGCAAGGCCAGAATCGTGTGGAACAATGTCCGAAGTCCGGGGGAAGTGTCTGACCCGGGAATTTCACGCCAGCGTCAAGTAGGGGGAGCGCGTACGGAAGTACTCAGATGAGGATTGCAGCACGCACGGGCTTTTCTGGGGAAAACACGGCAGTGAATGCCCGGCTGTGAAGTCAAGGCAGCCCGTTCACAACAGAAGGGTCCACGGTGAAAGGACGGGAGCCAACGGAACGAGATCTGTGAAGCTGTGAACGACGGAAAACGTGATCCGGGAGCGTGATCCGCTGCGTGACGGTCAAGTGGTCTCGTGCGCACCTGACCAGGGGTTTCTGAGCCATGCCTGAGTGGGCTGAACAAAATCCCATCTGACGGTGAAATCCAGCCGACTGAGATGTTTCCAAACGACCCCAGAACACTGAGGAATGAAAAAGACTGTAAAGGGAAAGGACCGATGGTTCTTGTACTGTGGGAATCACAGCCCAGAAGCAAACACGGGACGTCCAGACCTTGGAAAAGCAACCCCAGTGTCGCCGACCAGACCCGGCTTGCCAGCTGGCTGTGAAGCAGGGAGTGTGCTCATCTCACGTGGCCCAGCGTTGACCAGGCTCTGTCCCCGAAGCCAAGGACACAAGAGCAGTTTCGCCGCACTTCAAGGTCACGTGCCGACGCCCTTTGCAGAGCTTTGGAGGGAGTGCCCACAAACAGGTGCTCTTGCCGTCCACGCACCAGCCCCCTGGGGGGTGTACACGTGGGCGTGGGGGGCGGAGGTGGCTGCGGTGCTGTGGCTTTTGCCCCCTCGGGCCTCGGACGTGAGGAGGGGACGATGCTCTGAGACGCCCCTCCCCCCGGTCTAGAGCAGGCTGGCGGGACCCCGGGCCTGGCAGGGGGCTCTGGTTGGTGAACTAGAAGGCAAGGGACTGAGCTGCAGGAAGCAGAGCCCGCCTAGGAGGGCTGCCTTGGGGGCAGGGTCACCATCCGCAGGGCAGATGCGGTCCCGTGGGAGGGAACCGACAGGGAATGTGGACTTGGCCCCAGGGACTTTGTCTGCGAGAGTCAGCAGGTGGACGGCGGGGGCGCGGGGGTGGGGGGTTCCGACAGGGAGAATGTACGAGGTCCACCTCCGGATGCCAGGTTTCAGGGGCTGGGGTCATTTCCAGAGGAAAGACATCTTCAGTGGGAGTTTCTCAGTTTCCCAAACTCCAAGAAACCCGGAGGAGTCTCCACATGCCACAAAAGTACCAGCCAGAGGACTTTAATTCCCTTTTGTCCGGTGCTCGGCTGTGGACACGCCACGAGGCCGCTGAGCAGGTGTGGGAGAAGGGCTGGGAGGGAGGGAGCAGAGCCACCACCAGCCGGCCGCTCTTACGTCCTAGGACGGGGCGAAGGAGCTGGCGTCCTTGGCTTTCCGTTGGGGCCACCTGACCGTCGCTCTCCCCTCTCCTGAAACCTTCCAGCTCCTTCCGCAAATACCCCTTAGCCCTCCTTGTAGCACTGAGGACCAGCCTTCGTGGTCATTCCCTTCTGACCGTCAGTCACTGGTACGTTAGCAGTGGCTCACGGGCCGTCCTCCAGTCCACACCGTGTGGAACTCTCGTCCGGGAGCCTCTGTCTCCTCTCCTCCCAGGGTCTTTTCCTCCCACACACTGCCGCCGGTCGCCAGCAACCGCACACTTCCAGAACCCTCACTCAGTGTCTACCACGACCTCTGGTCTTCCTAGACTCTTCCCCTACTTCTAGAAAGATCTTTGACCCTGGAAGGACCTCTACTCACCAACTCTGCCTCTTTTGTTTACCTGCATCTGGACGTCCCACGGATTCCAAGGTTCAACTTTACAACAGCTAACTTATTTAACCTTGTCCCTTGACAAGGGACAACCTCAGCCTTGTCCCCTGACTCCCTCCGTCATACTCGACTAATCTGGTTACGGGCGGTCATCGGCTCACTTTCCACCGGGGCTAAGCAGCTGAATGCGACCAGGGAGAAGCCCGAGTCTGCTCCAGGGTCTTGTTCTAAATGTAGGACCGCCCGGCCGGCAGCCGTCCCCACTGTTCTGGTCGGTTCCTCTGCCCATGCTCCTGGGTAACTCTATCACCTTTCTTCCCAAACCCCATTCCCAACCCAACCCCATGCCTTTGTCAGTCTAAGCGACTGGTCTTACTTTTCAAAAAGTAAACACAGTAGAAGTAATCAGGGTAGAGCCTCCTCATTTTCCTCTCCCAGGTCGGCACATCTGCTGACACGTGCCCACAATACCTTCTCTTCCCTTCTTTCCTAAAAGATAAACTCTCCCGGTTCCGCCCACGGCCGGCTTTTCTCCAGACCCTCTGTCCTACTTGCAAACTTTGCTCCTGTAATTATCATCTCTCTCCTTCCAGAACAATTTTCCCCTCCGCTGAGCCATGCCCGTCACCACTTATCCATACCACCGCGTCTCCCAGGTAAAAAATAACTCTTCCTGGACCCCACGCCGCCCTCCGATTGTAGCCTCGTTTATCTGCTCACCTACAGGCGAAAACATCTTTAAGGTGTCTCTACATTTGCTGGTTCTCTTGAGATCTAATGGCCACTCCACCAGAACTCCTGTTGTCAAGGTCAGGGGTGACGTACGGGTTAAACCCAGCGGTCGGCCCAGATCCTCCCCTTACTGGACCCTTTGATCACCCGGTGGTTGTTGACGCCCTCGCTCGCGACACGCGCCCTTGCTGGGATTCCGGACTCTGTGCCCTCTGGTTTCCTCTTCCCCCACCGCCAGCTCCGTCTCCGTCCTCTTAGCGGGTCCTCCTCTTCCCCGCCTCTACCCGTCACGGTGCCCCCGGTGCCGTCCCGTAGGTTTCTGCCCTCGGCCACCGCGCCGGCTCCGTGGCTCTGAGGCCCTGTCTGTGCCAACGATCCCCGGCCCATTCTGCTCCCATCTCCTAATCTCAGAATACAACTGTCCCCGCTGGGCCCCCAACTCAAGAGTCTACAGATGCCTCATGCACAACGTTTGCCAGACAATCTTTATTTACTTCTTCCCCCAAATCTTGTCGCGTCGCTCCCCATCCATTCACACCCCCTTTCTTCAGAGCGCAAACATTCGCTCTACTCTTCGGGTCAAAACCAAGACGTCTCTCTCAACTCCCGCCCCTTTCTTTCACACCCTGCCGTGAGTGAATCGTGCCTTCCTCCCGCCCCTCCTGTTAAAGTCCTACCTCTCAGGACCTCAGAAGACGTAGGAGTCCGTTGGAGTAGAGGCCCCTCATCCCTCTTAAGAAGACGCCGCGTGAAGGCAGACACAGCAGGTGCCATGTGGTCACCAAGGCAGGGGCTGCAGGTCAGGGGGTGTCGGAACTTTCTGGCAAAGCACCAGAAGCCGGGAACGGCAAGGAACGACTCCCTGCAGGCTTCAGGGGAGCGTGGCCGGGCCGAGACCCCGCCGACGTTGGACTTCCGGCCTCCCGGAATACATTCCGCTGTGGAGCCACCCAGCCTGTCAGGTCCTGCTTGCTCCCGAGGCCCTCGGGAGCTAACACGAGCCCCACGTTCACCAGCCAGCGGGTCTTCTGGCGCCACCTTCAGAAGGTGGACCGGCTCTGGCACCTCGCCACCTGCCCCACCTGGCCCACACCTCCGTCCTCTCTCCTCCGGACGACCGCGGCACCCGGCTGACCGGCCTCCCTGCCTCCGCTCTGCCTGAGCCCGACCCAGGCTATCGCCACCTATCAGTCAGAGCAGCCTCCTCCAAGAGGTCGCGTCACTGCTGTGCTCAGGACCTTCCAGGGGCTTCTCTTTTCCTGTGACTACAGTCTGACTGCCTCCCTGGGCTTGGAAGGCTCTGCCGACCTGCAGCTTCCCCCCCTCACCCCTCCCGCTGCTCGCTCAGGCCCCCCCCCCCCCCACAGCTCACTCAGGCCCCCTGTCCTCACTGCTGCTGCTACACTGACCCAGCCCAGCCCGTGGGCGTCTGCCCTGCCATCCTCTGCCCGGAACACTCCTCCACCCCTGTTCTCATGGTCACACCCTCACCCCGTGTGGACTCCGTCTCTCGTCCCCAGAGAAGCCCTCCAGGGAGTGTCATCCTCGTTGGCCCCGGCTACGCGTCACCCTGCTTTATTTCCCTGCCCGGCACCGGCTCCCGCTGACTTCATATTTTGATTTTTCCCCGTTGCAATGCCGGTGCCTGGATGGTCTCGTGGGTGCTAAGTGCTCAGTGAATGAGCAAATGAGTTCCCGTGCTGTGCCAAGACTCAAACGTAGAGTTAAAAACCAGTGACTCCCACACCTTCCATTTTTAGCTAAAATTTCCCTAATTTCAGTGGGAGCTTTTAGGAATGAAGATCTCTTGTGCTGAAGAAACATTCACGTGAAGTTCAGGAATGTCTTCGGTTTCTTGTCAATTCCTCTTTGTTCTGTTAAGTACAAGTAAAATTACAGTAAATATCTTTTTTAATGTTTATTTATTTTGAGGGGGGGGATGAGTGGGGGAGGGGCAGAGAGAGAGGGAGACACAGAATCCGAAGCGGGTTCCAGGCTCTGAGCTGTCAGCACAGAGCCCGACGCGGGGCTCGAACCCACAAACCACGAGATCATGACCTGAGCTGAAGTTGGATGCTTAACCCACTGAGCCACCTGGGCACCCCTAAATATCTTTTTTTTACTTAAGTAACACGAGAAGCACGATCTCTTCTGCATAAACACCTGACATGAATTGTGACTTTTGCGGGGGGTTGGATTCAGGGCAATGTTTTTTTTGCTCTTTTCCCCCATACTTTCAGGACCTCGGTATTACCTATTTATACTTCGTGTATGTCGTTCCAGTACGATGATGTCACTGTGTTTCGTAAACAAGGTCTCAGTGACTGTGCTGCACAGACTAAAACGGAACGGTTTGTGCTGGACGCGCGCTGGCCTGTGCACCTGCCGTGCTAAGGAGGAAGTCGGGATGGTTTCATTCCATACGACGCAGAATGGGACATCACCTTCTTCACTCAGACCGCCGTTTCACAGCCAGGCGAACTGGGACCGTTGAGCACATGAATTATGGCATCAGCAAGTGGGAGAATTTCCCAGAACTCTGTGCATTAAACTTCACGTATTTCTGAAGAGGCTTTAAACTCTGCCTTCTGGAACTCCATTCCCATGGAGATAGGCCGGGCCTGGAGGGAGAGGCCCCCCGAGGCCCGGGTGCAGGTGTGGCTGTGGTTGACGCCGGCCTGGGGGTGTCCAGGGAGTGCCAGCAGGAGCTGGGGCTGGAGCAGGGACGGGGGAGGGGAAGGGGACCCCGGGCAGAGTCGGCAGCGGGGGTGAAGAAGCGACGTGGTCCAGCTCGCCGTGGACTCCAGGGCGGCCGGGTGATCGGTGTGTCTGGGGAGTGGCCAGGGGAGGGGGACCTGGGACGAGGCCACAGATGGCGGGGCCAAACCATGTGGGGTACCGCCGGCCGGCCGGAGAGTTGGGGTCCTCGCCCGGAGGCTCGAGCGTGTCCCCCGGACAGAATGGTGTGGGGTCTGCGTCTGAGGCTGGCTCTGCAGTCTTCCCCCTACTCCCAAGGCTTGGGGGACCCGGAGAAAAGCCCCCGAGCTGCGAGCTCCCCCAGCAAGGGCGCCCGCAGACAGAATGGCTTTCCTCTTCCAGAGAGAGGCCGTCGGGGGGAAGGTGGCCGAGCTCTGCAGGGAGGCGAAAGGACAACAGGATTGTTTTAACACAGTCTGTTTGTGCAGAACTCTCTTGTCAGGTTCTCAGCCTTGAGGAAGAGCGTTCCTCTCCTCTGGTGTGGGGACGGGGGACATCCTCCTCGTGGGGACGTCACCTCCTGCTTCCAGGAATAAAAAGGAGGCTCAAGGGCCCTTCCCGCATCTGGCTGTTTCTCGAATGCCTTTAGCTCCAAATAATCAATACGCCGAAGCTGTGTATTTTGGGGTGCCGTCCCTGGACTCCTTCAACCGCGTGGGGAGGGATGAGGCCTGACGGGCTGGCCAGGCGGTTGCTGCAGTGGTGCAGGGAAGGGGGGATGATGTCAAGAGCAGGTGGCGGCAGTGAGAAAAGTGATAGACGATGCAGGTGCAAGGCTTCAGAGGTAGCAATGACTGAGGCTTGTGACCGACCGCACGCGGCAGGGACGCAGGGACCAGGAGATTAAACAGGGAGGAATCAGAGGGTCCCCCTGAGATGTGCGGCTTGAATGATATGTCAGCAGGGCCGACCTCAGACGTTTATAAAATGGCCCCAACAGTTACTCTATAGGGAATGAGTTTCCGGCTCATAAAATCCGTAAATGTTCTCTTACTGCACGAAAAGTCTCACATCTTTTGAGACCTGTTACTCCTCACGTAACAGGACTGGAGGAAACCATTGCGGCAGCAGCAGGAAACCAGCGTGAGGTCCTGGTTGGCTTTTCTCAGGGGCTGGTCTCACTCAGCCCCGCCTAGGAGATACTTCAGGACACATCCACAGAGGGCAGCGGTCAGTACAGAGGCCTCTGGGACCTTCAAAGAACCTTGCAAGTGGCAGGTGTCCTTTGTAAACCTCCCTGGCGACAGCACCGAGAGCAGGCTAGACCCCTCAGCACCCGCACGTTTGTAAGTCAAGGTGTGAAGTGTAAGCCATCGGCCTCTATTCCCCAGGAAGAAACCGTTATCAGCAAAAACGGATACGGTGGCTGCAATACTTAGATGAAATATTGATGTCTTCTGGAAGCCGCCTGGTGGTCACTGTTCTCTCTGATTCTAGAAGGACATGCCAGGGGTCAGGCTGTGCTGTGATTTCTCAGGGACTGTGGCAGGGGGTGTCAGTCCTCCATATGCAGGAGCTTTAAGAACGTCCCAGCTCCCGGACTCCTACGTCCCCAGCTCACCTTCCATGACAAGAAGCCAGCCCATGCTCCGCACCGACATTTTCCCTGTTTAAGTCCCGTCTGGCCAGTCCTTGCCTGATTTTTTTTTTTTTTAAATCAAAGTGATGAAAGGTTTGCCAGTGAAGCACATGCTTGAGGTTTATCCGGACAGTGGTTCCTAAATAACTTCACGTCCAAGAATTCTAGTGTTCAGAGAGTCATTTCGGGGTGCTTGGTCTTTCCATAATCCTCTCCATCTGGAATGTTGCCTCTGCCCTCTCCTGCCTGTTTAGACCCTCCTCAAGCTCAAAACCCAGCTCGTAAGCTGCACTTCTTGTAAAAACTTCTCCATTTAGAATTTATCCGTCTCCCCTCCGTGCTTATTAGAATTCTGTGTGTGTGCCCAAGATAGCATTTACTCGTGTGCTCTGCTGAAGAGAATAGGTCCCTGCTGAAGCATTTAAGGGAGGGGCTATGAATCCGCTTTTGTTTGGGAACTTCTGCTCCCGCTCCCTCCGGGGCCCAGCACAGCGCCTGCCTTCCAAAACAACAGCGACTTGTCAATCTTTTAGTACGATTTAGGCACAAAAGCTGTAATCCTAAAACCACTCGAGGAAGTAGATGCTATTTTTATCTCCGTTTTAAATACTCCTTCCCCAGCACCTCCATTTATAACAAGTTGTCCTCTAAATGTATTTGCACGTGAAAATGACCCTTGTACGAGGTTATTTATTCGGCGCGGACCGTAACGAAGAGTAGACACCTAACCGAGGACCCGTTCAACAAATGAGGGCACATGCATACAAGGGAATCCTCCCATAGATCCCCAGGGAGGGCAGCTCAGCACCATCTGGTGTGGAAGGTCTCGAAGATAGATAGATAGATAGATAGATAGATAGATAGATAGATAGATAGTTTTTAATTTTTATTTACTTTTGAGAGAGAGAGAGAGAGACAGAGTGCAAGCAGGGAAGGGGCAGAGAGAGAGGGAGACACAGAATCTGAAATAGGCTCCAGGCTCCGAGCTGTCAGCACAGAGCCCGACGCGGGGCTCGAACCCACGAACCGCGAGATCATGTCCTGAGCTGAAGTTGGACACTCAACCGACTGAGCCCGCCAGGTGCCCCTCCTAAGATACACTTGTAAGTGAAAACAAAAGTTGTATGGATGGCATATACATTACTCTTTGTAAAAAATAGCAGATTTGTGCACGTACTTGCCTAAACGCACACAGATGATCTCTGGGGCGATACGCAACAAGTCGGCAGCATTCGTTGTCTCTGGGAGGGGGACTCGTGTCAGGCTCCCTTCGGTCACATGTGGCCCGCGCACCTCCACCCCGGGGTTCCTTCATCCACAGCCCCTTGCACTGGCACAGGCCACCGCTGACAGTGGCTTCAGTGCCCTATTTCTCAATCTGATAGAGGGGGAGCTGGAGAAATTTGCGTGAGAGAACCGTTCTGTTAGTTAGCAAGGTGCTAGATTTCCTTCTTTTTAACTAAAAGCCCAAACACGGAGACTACGCAGCAGCATGTTAAAACCGCGAGGCAGTGGTACATTCTGTATTCATAGAAATTTCTGAAGGTAATCCTGGGGGAATGTTTAATTATGATCTACAGAGGCCATGGACCTCCCAGATGTCTGTGGAGACAGAGAGGAGACCTGTGAGCACCCAGGGGACCCTTCCTTCCTGCCCCACGGTGCCTCGCTGCCCCAAGGGGCTGCAGTCCACAGCTTTCCTGGAAAGCCTCCAGCTGGGCTCGCACCCTCCTGGGGCTTTAACGCATGGTGATCGCTCCTATTTTTGTCACGTCCCATCTCTTTGATGCTGTTCCATTGTCCCTCCTGCGGGTTGCCCTTTTTCGTTCTTTAGAATTTTAATTAATGTTGTTTAATTATCCCTGGCCTCCTGAGGCTTTTAAAGGGGCGAATTCAGTGGAGGGACACAATGAGTGAATTCCCAAGTCTTCTGCTCACCTGTTATTAACAGCTTTGCTCCAAGGGGTACAGCTAACCATTTCCAACGCACTAATAATGCCAGAAGAGGGGACTTTTAAGGAGACAAAGACCAACAAATGACTCGCCTTCCTGCCGTGGCTTCTGCCTTTAGATTGAGGTTATTATATGATTGGTATTAAACTTAATTCAGTTATATCTTGTTAGTGATGTCCGTGGGACAGAGAGCGACAAAACGCAGCCCGCTGGCAGGTAACGCCTTCCAGGGAGGTCACATTCAGCTGCGTCGGTCGGTGGCCTTGCCTTTGTCCCTTAAAGAACACAGACGTGACACAGCAGCCAACACCGTGCGGCTCTGCTCGCCCCGCGCACCCTTTCCGTGGTGAGGAGTCGTTCTTTTACACCTGTGACTCAGCTTTCCTCCCAGAGCCCGCTGCCTGTCCTGCCCTCCCGTGGTCGCAGTCTGGTCTCCTCAGCCCAATGGGGCTTGATCTTGTGGTGTCCCCTGGGACCCCACCCCCTCAGCCTCAGTGGCCTCTCACCCTCTCCTTTGATTCCACCGCGTATCTGGTATTTCTCTTCTCTGGACTGTGCCTATGCCTGTCCCTCCACCTCAGCCCGGGCCTGAGCGGTCTCCCTGCTGGACCGCTGCAGTCTGGTGTCCTTATCAAGCCCCTCTCCGAACGTCCCCCGGCCAGATGTCCGTACTCCTCCCACTACCTGGAAGGTAAATGCGGGCCGAACACCAGCGCTACGGTGAAAAGTACCGCCACGGGGAATCACCGTTTCTGTGGCACAAAGAGGGCCTGAGTGGGACCAGGCTGAGGCTGTTTACTCTGAACTTGCCACGGGAAGGGAGGCCGCTACCGTCACTTGCTTTTGGCCAAGACCGAAGGCTGACGGAGGAGGGGGAAAGCTTCACAGCGGGCAAGAGGGGAGGCTGCAGGTGCCCCTGATCGGAGGCTGTCGGTGCCAGGAAACCGGAAGTAGGCATCCCGGGTGGTTGGTAGGGGTCGTATTGGCCCTCCCCAGTTGGTCCTGAGTCGGAAGCAGGCACAAAAGTTAGGGAAGTTGTCAGTTCTCGGTCAAGTTTGGGGCACCTAGGGTGCATTGTGACGGAGGCTGTGGTCGGATATCTCGGACCGGTCGCTGCAGGCTGTAGGTGAGCGTTAGTACAGACTCTGGCCACCGCCAGTTTGTATATTCAGTCTTTAGTTCCGAAAGGCACATATTTTAACATGTCCGATATTAGATTAGGTCTTAGGTTCTACAACATGTGGGGTGGGGGGGGCGGTCAGGGCGGGCGGCCCAGGAAGGTGCCACTTTGGCATGTGGATCACCCCCCAGCCGAAGACAATCGAGGCCACACAGACTCCAGAGGAGCCTTTTCCCTCCCCCTTGGCTGCCAAATGGATAGATGGGGGCCTCCACCAGGGAAAGAGCTATGGCTGGTGCCAACCCTTTCATGTCAGAGAGACAGATCCGCCCGACACGGCGCTCTTCCTGTCTACTGAACACCCACTCTTGTGTCCTCCTGGGGGTGGTCCTCCTCCCCTTGAAGTCCTGGGCCCCCCCCCTCCTCCCCAGCTCAGAATGAGCCTCAGTTGCCTGACTGTGGTAGGGCCTCTCATGTCCTTGTGGAGCTCGCATACAGACAAAATTAAATTTGTTTTTCTCCTGTTAATCCGTCTTATGTCAATGTAATTATTCGGCCAGGAAAAGAACCAACAAGGGAGGAAGGGAAAAGTTTTCCTCCCCTACTGCGTCATCAGTTAGTTGGCAAAGTTTTTCTTTCTTTCTTTCTTTCTTTCTTTCTTTCTTTCTTTCTTTCTTTCTCTTTCTTTCTTTCTAGTTCATAAAATGACACATTTAAAAAAATTTTTTTTATGTTTATTATTTCTGAGACAGAGAGAGACAGAGCATGAGTGGGGGAGGAGCAGAGAGAGAGGGAGACACAGAATGGGAAGCAGGCTCCAGGCTCCGAGCTATCAGCACAGAGCCCGACACGGGGCTCGAACTCACAAACTGTGAGATCATGACCTGAGCCGAAGTCAGTAGCTCAACCGAGTGAGCCATCCAGGAGCCCCAATAATGATGCATTTAAAAATTGGTATCTTAAGTTTGATGAAACACAGTACCGTGGGGAGAAACCTGTGAGAGATTCTCCTCTCAAGAGTTTATGCTCTAGTAAAGGAGAGAAGACACCCCAAAGAGGCGGTATTCGGGACACATCTTAGGCAGCCTTATGCGATCCATTACTCACGTGCTGACTCAGACACAACCACAGGAGCTGTGGAGGTGGAGGGGAAGCCGGATGAGAGTCTCAAGGACAAGGAATTGCAGAGTGGGAATAGCGGCGACTTCGAGAGCGTCTACTGAGGGCCAGACGTTACCTTAGATGCAGTATATAAATCAGCTTCCCTGCAACAAGATGAATTTGGAAAGCCAGAGAAAAGGGAGGAGGGAGGAGGCATTCTTTCAGGGACAAATAACAGATCCACTAACAGTACCTTAGGCGATAAAAGTGATTAATTTTCTCCCATTACAAGGAGTCCAAAGAGAGGCTGTCCCAGGATGGTTTCAGGGCTTGGTGATGCATCGAGGCCCTATCCCCACTCTGTTCTTGTTGCTTGATTGCTCTGCTGTCTGTGGGATGATAGCGTGTCCCTGTACGGCTACCAGATGGCTCTTAGAGCTCCAGGCATCCCAGCTACGTTCAAGGTGGGGAGCGCACGGGGGCGCAGCACCATCTGCAGCTACCCAGTTAATCAGGAAAACCAAGGCTTCCCCGGGGCTTCTAGCAGCCTTCCTTGAATTGCATTGTCTGGGAGACATGGCAGCCTCTTCCCTTTACGGACGCCGGGAATGGATGCGAAGTCACATGCTTGGCAAAACGTGACAGGAGAGAAATGCCAGGATGCGACCAAACTACTGCTCATCGCCAGGGCGGGGGCACCGCTGTTGCAAACAGAAGGGGCGCTGGGTCAGGGAGCCTGGAAAATGGGGTGGATGCCTGTTGTGCAGACAACGAAGAGTAGCCTGCCCCGTGCCTTTTGGGGGAGCACACGGTGCCTGCGGAAGGCCTGGGACGCTAGTTTAGCAGGAAGGAAGGCAGGATGAGTGAACAGCACTCATGGGGAGTAGGTCCGGGAAAGAAGGCTCTCCTGCGGCATTTTGAGGAGAGAGGAAGAGAAGAGAAGAGAAGAGAAGAGAAGGGGCTGGGGGAAGAGCTCACTTATCTCCTCCACTGGTACACATTCAGCAAGGCTGGGTTTGGTCTTCGTTTTTTTCTTTTTTTTCCCCTTCGCTTAAATTGTATATTTGAGACTGGAGGTTCCGCCCCAGGGTGGGCATGTGCCTTTGCGTCTCCCACACAGACTTTGGTGATGGGGCCTCTTGGGGTCGACCTGGTGACATTTGACTGGGCAGGAGGAGCATCTAGTCTGTTTATAGCTCTGACAGGTAATACTCTCCACTTGGTAAAGGCCATGAGATTTCTGACAAATTCTGCAGAAGACCCCAGATAGCCAAAGCAATCTTGAGAAGAACAGAGCTGGAGGCCTCACACTCCCTGATTGCAAACAATATGACAAAGCTAAAGTAATCAAAACGGTATGGCCTTGACATAAAAACAGACACCTAGATCATGTAAGAGATTAGAGAGCCCAGAAATACGCCCATGCACATACAGTTAATTCATCTTTGACAAAGGAGGCGGGAATATGCAACGGGGAAAAGATAGTCTCTTCCATAAATGGTGCTGGGAAAACGGGACAACCACATGCAAAAGGATGAAACTGGACCCTTGTCTTCCACCAGACACAGAAATAAATTGAAAGTGAATCAAAGACCTAACTGTGAGTCCTGAGCGCATAAAACTCCTAGAAGAAAACATGGGTGGTGAGCTCCTTGATGCTGGTCCTGGAGCTGACTTTTTGGACCTGACTCCAAAAGCAAAGGCAGCAAAAGCAAAGATAAACTTTTGGGACGACATCAAACTCAAAAGCTTCTGCACAGCAAAGGAAAGAATGTACAAAATGAAAAGGCACCTACTGAATGGGATAAAATATTTACCAATCATATATCTGCTAAGGGGTTAACGTCCAAAATATATAAAAAGCTCATGCAAGTCAGTAGCAAAAGACAAACAGTCCAATTAAAGATTCAGAGGATGTGAAGAGACATTTTTCCAAAGAAGGCATACGGATGGCTAACAGGTACTTGAAAAGGTACTAAACATCACTTATTCTCAGGAGGTGAAAATGAAAACCACAACGAGGCATCGCCTCACACCTGTCAGAATGGCTAGAATGAAAAAGACAAGGAAGGGACGCCTGGGTGGGCGGCTCAGTCGGTTAAGTGTCCGACTCTTGGTTTTGGCTCAAGTCGTGGTCTCATGGTTCATGAGTTTGAGCCCTGTGTTCAGCTCCGTGCCGACAGCGTGCAGCCTGCTTGGGATTCTCTCTCTCTCTCTCTCTCTCTCTCTCAGTCCCTCCCCCCTTGCTCTCTCTCTCTCTCTCTCTCAAGAATAAACAAACACTTTTAAAACATTTTTAAAAAGACAAGGAATAACAAGCGTTGGTGAGGATGTGCAGAAAAAGGAACCCTCATGCACTGTTAGTCTGAAGATAGACTGGTGCAGCCACTCTGGAGAACGGTACAGAGGCTCCTCAAAAAGTTAAAAATAGAAATACCGTAGGTCCCAAGAACCACTGCTGGATATTTACCTGAGAAAAACAGAAACACTAATTCTAAAAGATATGTGCACCCCCATGCTTATCAAAACATTTTGCAACACCCAAGATATGGAAAGAACTCAAGTGTCCACCGATGAATGAATAAAGAAGATGTGATAAATAACATATAATAGTATGTATATGACGGAATACTATTCAGCCATGAAAAAGAAAGACATCTTGCCATTTGCATCTAATGGACTTGAGGGCATTATCCTACGTGAAACAAGCCAGACGGATAAAGACAAATGCCGTGTGATGTCACTTATATGTAAAATTTAAAACAAACAGACAAATAGAAAGACCAAGTTCATAGATCCTGAGAACGGATGGGCGGTTGCCAGAAGCAGGGGGTGGCGGGTGGGCACGATGGGTGAATGGAGTCAAAGGGCACAAAGTGCCAGTTATAAAATAATATGGCATAGGGCTGTACGGTGTGCTGATGCGCTTGGGTATCTGTAACTTCGATAGTCACCTGTAGGGTCATGCGGTCGTAACTATTGTCATGCGCATTTCAAAGCCGCTAAGGGAGTAGATCTAAAATTCTTCATCACGAGAAAACAATTATAACCACGTATCGGGATAGGTGTTGGCTAAACTTACTGGGGTGATCATTTTGCGATATGTACAAATGCCAGATCATTATGTTGCACATTGGAAACCGATACAGTGTTAGATGTCAGTTATAGCTCAACAGAAAGGTAAGTGGATTTTTAAACGATCAAATGGTAAATAAGAAATCTAGAGTGGCTACAATAATATTAGATAAGTTAGACACCAGGACAAAAAGTATTACATCAATAAAGAGGCCAATATGTAATCACAAAACGATCAATTCATCGGGAAGACAAAACCACCATAAACATAGGTTTGTTGACTAACAAGGCCTCAAAATATATGAAACAAAAACTGACAAAGTAGGAAATACGGGATATTAACGCCCCGCTCTAAGTACGCAATAAAATATCTAGAAAAAATATCACTAAAGACATAGATGGCTTACTTGATCTTTATAGAGCACTGTGCCCAACAACTGAAGAAAAAATGCACTTTTGAGAGACAGAGCGTGAATGAGGGAGGGGCAGAGAGAGAGGGAGGCGCAGAATCGGAAGCAGGCTCCAGGCTCCGAGCCCTCTGCCCAGAGCCCGACGCGGGGCTCGGACCCACGAACCGTGAGATCGCGACCTGAGCCGACGTCGGACGCTTAACCGACTGAGCCCCCCAGGCGCCCCGATGAGTTAAATTTTTAAAAATGGCCGAGTGACACCAACAGGAAGTAGGTTTGGGGAGGCAGCCTGCGACTAGGCCACGAGGTCCCAGAGCTCGGAACTGGGACGGAGGTCTGAAGTGAAGGGGAAGGTCTGGAAACCGTTGATTGGCGGCTCTGAAAGGGGCACATTTCCCAGCTGGGAGGGACCCGGGAGTTCATCTACTCCACTCACAGCTCTCAGACGAGGCGGGCTTCTGTTCTAGACCAGCTGTGGCACAGAATGGGCTCCACTGGGCGTCTCCTGGGTTTGCATGCTGGGCTTTCTCCTCCACCTCCCCGCCGCTCTGTTTCCACTGCAAGACAGGGCAGGTGGCGACCTCCCGTTGGGTTCGTCTGACACCGAACGTGCCCTGCAGATTGGGCACTTGGTGGGAGGGGAAGGCGAGGGGTCACAGGGTAATGCAGCGTCACAGACAAATACCCTCCCAGAGGCCAGCCGGTAAAGCCGATGGGTCAGGTGGACAGGATCTAAGTCACAGACTTCAGCCGGCATCAGCCTCGCTGCCGGGGGGTGTGGGGACCAGCACACGGGGCGGGGGGGGGGGGGGGTTGGGTGCACCCTGAGCTACTCAGCTCCCCCTGGGCGGCAGCACGTAAAAACCTGCCTTCACGTTGTGACTCTTACCATTTCTTGAACGACACGTCGGGAGCCCAGATTTTTATGTGAAATTTTGGATTTTAAAGTGTGGCACTGGATTTTAATATGAATCACTAGATGGGAAATAGAAGGACAGACAAAGGAGCACGCAACTCAGCAGCCTTGCTCCCCACGGGCTCCCTGCCTGGCACTGTCCCCAGAGGGAAGTCTCCGGCTCTGGATTCGGGGGCCCTCTCGGCCCCCACAGCCCCCTTTGCCCGCCTGGAGCCCCCTGCAGGGTAGCTGTCTATGCAGCGGCCACCACTGGGTCTGGGGGCTATAACTCAGTCTCCCCCATCAGGACAGAGAACTGGCTGGGTGCCTGGGGGCTGTTTCCCGTTTCCGGCCCAAGGTCACCTGGTCCCCCAGTGACAAGCCGGGCACAGGATTGCTTCCCTGTCATGACAGGGAGAGCAGAGCCCCGCCTCACCCGCACCCCAGCTTAGAGCTGAAAGCCCCCCGTGGACTTTCCCCGCAGACTCTTATTCTGAGGCTGTCACCCACAGACCGTCACACCCAGGACCGCCAACCCGCCGCCGTGCAGAGAGCCCAGCGCTTGTCCCTTCTCAGCACTGCTTGGGATGTTGGCGGCTGCCCCACTTTACTTCGGCCCCCGCTTCTGCATAGCTGGAGCCCCCAGGCTGCTCTCTTAGGAGTGATAATGAAAACACAGCCTTTTCTTTCTGGATTTTCCACTGGCCATTAAGGGATCTGTATCTGCCACAGGGAGATCTGCTAATGCACAGTTACAAGTGTTTGTAAACGGCTCTTCTGCGGTCCTTAATAGAACGGGTAGCCCATATTGCTGTGGGAGGGACGGCATGTCCCGTGTGGCCTGTCTTCCTCAGGGAAGGGGAAAGAGGGAGGAGGAGAGGGGAGTTTATTGCTCGAGGACACAGCCACCCTGACGGGGCTGCAGCCTGACCCTGAACACACCCACCAAAGGGGAGCAGCTGGGATCAGCAGGGCGGGTGAGGGTCATACAGGGATGGGGCAGGACGTATCCACAGAGATGGAGATGCAGAGACTCAGCTTCATATTTGCACCAGATGAGCAAGGGGGCCGAGCCCGCCAGGCAGCAGTTGGCGGCCTAAATAGGGCCGGCAAAGCACGTCCAGGTCAAGAGCAAGGGCTTCTCTGAGTCTTCCGAAGGCCGGCTGGGTCCTACCGTCTGCCGTGTGCCGAGTCTGCAGGGCGTCTGTGGATGCGAGCGGGCAGTGGCCTGGGACCAGGGAGCCCGGGGTTCTGTTTCTAGTCTGGCTTTGATCCTGAAACTCTTGTCAGCCACACTGCCGATCAGATTTGTCCCTTTGAAGCTTCTGGTTTGTTCCAGAAAACACGAAGTTTCTGGTGGATGGCGGTACACGCTAGTCTGCGGGGCAAGCCGGCGGGGCGTCTGTCCTGCCTCTTCCCTGACACTCGGCCCCCAGGACTCTGACCCGACTCCTTGGGAAGTAGTGGCCTTTCCGGGAACTCTTCTCTCACGGCACTTCCTCGAACCTCTCTGCGTCCTCGTCTTTCCCGCCCGTTCCCTCTTCCGGACCAGCTCAGTTGTGGGCGGGTTCGTAAGAAGGCAGAGGAAGCGTGGCCGCGTGAGGGTGGCAGGGCAGGGGTGCGGCCGCTGTACCGGTGACCCCACGGGTCACCCCTTGACAGACTGTAGTCTGGGGCCAACCCGGCTCCGCCTGCCTGCGAGAGTCCAGTTTCGCTGGAACACAGCCACACCCGTGAGTTTTCGGATTGTCTGTGGCTGCTTTTGTCTTACGCGGGCAGAGTCGAGTAGTCGTAAAAACGACCGGGTGGCCCTCAAAGCCTGAACTACTACCCGGCGTTTTACACAGAACGTTTGCTGAACCCACATCATTGCACAGTTTGCACACCTGGCCTCAAATCCCGGTTCCGGAGCGTTCTAGCTGCGGTGTGGAGGGAACCACTCTGGACCTCAGTTTCCTCTTCTGTGGATGGGGGACACTGTCCCCTCCGTACCCGGCTTCTCAGGTTCGCAGTGGGTAATGAGCACGGAGCCCTTTGCAACCTGCAGACTGCTGTGTAGACGGCAAGGGTTGCTGTTCCTCCCTTTCCTTCGAGCCTTAAGGATTGCCCCAGTTCCTTAGCTTCATCCTCTTTGGTTATTTCCGGGACTGGAGCCATTAAAACCTACAATTTGCAGGCAGTGCTAATGCTAATTTCCTAGTCAGCCTGCCTTTCTGCAGCCTGTCAAATGGCAAGGAGGTATTTAAATAAGCATGAATTATGTAGAGGAATTGGTTCATGAATGAAGCCCGCAGTCACATATTGTGCTCCAAGAGTTAAAGAAAATCCCGATTTATACCTTCTCTATTCAGTGGAGAAATTACAGCTGCATAAACTATATTTAGACCCCCGTGTCACCTTCTTTGGTCAAATATTCTCTTTGGTTGTAGCCGCAGTTTTGTGCACGCTTCCAGAAAGAGAGGCTCTGAGGACTCACAGGAGGGCGTGCGGACCTGGGTCATTACCCGGGCTCCGGGCACACTGTCCGCTCGGCTGAGCTGGCGAATATACGAACTAGGAAATCCGCTACGGTGGCGGGCAGCCCCCATGCCTCCACAGGGCTCGGAGGGAGCACACGGGCCAGAGTACGGGGCGCAAAGACCGTCATGCACGCGCGCTTCGTGCAGGGCTCGGCGAGAAATCTGCAGAGGCAGCAGGTTGTGGCCTGTGGGGCCGGATAAAGCCTGAAGACTTGCTTTGTTTGGCTCACGTAGTGGGGTGTGTGCGTTTTTTATATAATTTGTATGTCTTTGGTCGAAGATGTTTGCTGCAGCCCAGCGCCTGCCCTCCCACCTCCCTGATGTGCTGGGCATCGCCGCCTGACCTAATAATTCAGGCACTGCCCCACTTTGCTAAGCAGTGGTGGTCTCTGTTAGGTCCGTTACAGCACCAAAGCCTCTTCGGTTCTGGCGAACCCCCCATTCTGGGGGAGAGGGCTTGCTAAAGCCAGACGAGGAGTCCGGACTCCAGACAAGTGGAGGGGGAGGTTCAGGGCAGGGCGGTAACATCTACAAGGGAACCAGAGCGTGTCGGGAAGTCCGAGGGGGCCCAAACAGCCGGAAGTAGCAACAGAAGCATAAGAGTAAACGTTGGCACCTCTGTGGCGGACCCACAACTGGCCTCTGAGACACACGGGGCACTGGACTGGGGCAGGACCCCCGTTTCTACGTCCCGCCACTGTCGGAGCTGGCCCGCTGCCTCCTGCGAGGTCTGGCCACGACTGGCTTGAAAACTCAGCAGGGCCGATGCCGTGCCCTCCGTCGAGAGGGTTGGAGGTCTGCGGATGTCGGAGACACAGGCGATGCTTCGTGTGGTGTGCAGTCTCCGTCTTCCGGCACGTGCCTGTCACTCGGCGAGGAGCCAGTGCTGAGGGTATGTGCATGCTCGTAAGGGAAGAGCTCACAGTGGGTGGCGACAGGCTTGATTATCGTTTGTAGGCTTGCTACATTTACGTCTGTAAAATCCCTTGCGTCGTTGGAGGTAGTAGACATCCTTGTTTTGTTCCTGATTTGTTTTTTTGGACAAATACAGGAGTTCATAACCCTGTTTTCATGCCCCGGACCTCTTTTCTGAAGTAAGATTTTAAATGCACAAAGTACATAAGATTGCAAAGGAGACCAGGTACGTAAGTAGTCGCTGAAATATTATCGCTGTATTAAATAGCAAGATATCATGGCAGGTCTGATAAATACCATAGTTTCGAAGCAATGACAGGCATAAATAATATTCTGAGATACTGTGACGACTGTGATATGATATAAAAATATTGGTGATTTCTATTGGCAACAAAATCATAGGTAATTTCCTGCGGTTTACTACTTAACATTCCCAATTGGAGGAAAAGCTACATGTCTGTCGGAGGTCAGTGAAAATAAATCTGTAATCTTTTTATGCATCTAACACGTAGATTAAGAAACGTGATGAAAAATCCTTGCTAGTGATTCCTCAGTAAGTGAGATGCCAGCTGTAGGCTGAGGTCTGTGTATTCTTTCATGTTCGGGAAATACCCACCAATTTTTCTTTTATTGAGGGTTTTAGAGATGGGTATGGAATTTCCTTTTCAGAATCGATGAAAATGACATGGTTTTCCTCACTTGGGCTGTCAGTGTGATGAGTTACATTGATGGGTTTCCTAGTACTCAACTCTCCTTCCTGAGTTCCATCTTCCCTGGTAACATCCGAAACGTCCTCTCCTCCAGCCCAAGCACTTCTGTCCCGTTGCGATCAGCTGGTCCCACGGGCGCGGGGCTCTGTCCGCCTCCTGGGATTGCTGCCTCTGCCCCTCCAGACAGTCTGTCATAACTCGTGGACAACTTGCCCACACACTAACCTCCTCCAGTTCAGACTATTGTTCCTATACTGGCCAGTCAAGTCTTCAAGTCTGAAGGAGTTCCGTCCTTTATGGGGGAGAGTCCTGATAGGTGATTTCCGGATTTCTTATTTCTTAGTCCATTCGTGTTGCCCCTGGGATGCCCTTGCCGCTCTGGTGAGACCTGTTGCTGGTGGTTGGTTTACGCCTGCCCATGGTCTGAGAGGTTTGGGGGAATATTTTGTCAGGTAGTTTTGTTTAACATCTTGTCTATAGGCTTTTTCTTTTGTTTTTGCAGAGGGATTAGGGAAAATCTACACCTAAGCCACAGCTCTCTGCAAGAGAGATTTTCAGTTACCACTTTAAATCCTTTCATGCCCATTGGTGTAGCTAAGCTTTCTATTTCTTCTTATGTCAACTTTGGCATTAAAAAAATTTTTTTAACGTTTATTTATTTTTGAGAGACAGAGAGAGACAGAACACAAGCAGGGGAGGGGCAGAGAGAGAGGGAGACACAGAATCCGAAGCAGGCTCCAGGCTCCAAGCTGTCAGTGCAGAACCCGACGTGGGGCTCGAACTCACGAACCGCGAGATCACCACCTGAGCCGAAGTCGGACGCTGAACCGACTAAACCACCCAGGCACCCCTAAAACATTGTTTTTAATAGAAATGTATTTGCCTCATCTTGGTTTTAAAGTTATTTATCTCTCATTGTATTTTAAAATCTTGTTTTGTGTGTAATTATTCATACCAGCGGGTTTCCCATCTGGGAGCTTCATCCGGTAGGACAGTTAGTTAATCCTCTCTATTGCTCTCTAGCTCTCCATTTAATTGTCTGCACTTATCTTTGTTATTTCCTTCCGCTTCCTTTGTTTGTTCTTTTTCTAGCTTCTTGAGTTGAATGGTTTGTCCGTTATCTCAAATGGTTTTATAAACAGACTTACAACTGAAAATGTCCCCTTGCTTTAGGTATAGCTCACCAATTTGGACACAATTTTGTTCATTCAACAATAAGTACTCCACAATATCTCCTATGACTTCCTTTGGCTGAATAGTAGGCTTCCAAAAACAAAATAGTATGCTCCCAAACTTTTAGATATGGACGCTTTAAAAAAAATAAAACTTTTGTTCTTTAGTCCCATTTTTTATTACATTGTAGTCAGAGAACATCCTTGATGCGATGTTAATTCTCTGGAATTTGTCGGACTTTCCTGTGCAGTGTATATATATTATCTCCAAAATTCTATGTGGGTTCCAAAGAATGCTGCATTCCCATTGGACATAAACTTCCTCCACTTTAAAAGTGTTAAACATATTCCTTATGTTATTCAAATAGTCTGTATCTTTGCTTACTTTTTAAAATCTGTGGCTCAAGCAGTTTCTGAGACAGAAATGTCATAGTCTCCTCTCAGACTTGCTGATTTTCTTTTATTTCTCCTTGTATTTCTCTCAATTGTTGCATTCCTTTACATATCTTTAGGGTATCTTGTTACGTACGTGTATCTTTTTCTGTTTTTCCTTTTATCAGCGTATCATATAAAGCTTTGTTTCATATCATGCTTTCCCTCTAAATTCTATTTTGTCTGATGTCAAACTTGTTTGCTTGGTTTGGCTCATCTTTGGTCTATCTTTTCTCCATTCCTTTTGGCATCACTTTGTTAAAATTATGTCTCTTAGAGACAAGGTATTGCCAAGTGTTGTTAGTTTTTACTTGTCTTCTTTCTCTTTGCCTTTCTGAAATTCAGTATGAGCTCATCTTCTTTGGGTCGGTTCACTGCATTTGCATTTATTGCAATTAATGTAACAGTAAAACTTTTCTGCGATCTTATTTCTTCTATTTATTTATGTATTTATCTATACTACTGAACATTTTATTCTACTGACTTCGGAGTTGCACATTCTCCTTTTATTCTTCTCCAGGCTACCCCTAGAGTATGAATTTCCATACCAGTATCTACTTTCCACACTTACCTGTCGTTAGGTCACTACCCAAACTTGACAAATGCTTCAGTGGGTCATAAGCTTCCAGTCTTCCTTTTCTCTATTCCCTGCACCCCACCCCGATATTTCAGTACCGTTTAAAGTTTTAGTTCTGCATTGTAATGGGCACACCTTTTTTTTTACATTTGTTTTCCTTTGCTTATGTAGTCAATACTAAATTTTACTAAGTTATTTCCTTTCTGGATATAGTTGGTTTTTCTCGGATTAACCACAATAACAACAACAACAACAAAACTGTTGGGGAACTCCAAGGATGATTAAAAAACATTTTTTTAATGTTTATTTATTTTTGAGAGAGAGAGAGAGAGTGAGGGAGAGAGAGAGAAAGCACGAGCAGGGGAGGGGCAGAGAGAGAGGGAGACCCAGAATCCAAACCAGTCTCCAGGCTTTGAGTTCTCAGCACAGAGTCCGACTTTGGGCTCAAACCCACGAGCCGGGAGATGGTGACCTGAGCTGAAGTCGGACGCTCAACCGACTGAGCCACCCAGGCGCCCCTCCAAGGATGATTTTGAAGATGATCCTAGTATGATAATGCTTTCTGAGATTTTGTAAGTGTAAGAGTTTATTTATTTATTTTGAGTTAAAAATCCTAGGTTTACTTTTGGGGGGCGTGACTATGTTACCTATTGGTTCTTGTCATTCTGATGCTTTTTTTTTCCTTTCGGGAGGCTTGTGTTTCACCTTTGGAAGCTCCCGCATACTGTGGGTGTGTCCCTTATTTTTACCACACTACATCTCACTGTTTTCTCCCCTTCTTATTGGTGCCATTAGGCACTCTAAGAGCCATTTAAATTGAGAATTTACCTGGCTCTTGAATTCTGGGAAATTTTTGGCCATTAGTTTTCAGATATGCCCCGTGCTCCGTCTCTCTCCCGCTTTAGGATGCTATTACGGGATTGCCGACACTTGTGCCATCCTCTGCGCCTGTGGTGGCTTTAAGGAAGTAGCTCCGAAACTCTTTGACACCGAGAGGTGGGGTCCGTGCCTCTCCGCTCGAACCTGCTGGACCAGTAGAACGTGGTGAGGGGTATGTGTGCCAGTTTCCAGATTCACACCGAGAAAACTGCGGCTCGAGCCCTTTTGTGTCTTTGTTGTCCTTCTGGGGGGACTGAGAGAATTGAGGCTGGTGGAGTGTTCTCTCTGCTACGTTTAGTTAGAAGTCTCTTCCTGGTTGATTGTCCTTTTATCGTTATAATACTTTTCACTTTTATTTTGAAATTTTATTTTTCATTTTGTCTCTATTAGGTTTTAAATATGTCTATTTTTATCAGTACGTAGCTGGAGTAGAAAGCCCATTTGATAGTCTCTGATTTAAATACAGGAGTTTAGGGGCGCCTGGGTGACTCCGTCAGTTGGGTGTCCGACTTCGGCTCAGGTCATGATCTCGCGGTTCGTGGGTTCGAGCCCCGCATCGGGCTCTGTGCTGACAGCTCGGAGCCTGGAGCCTGCTTCGGATTCTGTGTCTCCCTCTCTCTGCCCCTCCCCTGCTCGTGCTCTGTCTCTTTCTCAAAAATAAGTAAACATTAAAAAAATTTAAAAAATTTTAAATATAGGAGTTTGATTCTTTTACATTTACTTTGGGTTTTACACATTATACTTATTCCTTCTCTTCTTTTTCTATTTCCTGGATCCATGATTTATTTGTTCTCCTTTCTTATGTTTTCTTGGCTTGGTATCTCTCTCCTTTCTCTCCCTTCTGCTAATGCGTAAATTATGCCTTATATTTCTTTTTCTTTTCATTGACATTTTAACTTACATACAAAAGTTGATTTTTCTCAAAGTTTAAAATATATGACTTTAGACTTTCCATTATCTTTTTGATAATATTGACCATACTTTCCTTAGAGTCTTTTTAAAAATATTTTATTTATTTTTAAAAATGTTTTTAATGGTTTTTTTGTTTTTGTTTTTGTCTTTTTGTAGAGAAAGAGACAGAGTGCAAGCAGGGGAGGGGCAGAGAGAGAGGGAGACGCAGGATCGGAAGCGGGCTCCAGGCTCCGAGCCGTCAGCACAGAGCCCGACGCGGGACTTGAACCCACGAACCGGGAGATCCTGACCAGAGCTGAAGTCGGACGCCCAACCGACCGGGCCACCCAGGTGCCATGTCTTTTCTCTTTAGAAGATTGCTTTATTATCCTAAATTTTTTGTGGCTGAATTATTCTGTAAGTTGTGCTAATTGTCTCTCAGAGCATCTGCTGTCCTCATCTGCCTTGCACATTTGGTGTGTGACTCACGGGGAGGGCCATCCTTGGTCCTTTCTGTCCTTGTTGTTCCACTGCTGCTTCTTTATGCCTGGTCGTGGCGACCCCCACCTGGCCCACTCAGCTCCGCGGTTCGAAACCAGGTCTTAAGTTGGAAACTTGAGGCTCTTGTCCGCAGGAACGTTTCGGATCCAGATCCTGAGCCAGCGGGTAGTGTGGCCCAGGCCCTGCCTGTGTAGACATCCCTAATCCCTTCTGCTGCTTTGGGCCACAGCTTAATGTAGGAGGCAGCCAGGAGGTGGGCCAGCCTCCCTGAGCCTCGGCTGGCGGGTGAGGGAGCCCGCCTTAGCTCCGTTCGAGCTCCTCGTTGCACAAGCCGGCCCGGGGTGGGTGCCCGCCGAAGGTGAGCAGGGCGCTCGGTCCGTCCGCGGCCCCGGAGCCCAGAGCCCCACCGCCGTGGCTCGCTGAGGTGCTTGCCGTCCTTGTTGGAATATGACTTAAGTTTGAGACAAGCCATCACTTTGGTTTGGAGCAGAGGGTTGTGTTTTTGTCTTAAAATGCGAACTCAGAGCCCCAGGTGAAACAGAGCTGAAGCTTGTACATTTTCACGGTCTGACCGAGCAGTTCACGTTTAGGAATTTACCCTAAGGACGCAATTGGAGAATATGTGTGTAATGATGTTCAATGTGGTATTTTGTAATCAGAGTGAAAAGCTGGAAGCAACTCAGATGGTCGTCAATAAGGGATTCAATAATTTATGGCACATCAGTAAGTTATGACACAGCCACGCCTCTGTGGCTGGGAGTGACCCCCCAGCTCTGAGAGGCTCGAATTTGGTAGGTTTGTAAAGCTTTGGCTCTTGTCTTTTTTTAAAAAATAAAATATCCACAGACGATTCTGATTTGCCTACAGGATTAGGAATCACTGCTATGAGAGTGTCTAATATTCTGGAAAGTAGATTTATTTTAATTCCAGGATCACATTTTGTACCGGAACGTTCTATACTGGGGGTTGTCCAGCCGCAGCCCGTGGGCTGCTGCCTGATTTGATGGCCCTTATATTTTGCAGTGGTTAGAAAGAAAAAAAGCAAAAAAGAATCATATTTCATGATATGTGAGAGTCACATGAAATTCCAACGTGGGGACTCAGCTGTCGAGGGACAGGAGCAGGGTCGGGTGGTTGTGACAGGGACCGTGTGGCCCACAAATCTTCAGGTATTGACTATGCGGACCCTCACAGAAAGTGTGCGGACCCTGCTCAGGGAGACCGTCTCCCACTCTTGCTGCAGACTGGACGGCAGCTGTTCGATCGCCGGTGCAGGTGTGTGCGCGCGTGTGTGTGCTGTGTCTGTGCGTGCACGTGCGTGTGTGTGCACGTGCGCGTGCAGGGACAGGCTCCTTCTCCTCCGTCTGTAGCTGGAAAGCGGCCGTCCTGCTGTCAACTGTAAAGTCTGGGTGCCTGTCTTCTCACTCCACCAAACACAACGAAGGCCGAGCCGCCGCGGGTCCCTGGGGACAGGGCTCCATCGGCCCGAGGTTGCCCAGCAACGACAGCTCTGGAACGACTGGCTTCCAACGGCTCTCGTCCCTCACTCGGGACTCGGGCTCTGCCATTTTGCTTTGTGTCGGTGACGCTGGTCTCGGGGGACGCGGGCACCCTTGGCTGCTGCGGTCACCGGGTCCACTGGCTTCTCTTGCCCAGGCCGCGCGGTTCGGGCCCTGCCTATTCCACCCCTCCCCGCCCTGCCGCAGCGGCGCTCCCCCCGCACCCCCAGTATCAGCCCCCCGCCCCGGGCCCCAGCGTCCCGGAGCAGGAGCCTGAACGCCGGGGGCCGACAGACATCGTCAGACACAAGGGGGCCAAGGGGGGGCCGTGATCGATGCTGCCGCGGGACAGGACAGCCCCAGGAGCACAGGCGCGTCCGTGCATTTCCAAGCGCTAATGGGATGTCAGCAGGGCCCCTGGCACCGTCGCGGACAGCCTGCTACTGACACACCCGAGACACAGAGTCTGGGCTCAGGGCGGGAGGCTGGGGGGGAAGGCTGGCTCCGAAACGTGACGCCTCTGGGAAGCAGCGGTGGAGTCTGGGGTCTGATGTGCCCAAGCCCCAGTCTCCCTCACCCCCGCCTTGCTATCTGTGCCCCGGCCTCCCTCACCCCCGCCTTGCTATCTGTGCCCCGGTCTCCCTCACCCCCGCCTTGCTATCTGTGCCCCGGCCTCCCTCACCCCCGCCTTGCTATCTGTGCCCCGCGGTCCCTCACCCCCGCCTTGCTATCTGTGCCCCGGCATCCCTCACCCCTGCCTTGCTATCTGTGCCCCGGCCTCCCTCACCCCCGCCTTGCTATCTGTGCCTCGGCCTCCCTCACCCCCGCCTTGCTATCTGTGCCCCGGTCTCCCTCACCCCCGCCTTGCTATCTGTGCCCCGGTCTCCCTCACCCCCGCCTTGCTATCTGTGCCCCGGCCTCCCTCACCCCCGCCTTGCTATCTGTGCCCCGCGGTCCCTCACCCCCGCCTTGCTATCTGTGCCCCGGCCTTCCTCACCCCCGCCTTGCTATCTGTGCCCCGGCATCCCTCACCCCTGCCTTGCTATCTGTGCCCCGGCCTCCCTCACCCCCGCCTTGCTATCTGTGCCTCGGCCTCCCTCACCCCCGCCTTGCTATCTGTGCCCCGGCCTCCCTCACCCCCGCCTTGCTATCTGTGCCCCGGCCTCCCTCACACCCGCCTTGCTATCTGTGCCCCGGCCTCCCTCACCCCCGCCTTGCTGTCTGTGCCCCGGCCTCCCTCACCCCCGCCTTGCTGTCTGTGCCCCGGCCTCCCTCACCCCCGCCTTGCTGTCTGTGCCCCGGCCTCCCTCACCCCCGCCTTGCTGTCTGTGCCCCGGCCTCCCTCACCCCCGCCTTGCTGTCTGTGCCCCGGCCTTCCTCACACCCGCCTTGCTATCTGTGCCCCGGCCTCCCTCACACCCGCCTTGCTATCTGTGCCCCGGTCTCCCTCACCCCCGCCTTGCTATCTGTGCCTCGGCCTCCCTCACCCCCGCCTTGCTATCTGTGCCCCGCGGTCCCTCACCCCCGCCTTGCTATCTGTGCCCCGGCCTTCCTCACCCCCGCCTTGCTATCTGTGCCCCGGCATCCCTCACCCCTGCCTTGCTATCTGTGCCCCGGCCTCCCTCACCCCCGCCTTGCTATCTGTGCCCCGGTCTCCCTCACCCCCGCCTTGCTATCTGTGCCCCGGCCTCCCTCACCCCCGCCTTGCTATCTGTGCACCGCGGTCCCTCACCCCCGCCTTGCTATCTGTGCCCCGGCCTTCCTCACCCCCGCCTTGCTATCTGTGCCCCGGCATCCCTCACCCCTGCCTTGCTATCTGTGCCCCGGCCTCCCTCACCCCCGCCTTGCTATCTGTGCCCCGGTCTCCCTCACCCCCGCCTTGCTATCTGTGCCCCGGCCTCCCTCACCCCCGCCTTGCTATCTGTGCCCCGGCCTCCCTCACCCCCGCCTTGCTATCTGTGCCCCGGCCTCCCTCACCCCCGCCTTGCTATCTGTGCCCCGGCCTCCCTCACACCCGCCTTGCTATCTGTGCCCCGGTCTCCCTCACCCCCGCCTTGCTATCTGTGCCCCGGCCTCCCTCACCCCCGCCTTGCTATCTGTGCCCCGCGGTCCCTCACCCCCGCCTTGCTATCTGTGCCCCGGCCTTCCTCACCCCCGCCTTGCTATCTGTGCCCCGGCATCCCTCACCCCTGCCTTGCTATCTGTGCCCCGGCCTCCCTCACCCCCGCCTTGCTATCTGTGCCTCGGCCTCCCTCACCCCCGCCTTGCTATCTGTGCCCCGGCCTCCCTCACCCCTGCCTTGCTATCTGTGCCCCGGTGTCCCTCACCCCTGCCTTGCTATCTGTGCCCGGGGGCAGGGACACCCATGCCCAGGGCCACAGTGGGGACGGAAGAAAACGCGCCCGCACAGCGCCCGGCACACAGCCCCCCCCCGTGGGACCTGCTTGTCCCCAGCCACCTCCCATATCATGGCTCGTGACCTGCAGCCATCGGCTCACTCAGAGCCTGGAACGGGGCTGGCCGTCACTCAGCAGGGTCTGCCTCAGGGGAGGGAACCAGAGTGACGTTATTTGGGGTCAGTGACGTTCTCCGTGCAGCAGGTCAAGAGAGAGGCGTTTTTATTTCACTTGGGTCTCCTGCAGGGGATTCGGATGTCCCTGCATCCTCTTAAGGCAGGACGATGAATCACTCAGGGAACTCGTGCCAACCTGTTATTACGTGAAAATAGAAACCTCACGGCCCATCAGAAGGGCCACCGCTAACCGCAGACCTCGTCGCCCGTTGCCGCCCTGCATGCTTCCAGGATTCAGAGGTGCGGACGCAGCCGCCTCTTTACTGTGGCGTGCAAAGGCCGCGGGTGCCCACGCAGCGTCACTGCTGGGGTGTCTCACCAGGCCTGCATGTGGAGAACATTCCAGACAGGCTCGCTTCCCAGCAGGGGCTTCTCTCCCGTGCGAACGTCTCCTGCCCTTGCCACACTCTGTGGCCAGCTCCAGGCTGCCTCTGCCGTCCCGGCGCGGCCTCGTCTGGGCCCTCGGACCCTCGGAGCTGTCACAGCCGCTGGGCCTGGGCATTGGCGGTCGGTCACCCTTCTTTGTGTTTCTGTCTTCTGCTAGTTTCTGAGTCCTTGAGATCAGGACCGTGCCTTGTTTTCGCGTCCCGCACAGTGGGGCCGTCAGTCCCCGAGTGTGAGCCGGTGAGTCTGGGCTGGGGCGGACAGGCTGTGTTTCTCACAAGCTCCCGAGTGACCCCCGAGCCGCCAGCCCAGGGACCCCACCCTGGTAGCAAAGCCTCAGGGCCTAACCTCCCATCTCCTTCAGCGCTTGTCAAAAGCACAAATGTTCTGGAATCAAGTATTACATATAAAAACACTTGGAGAACCGTAGAACGTTTGCGAACACATCAGGACCAGATGTGACTGATTATTACATTTTGAAAATAAATAGACATGTGATTTCGGCTGCTACAACAGCCAGCTGAAAAGTGGTTGCTACAGCCAGTACACGGATTAAAAAAAATAATAATGAAAAACAGAACAAAAAGTGGCTGACTCTTCATTTTTGTATTTTTTCATTAGCCGATTGAATCCGCTTTCTACTTTGGCAGTTGGGGGATGTAATTTATTTAGATATATTGGCACGCATTTGGAGACTGGCATTTCATCTCTGTTCAATTTAAAAAATGCTGTCTCCTCTAAAGTCACTTCAAAGTTAATCCACTTGAAGAAACAAGGGAAAGCGAGGTGAGCCTCTGTTTACAGTGACGGGAATGTCCTCAGTCATACTGAGCCCCCGGCTCATCCATCCGGGGGTCTGAAATCCGCACACGGGTCCCTGCCGGTGGCTGGGGCTACTGACGGCCAGGTCACACAGCACGAGGCTCTGAATAGACGCCTTCAGCAATTGCCTTCCTCAGGGCCCCCCAGAGCCTCCGTGCACCGGCCCCCGAGGCTGCGGGAAGCCCGGCCGAAGGCTGCCGGCCCCGCCGTCCCGTGTCAGCGGGAAGCTGGCATTTTCGCCCTGGGGTGATGCTCCCGGGATGGGTTGGTGCCTCGGCTGGTGGAGTCCACAGATCGTGCCTGATGGTCAGGATGCGGGAGGAAGGTCGTTTGGACACGAACGGGCTCCAGCGGGCTCCGTTCACCTCGGTGGCCGATGCTGTGAGCTTGGGGTCCGATGCCTCGGATGTACATCCTGGCTCTGGTGCTCGCTCTGAGTTCTTCCAGTGTTCTCTTCCTCAGTGTCCCCATCTGTCGGCGAGGACCCCGGGCGTGTCCTGAGAGAAGGGTGGTGGGCAGCACTCGACGGCTCCAACGTAAACCAGTGGGCACGGCGCCCGCCTCGGAAGCGTTAACTGCTCTGCTCGGCCCGGTTGGGGCTGCCGCTGCTGACTGCCAGGGGCTGGGGTCGTCAGGATGCTCTCGGCCAGTAGCGGGAAGCCTGAGCCGCGGCGGCTCACGCGGCGAGGACGTTGATTCTGTCGCCTCACGAGAAGTGAATCGTAGGTGGGTTGGCTCAGCGTCCCCGTGCCGGAGGGCCGGACCCAGGCCCTGTCCAGCAGCCCCGATGGGTGGCCTGGTGTCCAGGCCGGTTCCCCTCGTGGGAATAAGACGGCAGCGGCCGCTCAGGCTGGCAGTGTTCACATCTGGCTGCGGACTTGGAGAGGCTCTCCCTGGACCGTGGGGAGTTCATGCCTCCCGTCAGCGTGAGTAGACTCGCCGAGGTCCGATGTCGCCCTGAGCCGGGAACAACGGCGAAGGGGTTGACACATTCCTTACCAGACTCACAGGCAGAAATCGTAACACTCAAGGGGTGCCTGGGGGGCTCAGTCCGTGGAACACCCGACTCGGTTTAGGCTCAGGTCACGATCTCGCGGTTTGGTGGGTTCGAGCCCCATCCGGCTGTGCATTGATGGTGCAGAGCCTACTTGGGATTCTCTCTCTCCCCCCCTCCCTCTCTCTCTGCCTCTCTCCTGCTCACAATCCCTCTGCCCCTCTCAAAACAAATTAAACTTAAAAACAAGGGCGGGGGGCGCCCGGGTGGCTCAGTCGGTTAAGCATCCAACTTTGGCTCACGTCATGATCTCCCAGTCCGTGAGTTCGAGCCCCGCGTCGGGCTCTGTGCTGACAGCTCGGAGCCTGGAGCCTGCTTCGGATTCTGTGTCTCCCTCTCTCTCTCTCTGCCCCTCCCCCACTCATGCTCGCTCGCTCTCTCTCACTCACAAGTAAATAAACATAAAAAAACTAAAAAAAAAAAAAGAAAGAAGTCATAACACTCAGATTCCTGGGCAGGCCCCCCCGAGTCCGATTCACTGGGGGCGGGGCCCAGGCATGTGCATTTCAGAGGGTTCCATAAATTATGTGGAAGGGAAATACTGAGCGTGCATTGATGGGGAGCCCCGCACCAGACTGACGCAGAGGTGGGCACGGGCGTGAAACCACGCTGCACCACGAGGGAGGAAAGCTGGTGGCAACAACCACACCCTCTGGGGTCTGGGGCCTAGACACTGGGGCCCGCCGGCCAGCGGGGATCTCAGCAATCCCAGAGGCCCTTCGTTCACCCAGTATCTCTTGCTGGATGCCTGCTCAGTCCACGACCTTGCGGGCAGTGAATAAGCTACGTCAGCCGCACACGGGCTGGGGGCAGACATGTAGCAACCAGAGGAGAGGGGTGCGCCCGCCGGTTCCGGGACGCCAGGACAAGCACGCATGGCGGGGGGAGGCCGGAGGGAGGCCGGAGGGGGACGTACCTGGACACTCGCTGTCCTCGGGCTGACAGAGAGCCTCCCAGGGCAGGGACCCCAACGTCCTGCCCTTTGCTTTCAAAAGACGGACCGTCTCAGAGAGAGCGGCAGCACAGGGTTCCCGCGTCCGCGAGGCTGAAGCAGAAAGGCCGGCAGTGGCCGGGCGATGGCGGGGAGGTGACAGGTGGCCGTGAGCTGCGGTGCACGCCGGGCTGGGGGTCAGTGCGTGCACAGCGTCGTCCCCAGTCTCACAGTCGGACTCATGTGCGGGGTTGACGGATACGGAGACCACAGCCCAGATGTGTATGGAGGACGTTTCTCATTCACCTGCGGCCACCGACACCGACGGCCAGCGCCACCGATTAGGTAACGGTGCCGCAAGAGTTATGACACCGTGCGGCTGCGGAACGCTGTGTCCCCTCCCCGTCCAGCCGTCCCCGCACACGGCGGCCCACCTCTTCCTCATTGTTGCTGTTCTGTTTCAAAACAGCTTCCGCAAGCTGTCGGCCAGACGGCCTGTTTCTGCCATCGTCTCCTGGACCGGTTTCCCTTGACAACCTCGACACCAAGTCGAATTCATCCCGGGCTGGAAGTATATGCACCGGGGGGATATTTAAGGGAAGAGAGACTCTGCACGTAAGACACCTGCTTCTGCTAAAAGTCGGAGTTTGACAAGAGACAAGAGGAGAAACGTCTGCCTTGTGTCCTTTAAACCTCGCCTTCCCCAGAAGGCGCGTGGATCTGCTTTCCTTACAGCTTCAGAGGCTCCCGGGAGCCCCCTCGACACGGGAAGGGACGCGCCTCCCTGTGTCTTTCAGAGCCACCGCTGCCCGTCCCCAGCCCGTCTGGCTCCGTTTCCCTGCGGGAACCAGGGCACAGACTCTGCAGACTGCAGGCACGAGACCTCCCTCCGCTCTGTCGGGATCTGTAAAATGCCATCTGGGCCGTTCGTCGGGAGGCCAAGCAGGTCCAGAGGCCACTGCCCCGGGAAGCCAGGGGATTTGAGGGGCAGAAGCTGGGCATTCCTGGCTTAAGGTCCCAGCCCTCTGCCAATGAGCTGTGTGACTTTAGGTACCTCGAGCAACCTCTCTGAGCCCCCGTGTGAAATTCTGTCCGTATCGACTCTCTCTTCCGGATCATAGGTCCCCAATGGCTGGGTGCTTGTAGGGTCAGGAGAGCAATTAGCAACAAGCATGCACACGGCTTGTGGACCAGAACCGGCACACAGGGTGTGACGGGGGCCCAGCGTGGCTATCTTCTGCCCCTCGGCTGTTTCTGGGTATGATGCCGCCTGATGAGCAGGCAGACGCCGTGGCCGTGTGCCCACCGGTTACCCACAATGCGTCTGCAGCCCCCAGAAGTTCCGGGTGTCTCTGGGTCGGCATCTGCATGCAAGGACACAACTTGCTCTCTCTTTTTTTTTTTAATGTTTATTCTTGAGAGAGAGAGAGACAGAGCATGAGCGGGGAAGGGGCAGAGAGAGGGAGACACAGAATCGGAAGCAGGCTCCTGGCTCCGACCTGTCAGCACAGAGCCCGACGCAGGGCTCGAACCCACAGACGGCGAGATCGTGACCTGAGCCGAAGTCGGTCGCTCAACCGATTGAGCCCCCCAGGCGCCCCTCAACTTTCTTCTCGTTAGTCCTGACTTTGTCTCCTCCAGCTCCCCCAGGGGCTTTGCTGAGAGGTGTCCCGGAGCTGCTGCCCGGGGTTGGTGAGCTCCACACCCCGCTTTCCTCTCCTGTAATGTTGGGGGGCCGTCACATCCTACACACCCCCCCTTAGGGGCCTGCCCTGTCCTTCCGCGGTCGTGCCCCACCACGAGAGTAGTGCCAGGGGTCTACATCCTGTTAGCTCCTGGATGGAAAGCCAGCTTCTGAAGCCAGCGTTAGATTTGAAGACGCCAACGTTGTGTGTGAGTGGGTGGGAGTGTGTTTCTGGTCTGTGTTTCAGGATGACCCCAATTTCTCAGTTTCTCGTGTTTCTAAAATACGACTTGATCCTGAACGTGCTACAGTCTCGCCCACGTGACTCGCCCTTAGCAGTGATGGCACTTAGTCCCAGGCCGTGTGCGAGGCTCAGCGATGTAATGGATGTGGGCCACTGGGCCCAGAGCCCGGAGCATAGAGCACGCTGCTGTGGGGGAAGGGTCATCAGAGGCTGCAGGGACGTGGTCTCCGGAAGCCCCCAGGGAGGGTGTTGGTTCTGAGAGTAACGCAGGCATCTTTTGGGCACCTGTTTCCAGCTGCTGACGGGCGGGTTTCCTGCGCTCGTGTCTAACTTAACATGCCCCCAAATGAAATTCACACTGTCCTCTCCTGCTGCCCCCCCCAACCCCCCCAATCCCCCCAACCCCCCCCCCTTCAGACGTCTTTCCTGAAGGTGGGAGAGAGGGTGCTTAAAGGCAACCGGAGAGAAAAGGGTGAAAACGGAACACAGACAACGTGCGTCCAGAGAGAGGGAGATTTGGCACAGACTGACGTTTAACAGAGAGATACTCGAGATTTCTCAAAGAGGGCCCAGAAGGCGTGGAAGAAGATTTGCCTGGATCTACATGTGGAAAGAACCCTCTACCCTGGACGGTATTGATAGCAAGAGACCCATATGTGGTCACATCCTGGTGCAATCCTGCATTTCAATCATGACAAAAGAATTTTTTTTGATGTTTATTTATTTTTGAGAGACAGAGAGAGACAGAGCACGAGCGGGGAAGGGGCAGAGAGAGAGAGGGAGACCCAGAATCCGAAGCAGGATCCAGGCTCCGAGCTGTCAGCACACAGCCCGACGCAGGGCTCGAACTCACGAGCCGCGAGATCATGACCTGAGCCCAAGTCGGATGCCCAACCGACCGAGCCCCCCAGGCGCCCCAACAGAAGTGTTACGTGTATTCGGACAGGAAACAGGAAAGGTTTTTGGACGAGGAAGAGGCATCAGGCTTGCTTCAGGCCGATCGTGTTTGGCGCTGGGCCACAGACGGTGCAGGGCCTACCGAGGAGGACCGGGATTCCGCTGTGTGCCAGCACTCATGGTGTGGGAAGGTGACGCTGAGGCACCAGGACGGCCACCTCTGAGAGCGTGTGCCCGTCCAGGCCCCGGTAACGCGGGGAGATTACGGGCTACAAGAGGTGAACGTATTTCTGTCCCAGAGCACCGCTCAGAACTTGAATGTGATCCCATGCGTGTGAGTTCTAAAGCAGTCACGCTTTTCCCAAGCGTATTTGATGAGACGATCCTTTTTTCAGAGCCCTCACCTACTGATGTCTGCCAAAGAGTTCTCCGTGGCATGTGGCTTAGAACAGGGCGCTTTAAACTCCGTCTCTCAGAATTCGCAAATATTTCCCTGTCTGTGTGGTTCTATCGAACGTCTGCAATTATCCGAACACTATTCCAAAAGCATTCAGAACAACTAAGTCGGAAATTTAATATTGCCACAGAAACACAAAATATTGAGTCGATTGGAACTAGAAGTATTTACATTTCCTTTGAGAAGACATTATTACTGAGTCAGTGAAAAGTGACTCCTGTGGAAGATGTTGTCGAAATATATATTCAGTTTAAAGGGCTCTTTTCCCTCCTTTCACCCTCAAATTTTCAGCACGAACCCTACAACTCAGAAGCTGGTCACTGTACTTAGGGGAGAAATTCAGATTTCTCTGAGTCAAAGGGAGGCTTATATTTCACTTTTAGACATTACTTTTAAGGCCGCAATAATTAAATCAGCTTAATGATAGAGAAAAAGTATGGACACAGACTGATTATATGAAATTTCACATATGCTAAAAAGATAGCATTTAAAATTGCTAGGATAAAAATTGAAAACCTTTTAATATACATGGTTAACTATTTTAGGGGAAAAAAATCAAATTAGAATCCTCATGTACTAGATGAAAATACATGGATTAACGTTTTAAGATAAAACAGGTATTAGTTTCCCCTTTTACTGCCTCCTGAGTCATCCAGGATTTGCTGTGAGATTTGCTTCATAAAACTGATGGCAGGGGCCTGGGGGGCTCAGGCGGTTAAGCATCCGACTCTTGATCTCGGCTCAGGCCATGATCTCCCGGTTCGGGGGATCGAGCTCTGGGCTGTGGGGCTCTGAGTTGATAGTGTGGATCCTACTTGGGATTCTCTCTGTCTCCCTCTGCCCCTCCCCTGCTCTCTCTCTGCCCCTCCCCCTGCTCCTGTGCTCTGTCTCTCTCTCTCTCTCTCAAAATAAGTAAGTCAACTTCAAAAACACAAAACAAGGGGCGTCTGGGTGGCTCAGTCGGTTACGTGTCTGACTTCGGCTCAGGTCACGATCTCGCGGTTCGTGGGTTCGAGCCCCGCGTCGGGTTCTGTGCTGACAGCTCGGAGCCTGGAGCCTGCTTCGGATCTGTGTCTCCCCACACCCTCTCTCTACCCCTCCCCTGCTCATGATCTGTCTCTCTCTCCTTCAAAAATAAATAAACATTAAAAAAATTTTTTTAAATAATAAAAAATAAAAGCACAAAACAAAATGACGGCAGATTTCTCCCCTTTTACAAACTCCCTCCCGGCCCTGAGCGCTGAGCTGCGGGTCCTGTCACTTGGCTCCTGTGAGCAGAGGTGCGGCACCTACACCCCCAGCCAGGTGCAACAGGCATGTGGCCCCGACTGCACAGGATTTGCTTCCCTCCTGCAGCGGCCCTTCCTGTAGGCAGGACAGCATCAGGACCCGCTCCGCGATCAGGGTGGTGTCACATCTCAGAGCAGGGGCGGTGGGGGGCGGGGGGACTGCGAAGTGTGAGACTGGGTTATTCTTATACACGGGGGCTTGCGACTGTCTCCCCCACTGCCACCCCGCCCCCGCCCTCCTGCTTCGTCCTCCCGTCCTCCACCCACTCCCGGCTGTGCTCCGTCCTCCCCACCCCGCTCCTCCCATCCTGGCTGTGCCCGTCCTCCCCGTCCCTACGCCTCCTGTCCCAGTTGTGCTCTGTAGTGAGGCTCACCCCCCCTGCCCTTCTCTCAGCCCCGCCGACCGACCTCTGCCTCCTGGGCTGCACCGGCTTCTCCAACCCCCCTTCCACCCGCTGTCCCGGGTCGAGTCCCTCCGCTGGTGCTGCTCTGGGTCATGAGGGTGAACTTCCCGATTATCACAAACCCAAGCACTTTACCCTCCTACTCAAGTATGTGGATGATCCCGGGGGCAACAGAGCAGGGTTGGAGGCCCTGACGGGACTCAAAGCTGTACCTTCGAGTCGCGTCTTTGGAGTTTCTCAGCCCCGGCTTGGGGGCTAACACGCCTTGAGGCAGGTTGGTGGGGGGCAGGGGGGCGGACACGCGCAGACGCTCGTGTTTTAACTAACACAATGCCAAGGACCGGTACGATCACGACGACTTTGAAACGCATCCGTGCCAGAAAAGATCTCACTTTAACTCGTCTCCGTTCGAAGCAGATTCCACGTGTGGACAACTGCTGACTGATTGCTCAGCACCGGGCTCCCACCCAGGCACGTCCAACCCTCCCGCCATCCTCTGGAGCGTCTAGACGGGGAGAAGAAAACCGTGACAACTGTGCACAAAGACACGCGTGTCTGTGCGCACGTGAGCGCCGAGCACCCAAGCTTGTGCATTCTGTCTTTCGTTTCATCCATGTCCTTGTTCTCCTCTGTATGTCTTTGTCTGGCCCTGTTCTCCTGCGCGGCTGGAGGGGCCGACTGCAGCCACGGGCACAGCCTTGACGGGAAGGCTCACCATCGATTTGCCCTCAGATGCCCCGACTGGTCACAAGGAGCAGGAGCCAAGGCTGAGTGCAGGGCGCACGCGCTCCAGCGATGTGATGCCCTGTCTGCTGGCAGGAAGTGCATTTTGCACAGCCCGCACTTGACCTCTTCTGGCCATATTTTTATGAGATCTGTAAAAAAACTCCCCGGCGCTGAGATGACTCTTTCCCCGATTCACAGTAAAGGGTGCTAAGTAGACGGACGGGAGAAGCCCGGACGGACGGGGTGACGGAACGGTATTCATGATTGCTCATTCGCCTGCGGTCAGCCGGCCTCGTGGCTCACTTCCCCCGTGCTAGGACACCTCCTCCAGGAAGCTGAGAAACACCCTCGTTTCCACTTCGAACGTGAGGAAGTATGTGAAGAGTGGGCGAACCCCTGGCCGGGGCTGACGTGGAGTGTGACGCTCTCCTCGGAGACGCGGGGGCACGCGCGTCCTCCCTGTGAGCTGCAGACTGGAGTCTCGGGGGAGGGAACGTTAGCAGAGGACTTGCTTTTTAACTTTGGATGAGCACATCTGGAAGATGGTCTTTAGTGAACCAGACTCGCTTTTGGTGCCTGACCATCAGCTTCCAGACACAATCGGGCAATGAATCAAGTGTTTACTTACCAGCAGCCGCTATGCTGAACACAGAAGCCGCATAATCCACCGGCTCTCCAGCCCACCCGTTAGCTCCAGCTCGGAGCTGGCGACCTCCCCGCGCATGCGCTGTCGCTCCCCCACTCCCACGCCCCAGACGGACTCCCTAATCCACCCCAGCCACCTCCCAGCTCTGCCAGGCGGACACTATCAGTCAAGTGAAGGGGACGCCCGATGGACCACATTCGCTATCCTGGATGGAATTATTAATGAATTCACCAGACAGGAAAATGTGGCCCCCTCTGTGCCAGGCCCTGGGGGACAGTGGAGGCCGACACGGGTGTGGCTCCAGCCCTCACAGAGCTGAGCCCCTCGGGGAAAGAGTGGGTGGTCAGCAGATGACGACGGTGACGTATTTAACCGCGATGGTGATAAGGGCTGTGAGGGAGCAGTAGAGGTGCCCGAGAGTCTAGGCTTGTCGTTGGTTAAGATGGGCATGACGGCCACCCTCGCCTCAGAGGTGGCTGGGGGCGCACACGAGGCAGTGGGTGTGCAGTCAACGCCCACAGAGCACCGCGCACACCGCCATGGGTCGCGCATCACCATCCGTGACATACGGTTACGTGTCCGGTAAGCTCTTCCTGTTCCCTAAACCAACGCAATGATAGAAGCTCAACATCGACTGCAAAAAGCGTCCTAATGTTAATTCAACATCTGTGCAGGTGACAAGTCTGCTTCCTGCCCCGCTGGCTCCGCCCGCCCCCCCGCCCCCCCGCCTCCCGCCAGCCTGCAAGCTCTCTGCGAGCAGGACTCTCTGTCGCATTTGGGATCTCCGGTGCCCGACAGAGACCCGCCACTGTAACCAGACAGACGTTTTGGAGCGGAAGCGGCTTGACAATTACATTGAGCATCTCACCCCCAGTGAGCTGGCGGGGCACGTATATCGCGTATCTCTAAGAATGCATCGTAATTTCACTTTGAATGAATCATCCGACTCTAGGAATGTGATGCGAAGGAAATCTGCGTTTCATCTTAGAGATGCAGAGGCATCGACCCGGCAGTGGTTGGACGCCGATCAACCAGGTGTCTTATGATCCTGATTCCTTTTCCCTGAGCCGCTCAGCCTGGCACACAAACTAAAAGGGAGCGGTGGAGAATAGTGACAATGAGCCAATGACCATTTCCCAGTGAGACATAGGATGAAGGGGATCCCAAGCCGCGTGGCACGGATGTCTGTCCACACAGCCTGAGACCGACAGTTCTGAGTCTCTGGACAGCAGAGCTCCGAGCCAACGGGACGTCCAAGGAAGTCATTGGGTGGGGCTTTTTCAACAGGAGGCAAACTCAGGTGACGCTGTGTTGCTTTTCTCTCCTGCGTATGTCGGACGTGACCAGTGACGCTGCGGCCAGTGTCCAGTGATTATGAGTCGAGTCCCAGAGGCTCCCAGAGATGCCGTCCCTCTTTCCCTGAGCTGCAGATTATCCGTAATTGCTACAGCTGTGTGTGCCTTCCCTATCCCGGAACTTTCTGAACCAAAATAAAACTTGCCAGGTGAGAGACTATTAATAAACCCCATGGAAGTACACAGAAGTTGTCTGAAAGCCGCACGCTGTTCCGTTAAATAATTTTAACTGGTGTCTCAGCAGTGCTGTCTCACGGAACTATACGGGAAGCCACGTATGTAATTTTAAATGCACCAGTATCCACGTTTCGAAGGCACAAGTAAACAGGTGCAGTTAATTTTAATATTTTATTTTACTTAACCCAATATATCCAAGGCATTACCACGTTAGGTGTAATCGATATGAAAAATATTAGTGGGATGTTCCGGGGGGGGAGTCTGAAAACTAACAGGTTAGGAAGCTAATCTGACGGTGACAGAGGCTCTTCATGGCCTTGCTCCGTGTACAAGCCAGGTCCCGTCTCTCACCCGAGGAAGTTAGATTCCGGGCCACCGACTCCGTTAGAAATCAGGGACAGCGTCCCTTGGATGCCATCCACACACTCTAAATCCCAACAGCTTCCAGAGTGATTTCTCTCCTAAACGCTCCCCAGGAGCAACGAGGCTGTCCTGTGTGCTCGTGTTTGTTTCTGCTTCTACTGTCCCCGCCATCGCCACACCGCTGCCCCCACCACCGCCACGTCCCTGTCCCCACCAGCCAAAGCTGGGTCCCCTTGTTTGCCCAGACCCGTCCCTCCTGCGTGTCCCCACCGTGTGGAGCAGTCCCAGTCCGCGTGCCCAGCTGATGCTCTGCCCTTGTCCGTCTCGTCAGCGCTGTGGAGGGATCTGGGTCTCACTTGTCCTTGTCCCCCGTCGCCGCCCGCATCTGGCCCCCCGCCCCACCCTGGGCTGTTCTAGTGGTTGCTTATCAGGCCTCGGTCTGGCCATTCCACTCTTCACGGGGGAGCAACAATGATCTTTTAAGAAACACAAGTCAGGTTATGACAGCCGCAAGCCTAAAATGTCCCGTGGTTTATAAACGCATTTACAGAGCGAGTTCCTGGCAGGCTGGAAAGGTTCTGCACGACCTGGCTCCCGCCTTCCGCTCTGGCCTCTCCCGGAACCCTCCCCATCTTCTCCGGGCGCTCTGGCCCCTCTGCCCCCCATCTGTCTCCTGGACCCGCGGAGTTTGGTCCAGATTGCGCCTTTGACTCAGGCTGTCCCATTACCCCAAACCTCCCCGCTGGCTTCCTCCCAAGGGCACCCTCACTGGGCAGAGGGTTCACTCGGCCCCCCACATTCTCTGAACTGCCAACCGTGCTCTCTCACCTCTTATCTCGTGACCCCGCTTTCATTTTCTTCCAAGCCCTTATACCTTCTGGAATTTTCTTAATGCATGCACCTGTCAATTCTCCGCATCCCCTCCCCCTGGGCTGGAGTTGTCTGGTCAGAAGGCAGCAGGCTGGTGTTTGGTGATCTGTATAAGCCCCCAGGGAGGACTGCAGTCCCATCCTGGGGAGCACGGAGATTCAGGGTGTGAGGGGAGGCTGAGAGCAGTCATCTCAGTGGGAGGATGCAGGGCCCCTCACCGCATGGCGCCTCTGCCCTCCCTTAGAGCCCCTCCGCTTTCACCCCCGGGGAGGGAGCCAGGATGCCGCGTGGTGCTCCGAAAACACCTCACTTCCGCGCCCCCACCTCCAACCCGCAAGGTGCAGGGAGGCTGGGATGCGGCCAGACCGAGGGGCCTGCGCTGTGAGCCTGCTGCACGCGTCCTCAGCCACCCTCAGGACCCGCGGCACTGCGGAGATGCGCAGGTCTGCGTCCTTCCAGCAGGTGGCTGGGGAGGGTCCCCGGGGTCTCAGCGGCGACCCTCCCCAGCCACCTGCTGCAACACCGTGGATCTGGGGCTCCGATGCGGCTGTGCTCTCAGGACCCCTCTCCGTGGAAGGGATCACTGCGCTGAGCGGGAGCTGAGAGCGGATTCCCCATTTTAGGAAAACGAGGGCCCCCTGGCCGCGCGTCCCGGCTCCTCCGCGACCTGACCCGGGAGCCGCTAGGGGGCAGCCGGGGAGGCTCGGGCTCCGCCGTGGCCCCGAGAGGCACACGCGTGAACCTGCGCTCTGGCCGGGTGCGCGGAGTGAGCAGGGAGAGCCAGCGGGGCGAGCGCTGGTGCGGTGGCAGGTGCCGGCGGGCGGTGTGGGGGCCGGGGGAGGGGGGGGGAGCCGGGGTGGGGGCGGGGGGGGGAGCCGGTGCGGGGGCGGGGGGAGGGCGGGGCGGTGCAGGGGCGGTGCGGGCACACATTCCCCGGAGACGCAGGCCTTGCCGCAGGCTTGTGGGCAGACCGCGGTTTCCCAGGACACAGCCGAGGCTTGCGCAGTCAGTGTCCCCCGAACACCCCCCACAGGTTCCCGCCGAGCCCGGCAGGACCACCAGCCCCACATCTGGTCCTGCGGCCTCCACGGCCCGGCGCATCCCGGGCATCAGCCTCCAGATGGGCCCCGTGGCTCTGCCGGTGACGCTGAGCTGCCGGGTGGCCTGGAGGGAGTTGAGGGGGAGTCCAGAGGAAACTCCCACCGGACAGGGGGCCGCAGGCTTCTGCACACCCGCCTCGGGTGACCGGCCCCGGGGATGGGTGGGTGCACGTGTCCACAGACCCCGGGGCCGTGTGTGAGCTGGGCGGCCACGGTGGGAGGTGTGGGCCACGGTGGGTGGCGCCTCAGACCAGAAGGCAGGAAATGTCCCGCCCTGATGCACCGAAGTGTAGTGGCCTGGCCACCTGTTTTCCTGACTGTTGTCTGCATCCTGGTGAAGTAACATAGCAGGAATTTACCATTTAGCCACTTCTGACCGTCCGGTTCAGAGCACACACTTCAGAGCCTGCGGTTCAGCGGCGTTAATCACACCACAATGTGTAGCCTCGCCCCACGCAGAAACCCCCTGCCCCGTGTAGCAGGCACCTCTCGCCCCTCCCCACCCCCTGCCCCTGCAAACCACTCGTCTGCTTCCTATGTCCAAGCACTTGTCTCTTCTGGACTTTCGTATAAACAAGGCCCCACAACCTGTGGTCTCTCTCGGTTTTTGCAAAGCCCACGGTTATAAAGTCTCCACACGCGGGTCTGTGTTGGAGCGGGGCCCCGTGGGGCTGGGCCGGTGGGATGAGACGCAGTGCAGGTGCCCTAGGCTGTGTTCTCGAAGGAGCAGACTCTGAGACAGGCGGGGGGTACAAGCAGTCTATGGGGGAGATGATCCCAGAAACAGCGGGAAGTGAGACAAAGAGGGAAGGAGGCGTGGCCCCGGCAGGTCCCCACTGCGGGGGCGGCACGGGCTCCCGGGACACAGCAAAGGACCCCGGCCAGGGCACCTCTACCAAGGTGAGGGCAGTGGGGCGTTCATCCGCCAGCCCCACCAAGAGTTGGTAAGGCTCCCCAGGAAATATACCTCCTGCACATTTCCCACTGGCCTGAGAAGAAGGGAGCCAGATTTACCCCTCCAAGCCTGCTGCCCAGAGCGCGCACAAGAGGGGCCCTGCGGCACACGAGCCCTACTGTGCCCACCACCCCCCCAACCCAGGACAGCCAGGAGGTGGCCTCACCCGGCACCTGGGCGGTGCGGGCGGGCCTGGTGCCCAGCACCGGGAGGTGGATTCAGCCGCCCCTTCCTGACCGCTGAGTGGTCCCCAGTCTGGTTTTCCAAAAGCCAGGTCGTCCAACCTTCCCACGAATTCTGTGAGTTCCTTACTCTCGTCTTCAGACGTGTATTGAGTCCCAGGTGGTTCTCACTGTTTGTAGCGGGAATCCCGTCTGACAAGGGAGGCAGAGCTGGGTGTCACCAGCACCACTTGACCAATTCAGGCACAAGAGCCAAGAGGTCAGATTCCTAGATTCTAACCGCAGGGAAGAGAAGGAAACCCGGGATGTTTTGGGAGAGGTCCAAGACGCCCCAGGTCTTGCGAATTCGGGACGGAAGTAGCCGGTTTGAGCCCGTGGGCTGCTTCATGACAACATCGGGGGAAGGCAGCGGCCCGGGGACCCTGTGAAGGCAGAAGTGGGGCCCCGACAGCTGCAGCAGGGAGCCCTGGGTGGACGGAGGGGGTGCAAAGCCCTCAGAACCTCCGGCCCCCCGAGCGGCACCGGCGGTTGGTGCTGTCGTTACGGACCCCGGGGGCATCTGTGGCTCTGAGAATATACGCGGAACACGCAGAATATTGATCACACCGGATGCTTTGTCTCCCAGCCCTGATGGAGCCGCCCGGAGCGTGCGACCCGCGTGAAGGCTAGTTGCACTGTCTCAGAACTGTCTTGGCCACCGTCGCGGATGGAGGGACGTGAGAAACGGAGGACAGTGAGGGGTTCGTTCATTCCAGACGGGGGGGCTGGCCCCGAACAGTCAAGCGGTGTTTGTCCTGCGGGGCCAGTGAGTCACGGTGCAGGTGGCCTTCGGATAAGTTCCCTCGAGTCGGTTTCCGTTGCTCATGAGAGCGGAGCCCGGAGTGAACTGCCTTTGCACTCAGTCCCCCCGGCACCGGCTCGCCCTTGACCCAGGGAGGTTTCGAGGTCTCTCTGGTCTGGAGTTGCTTACGGCGAACCCTTGCCTAGGTCAGGTGCTTTTTTTATATTTTGTCCTCTCCCCATGAATCAAGAACGGTGTCTTTACGGGCACCTGGGTGGCTCAGTGAGTTAAGCATCCTACTTCAGCTCAGGTCATGATCTCACGGTCCGTGAGTTCGAGCCCCGCGTCGGGCTCTGTGCTGACAGCTCAGAGCCTGGCGCCTGCTTCCGATTCTGGGTCTCCCTCTCTCTCTCTCTGCCCCTCCCGCACTCGTCCTCTGTCTCTCTCTGTCTCTCAAAGGTAAATAAATGTAGGGAAAAAAAAAAGAACAGTGTCTTTATTTTTTAATCCATTTGGCTAACACCCATTGAGCTCTTGCCATGTGTCAGATACCGCGAGGGGCTTTGGAGAACAGGCGTCAAATGCTGAGCCCTCAAGATGCCCACAGCTGGAGGCACGCTGACTCATGCACAGAACTCGCCGTATGCAGGGTCGAATGTGCTCACGTCTCAGGGGACACGGATAAACGTGTGCAGGTCAGAGGAGAGGCGTTACTTCTGGTCGCAAGCGGTCCGGCAAAGGTCCCCGGAGAGGATAGCACACGCACTGGGTCTCTAAGGAGGCAGCGTGGGGGGTAGGGGGGCGGTGGCAGTGACGATGGTGTGAGCCGTGGCGGGAACATGACTTACGTCTTCCGGTGTGGGGTGCGCGGAGGTCACAGCGGGAGACACTGCAGGCCCTGGGAGCCTCGAGAGCCAGATTAGGGACCTGCACTTCAACTTCTAGCCTTGAAGGAGGAACCAATGCAATTTTCTGAGCAACAGAGTGCCAGAATTGGCTACATGAGTCCCATTAGGTGTAAATTGAGTGAAATCACTGGTCCATAGACCAATCTGGTGCTTTTCTCATCAGCGATGCTGGCTTCCAGGGAGGTCGGCATTAACGGCGGAGGGAATTTCTGACACCGGGGCTGAGGCGAGCCGTGCAAATGCACCGTGCCGGGCACGTAGCAGGTGCTCGATGGCATCGCATTCCCAAACGCTTCCTTCTGGTCTTTACAGGAAGCGGCTGAGGAAGCGCACACGTGTTCTGGACGGGGACAGGACAGCGCGGCGGTTGGGAAGGAGCATCCCTTCGGTTTCCAGCAGATTCCTGGGTTTCAATCCCGCCTTATGGCTTACTGCCTAGGTGGCCTCGGGCAGGTGGCTTAACATCTCTGATGCTTCATCTGGGAAATGGGATTATTTGAGCGTTAGGGACACTGATGCAAAGGGTTCAGCACGTGCCTGCCGCACACACAGCGTCAAATACATAAGACCTGCTACTAAAACTAAGCCCTGGTCTTCCCAGTAGTACCATTCCCTGGCTTTTGTCCGTAGAGCGGCGAGAAGAAAGGGGAGACTCTGTCAGCCACCTTGGCTCCCTTAGAGCATTTTCAGATCTCCGTCACTCAGGCACGAAGGGGCCAACGGGAATCCGTGGCACTGGCCCCTGCCGGAGGCCAGCGTTCCGTGTTCTTGCTGCCCCTGCTGTGTAGACACTCAAGGTGACCTGAAATCAGGAGAGCCGCCCTGACTTTTCCATGCACAGGTGCTGGTGTCTCTCCTGGACCTTAGACAACCCTTCTTGGAAGAGGGAGGAGGTTGGCCTGGATCAGCAGAACCTCAGTTCTTGTTACTATTAATTTTGGCAATGGAGGTCGCTTCCTCTCTGCTGGGACGCGGCGGCCCATCTGTACACGAGGGGACAGCGGGGGCTCTGGCCAGGACACTGCCGGGTGCTGGAGCAGGTGCACGGTCCTCCCGCCCACCCGCGGACCCTCAGCCCAGCTTATGGCGTCCCTCCCTCATGCTTCCCGTTCTCGTCCTCGGTTCCACGGCATAAACTTGAGCCAAGCTGTCGCACACACGGCCCTCCTCACCAGTGCGGCCTCTGTGGGGAATTTCAAAAGTCTAGTTTGAACGTCAAAAGCCGAGAACTGGCTTTTCTCCCTCTTTGTGGTTCAGCTTTGATCTGCTTTTCTAGACGTAGCGAGGCCAGACGACTCCACCTGCTGCCCGGGATGGGCGGTGGGTGGGGGAGGTCACCGGGGGACAGAGGATGATGAAATCGCCCCCAGCACGTAGCCGCTGGCCAGGGGCTGGCAGAGGTGATGGAAATGTGGATTCTGCACGTGAAAGGTCTCCTTTCGTCAAGCTTCCTGTGCATCAGCCCTTGTCCCAGGAAGGAAGGGTGCCACCCGTGATGGGTTGAACTGTGTCACCCCGAAGAGAAGCTGCAGTCCTAACGCCCCAGGGCCTCCGAAGGAGAGCTTCCTTGGAAATCGGGTCATTGCGGATGTACTTGTGTAGGATGTGGTCACCCAGAGCAGCGCTGGCCCTTAATCTGGACTGACTCATGTCCTCACGGAAAGGGGAGATTTGGACACCAGGGCACGCGAGGGGGGATGCCCCGGGGTGACAGATGTGGAGACGAAGCTGGGCTCACCTGGGCTGCCGGTGGCCCCAGACCCCGAGGGAAAGCGGGGAGCAGCTTGAGTTCAGGTGTCTGGCCTCCAGATCCGCGAGACAAGAGATTCCCCTCATCGTAAACAAACACGCTCCTCTCCCTCCTTCCCTCCCGGCCCTGCTTCCGGCTCAGGATCTCACCTGAGCTCTGGGCCCGGCTCCCGCCCCTTCTCAGAGACCTCCCTTCACCCCATCTCAGGATGGCGCTTCCAGAGGGAGAGGTCTGCATGTGTGGACCTTGCCCCACCCCATTCACCTTGAACCCCCGAGCCCGGCTTTTGTGTCCACTGCTTCGAAATGCTTCTCACGGCAGTCCCCGCTGGTGCCCTGGTTACAAACCCTGTGGCGGCCTTTCTGGACCTGCCTGGATCGTGCTGATCTGTCTCCTTGAAATGCTTTTGTTTTGAACGGAACTCTTGTGGTTTCCTTCTTTACCTCTGCGTACTTTCTTTGGTTTTCTTTTACAAGTTAAGGGTTTCTCTTCCTCCACTCTCCACATCAGTACATTCTGTGATCTCCCTGAACGTCCCCCAAAGTCTAGGCGACACCGCCTCTAAACTTGGATCCTGGGGCTCCAAACCGGAGAAGGTGGCCTCAACAAGATGGCCAGCCGGGGTGGGGTGAGGTTAGCCTCCGTCTTCGAGGTCCTCAGCAGAGTCCAGAGGGCAGGTGCTGGAACTGTCCATCACCAAGGTCACGGTCCAGTGATCCCTCTGTCCATCCGGCCACAGTGCCGCTCACCGACTGTTTGATCAACACGTCTTGCTCATCAAACAGCATCAATGGGAAAGGAAGGTAGGTACGCAGTGATGAACAACATGAGGCAGAGATGTCCACGCCTCCCGTTTGGTGGCCGGCGGTGTAGGAGAGGCCCAGGTGGCTTGAAAGATGTTCAGAGTGACTATGGCTGGGGTTTTGTCCTCGACTTCCCCCTTGTCCACACACCAGCACACCTGCAGGAGCACACCTGGGCCAGTCCACACCCTTGTGGCTTCGTCCATCGCCTGTGGCCCCCAGCGTCAACATCCAGTTGACATTTGCTCGTCGGACGAAGAGTCTCATGGTCCAACAAGCCTGGGCACCGAGAGCTTTGGCGGGTCTCTGGTGCGGGACCTCTCGGAGCCGTCGATGCACCATGGTGTTGTGGGAGGCTCTCTGACACAGAATACCGTGTTCTCAGATTCGTTTGCTCGGAGCGTCTCTCTTTTTAAGGCACAAGGATTCGTGTCTTGTGGAAAATGAATTCCAGCCCAGACTGGTCTTCTGGGAGTTGCTCTAAAACGTCTGTGTAGATTCCCCCCCTAGAATGGTCTCCAGAAACCTCAAAGTAGACGTGTTGGAAACCAGATTCCCTGTCCTCCAGCGACCGATGCCGGAGCCCGGAGCCGGCACCCCTCCCTCCCCGCCTCCCCTCTCCCCTCCTCCCTGTCTAATCCAGCCACGCAATCTAAGTAATAGTTTCCGACTCTCTCTCCTGGGTTCACACGTTAGCTCAGTTTGTCATCTCTCGCCTGGACAATTCCGGTGGCTTCTGAGTGATCTCCCTGCTTCCAGACTCCCCTTTCTCAAGTCTGTCTGCCAGCCCTGCATCATTACGCCCCTTCCAGAAGGAGGAGCAAGTCCTCATCTGCCGGAGACCTTTCCTTTCCAGGAGAGGCTGCCGCCTCAGGGCTCATGCCTGCTCCTGTGACCCTCGTCTGTCCCCCAGCACGGGCTGCAACCCGGCCACCTGAAGCGGTCCTCACTCGCGCCTCGGCCGTTCTGAACGCCGTGCCCTTCCCTCCCGCATGAGGGATTTCACCCTTGCCCATTCACTCACCCGCCTCTCGAGATGCAGCCACAGGGGCCGGGGAGGCTCTGCTGCTGGCATCCTGCCCGGCTCAGGTGTGGGTGCCGCTCCCCGTCCTTGCCCTTGGCACTGACCCCGGGCAGGAGCGACCACACAGCATTACTCATGTTCGTCTCCAGATCGACTTTGAGCCCCTGGAAATCAGGGGCCACGTCTCAGGCTTCCTTTGTCGCCTGCAGGCTGGCGCCCGTGAGGGAGTCAGGCAGGGGCGCCGTCACCACTCTGCAGGTGCGACAACTCAGGGTGGACCGCCGCTGCTGACTCTCACCTTCCAAAACCGGGTCTCCTGAATTGTACGTAGAAGGACGGCGTTCCCACTGAGCTTAGGGCATGTGGGTATTTGCCCCAACCTGACCCAGCTGAACCCCCTTTAACGGCCCAAGAGAGTCGCCACTCGCCATTTACTCAGACACGTGCCAGACTCTTGCTTCTGCTGGAGGAGTTCACCGGGGCGGGCGTGGGCTGGCGACACTGTGAAATCGTGTTCGTGCGAAGGAAACCATTCTGATGTATTTCAACCCAGGAGCTGAATCTTCAGGGATCTGAATCGTGATTTATGGCACTCGGTGCAGATCGACAAACCTTCTATCAGGTGCCCCCTTTGCACCGCGTGCTGACCCTTGGTGGGGGTTGGGTGACCGGAAAGGGCTGGGACGTGGCTCCCTCCCTCGGACGCTCACCATCTAACAGGGCGCAGAAACGACAAGCCAGCACGGACACTGGACGGAAGGGGGCGCGCGGAGAGGAGAGTTCTGGGAACCTGTCTGAAGGTTCTGCGTCCTACGGGGTAACACGTGGGGGAGTCAGGGGTTCAGGAGCCCCCGTGGAACCCATCTCAGGGCACAGCCGGTGGTGGGAGGGCAGGCCAGAAAGAGGGGCCGTTAACGTCCCGCCCCAGGGCCGTGCCCCCTCGGGACGTCGGGGTGTGAGGTGCGTCTGAAGACTGGCTCCGGGCCGTCATTGCGCGGACGCTTCCCTGCCGGCGAACACGAGCTTCCCCTCCTGCGTCTCCGTTTCCTGCCGACGCGTCGTGTCTGGGGTGCTTGGAGTGAGGTTCCCCCACAGCCACAGAGCCAGCCACAGGGGCAGCCCACGGCCCCTCCTCGGGGCAGCGTGAAGTGTGGTTACCTGTTTGCTAAGACAACGTGTTACCTGTTGTCCCTGACCGCACCCCGAGACGTGCAAACCCGTCCCCAGGGGGCTTAGTTTTCTGTTGAGCAAGACAGAAATGAGACGTGGTAAAAGTGGGAAAGGAATCCCTGCTTCCTCTAAATGACACCGGGAGGTGGTGGTCGGGGAAGCTTTCCCTGCACCCCCAGGAAGAAGCGGGTGCTCCCGGCAGAGGCTCCAGCACAGAGAACCGTTGACACCCCGGTCCCGTCTGGAACTCGGAGGAGACACCACTGAGCCGTGAGACCCGTGTAAGAAAGTCCGGAAAATTCTGACTTTCCCCGTGATGCTAATTCGGTGCTGCTTTTTGGAAACATCCATGTTCTTCCAAAAACGTTTTCCTCCGTTCTCCTCTCCCTGCCCTGCCCGGCTGCCCAGGGGCATCTTGGGAGAGCAGGTCCCAGCGTGCGGGCTGGAGTGGAGCTTCCTCAGCACCTCGTGCTAGCCCTCGACAGAAGGAGCGCTCCCTCCCCTCTCCGCACGAGCCCGCCTGCGGGTCCCAGACCAGACGGGGCCCTCATCCAGGCCTGGGACCCAGGTCCTTCCAGAGGCCGGGTGCTGGGTGAACGTCCCGGCTCGTGGTGGGGGTGGGGGCGTCGTCGAGTGGGCTCAGGGGACACCTCAGCTGCCGAGGCAGCGGAAAGGAAGACGAGTGGGGGCCGTGCGGGACTGGAGCCTAGGAGTGTGTCCCGGGGGTGGGGGGTGGGGCTGGGAGCGTGTCCCAGCTCGGGGGGACCCTCAGAGGCTGGGAGTGTGTCCCAGGGGGGCTGGGAGCATGTCCCGGGGGGGCTGGGAGCGTGTCCCAGCTCAGGGGGGGAACCCTGGGGAGATGGGAACGTGTCCTGGGGTGCTGGGAGCATGTCCCAGCTCAGGGGGACCCTCAGAAGCTGGGAGTGTGTCCTGGGGGGAGCTGGGAGCGTGTCGCAGCTCGGGGGGACCCTCGGAGGCTGGGAGCGTGTCCTGGGGGGGCTGGGAGCGTGTCCCAGCTCAGGGGGACCCTCGGAGGCTGGGAGCATGTCCTGGGGGCTGGGAGCATGTCCTGGGGTGGGGGCTGGGAGTGTGTCCCAGCTCAGGGGGACCCTCAGAGGCTGGGAGTGTGTCCCAGCTCAGGGGGGAACCCTCGGGGGATAGGAACGTGTCCTGGGGGTGCTGGGAGCATGTCCCAGCTCAGGGGGACCCTCAGAGTCTGGGAGCGTGTCCAGGGGGGCTGGGAGTGTGTCCCAGGGGGCGTGGGGAGCGTGTCCCAGCTCGGGGGGGACCCTCAGAGGTTGGGAGCGTGTCCCAGCTCAGGGGGGATCCCTTGGGGGATGGGAGCGTGTCCCAGGGGCATCTGGGAGCGTGTCCCAGCTCAGGGGGGGAACCCTTGGGGGATGGGAGCGTGTCCCAGGGGCATCTGGGAGCGTGTCCCAGCTCAGGGGGGGAACCCTTGGGGGATGGGAGCGTGTCCCAGGGGCATCTGGGAGCGTGTCCCAGCTCGGGGGGGACCCTCAGAGGTTGGGAGCGTGTCCCAGCTCAGGGGGGATCCCTTGGAGGCTGGGAGCGTGTCCCAGGGGCATCTGGGAGCGTGTCCCAGCTCGGGGGGAACCCTCAGAGGTTGGGAGCGTGTCCCAGCTCAGGGGGGATCCCTTGGAGGCTGGGAGCGTGTCCCAGGGGCATCTGGGAGCGTGTCCCAGCTCGGGGGGGACCCTTGGAGGCAGACCAGACAGTGGCTTGGGGCCGAGTTAGCCTGGGCTCTAGCCGGCACCGCGGTCCGTGGAGGGCAGATGGTGCTCTGGGACTCGGATGTGTTATTCGGGTGGGTGCACGGAGCAGGGGAAGTACCAGCATCAGGGCTCAGCACGCTTGCCCCCACCCAGCCTAGCAGGTGCTGGCCAAGAATTCCAGGAGAGGGAACCAGGGCACCACAGGTGTTGGGCACAGAAAGGAAGGGGGAGGGTCAGGGGAGGACCCTGAGCTAGGGCCCCAGGCGAGCCCAGCGCTTTCCGAAACCTCAGGACAGGAGATGACATCTAGATCCTTCTCCCGGGTAGGGCTGTGCTTCCTGGGGGTAGCCGAGGGCCCCGTGTGGGCCCGACCGTGAAACTGAGCACTCAGACGGACCAGGTTTACGTTCTGCTTCTGGCCCGTGTCTGTTGAGATCGGCTCGGTCCCCGACCGGCGTCCAGCGTCCCTGCCCCCAGACTCACTGGCTGTCACAGACACAAGGGGCAAAAGTCCGTTGCTCTGCCTGGGAAGGTGTGCAATCAGGGCCGTGTGTCCTCTGGGCAGGGAGGGCGGATGATGACAGAAGCAAGGACGCTGGTGACAGGGTCCTGGCTCAGGCAGCAGGTCTGGAGCCCAAGGAACCTTAAGAGTAGCTGTTTGTGGCAACGGTCGGCAAATGTACATCCTGGACAACAGATCTTGGCGCACGACCCAACGCTGAATGTAGTAAAACGGGAGATGTGGGCTTATTTCTAAAGCTTTCACTAATACTCCTTCAGCTTAGGGGGAAAAAAAAGCCTCGACAACTGCAGGCCTGAGTCCGTATCATCTGCTGATTCTGCCTCCCAAGCAAAATGACGAGCCCTTCCTGGAGGCTCCAGTGGGGAAAGGAAGCACACGGGCTGGGAGCCCTCTGCGCGGCCCCTCGGCCTGGCTGGCCTGCCTGCACCCGCTGCCCAGTGCTCCACGCCCTTCCCGGCAGGTGCAGAGCCTTCCAGAGCCCCCGCTCTGCTGTCCTGCCACCTGGCTGTGCCTCTGTCCCTGCGTCCGTGCGTCCCTGTGAGTCACAGCTCCCGAGGGGAGCAGCCACCGACTCAGGCGTCCCTCCTGGCTGTGGGGTGGCTGAGGAGATGCGCTGCCCGGCCAGGCGGCCGCAAGGTGGTCATCCTGTGCGGGAGCAGCCTGGTGAGATCTTCCCAATCCTGACGCCAGATGAGCTGACAGTGTCTTTGCAACAAGGTGCCACGCTTCCCATTGTTACATCAACAATTTAGATGTCTTCTTTGGAGATAACATTGTGCCCCAGGGAATTTGTTCTTGCCTTTTTTCTTTCTTTCTTTTTTTTTTTAAATTTTTTAAATGTTTATTTATTTTCGAGAAACAGAGAGAGAGCGTGAGCGGGGGAGGGGCAGAGAGAGAGAGGGAGACACAGGATCTGAAGCAGGTTCCAGGCTCCGAGCTGTCAGCACAGAGCCCGACGCGGGGCTCAAACCCATGAACTGTGAGACCACGACCTGAGCCAAAGTCAGACAGTCAACCGACTGAGCCCCCCAGGTGCCCCATTTTCTTTCTCTTTTTTTGAACCCAGGTTTCAGTTTTCAGTGCGCACCTCTAAGGGATTCCAAGCAGCGATCATTCCAGAGACAGGGGCTACTGTTCTCATTTTGAATCTGGGAAAGACGAGTATTTCAAATGGCGTATTTGCAGGCAATCAGCGAGTACGGTTTGTGAGTGTTTGTTTTCTGCATTTTTTTTAAAATTTTTTTTAACGTTTATTTATTTTTGAGACAGAGAGAGACAGAGCATGAACGGGGGAGGGGCAGAGAGAGAGGGAGACACAGAATCGGAAGCAGGCTCCAGGCTCCGAGCCGTCAGCCCAGAGCCCGACGCGGGGCTCGAACTCACGGACCGCGAGATCGTGACCTGAGCTGAAGTCGGACGCTTAACCGACTGAGCCACCCAGGCGCCCCATGTTTTCCGCATTTTTAAGACGCCGTGTGCCTGTTCCGACTGGTAAGGGCCCTTCCCGACTGCATCTTCAAAAACATTTCTGTGCAATAGCTTCTATTATCTGCGTTCTGCGGGAGAGGAAGTCAAGGTTACGTGACTCCCTCCATCATGCAGCCAGTACGTCTCTCTCGCACGCCCGCACACCACATCTTTTTCATTTCATCTTTTTCATTTCTTCACCCGTTCCTGCCGCCAGCCGCCCTCTCTGAGTGTCTCCCACGTCCCAGCCTCAGCTTACACACTGGGAACACGGAGGCAAAAACACAGTGTTTGCCTTTGAGGACTTTGCTGTCTGGTGGGGAAGTTGGATCGGCGATCAAGAACGTCAAGGCAACATGCTAAGATAATTGAGAGCATTTTTAAATTTAAAACTGATTCAGTTCACGTTCACTGAGCAGTTATGGGCACCTCAGTCCGTAAGACACGGCAGAGATACAAAAGTGAGTACGACACAGACCCCTCCAGGGGTCCCCGGGTGGCTCAGTCGGTTCATCGTCCGACTTCGGCTCAGGTCATGATCTCAAAGTCCGTGAGTTCAAGCCCCGCGTCGGGCTCTGTGCTGACAGCGCGGAGCCTGGAGCCTGCTTTGGATTCTGTGTCTTCCTCTCTTTCTGCCCCTCCCCTGCTCTCTCTCTCTCAAAAATAAATAAATAAACATTAGGGGCGTCTGGGTGGCTCAGTTGGTTAAGCGTCCGGCCTCGGCTCAGGTCATGATATCACAGTCCGTGGGTTCGAGCCCCACATCGGGCTCTGTGCTGACAGCTCAGAGCCTGAAGCCTGCTTCGGATTCTGTGTCTCCCTCTGGCTGCTCTCTGCCCCTGTCCCGGTCGCACTCTCTCACTGTCTCTCAAGAAATGAATAAACGTTAGAAAACTCAAAGACACAGCCCCCTCTGCAAAGCGTCCCTGCCTTGCAGGTAAGGTGCACAGACAGGCAGTAGGTCTCATCTTGCAGACTCAGGTGTGTGGGAAATGCACCTGCGTGTCCCTGCTTCCACCTGCTTCTATCCTGGCTCCCGTTGCGGGAAAGCAGCAGAAACTCACCTCAGTCAAGGGCCCTGCCAAGGCTCCTGCACTTGGGCGGGTCCTGGGGTGAAGGTGTGAGGAGGGGTCCACACGGGTCAAAGCTGAGATGCTTTATTCTTTCTGTGCTGCCCCCATGTCACACCTGGGAGGCAGGGAACATTTCCGCTATCCTTGGGCCACAGGTGTGTGTTTATGGAGGGGAGGGAGGTCACCAGGGACGCCTCTGGGAGGCGGGCTAAGGTTCCAGCCACATAGATGCCCCTTCGGGGGACTGGCTGCCTCTCCTAAGAGAGACGTTATCCATGGCACCTGTGGGAGGTGGTAAGGGACTTCAGTGACGGAGGGACCGCTACAGTGGGGCTCAGCGATGGGGGAGAGGGACTGAGCTCAGCTAGGGGCACAGCAGGGACCAGGGAGCAGGTGGGGGCAGTGGATGGAGATTCCTAAGAGGAAGCATCGGGGGAGGGGGGAGTCTGCTAAATGAACTTGACCGACCTGTGCTGAGAACAGCCCTGCATGTCAGGTGTCCAGGGTGGGGATGGGAGCTTTGTTCAGATATCAGGGGTGGGGATTTCCTCACACCGTGCAGGACTCGTGCTAACACACGGCTACTCAAGGGACAAGGACAGAGCGCTAGGCAGGGCCTCCTCGTAGGAAGGATGCAGAGGAACCCGTCTTGGCTCAGGCTGAGTCCGGGAGGGTCTTTGTCCCCCACCCAGCTGCTCTCCCCACCTTCTCTGTCCCCCACCCTCACGGCCCCCCTGCCCCCCCTCCTCTCCCATGGGAGCCACAGGCCCACCTTCTCCTTCCCTTCCTTCGTTCCTTCCTTTCCAGGTCTCTCGGCTGCTTCCTTAGAAGGCTCTAGCACAGTCTCCTTATTTGACTTAGGAAAGGACAGGACAGGGAGGGGGGAGGGGGAAAGACCAAGATGAGGGTGGGGGGAGACAAGGGCAGGGAGGGGGAGGGGAAAGACCAGGACGGGGAGGGGGGAAGACCAGGATGGGGGGGAAGGGGGAGGGGGAAAGACCAAGATGGGGGGGGGGGGGAGACAAGGACAGGGAGGGGGAGGGGAAAAGACCAGGACGGGGAGGGGGGAGGGGGGAAGACCGGATGGAGGGGAGACGAGGACAGGGAGGGGAAAAGACGAGGACGGGGGGAAGGGGAGGGGGAAAGACCAAGATGGGGGGGGGGGGGGGAGACAAGGACAGGGAGGGGGAGGGGGGAAGACCAGGACGGGGAGGACAAGCAGGGTGGATGTTGGAAGTGCTCTCCCGTGACCCCCAGACGCAGAGGGGTCGCACCCGCACGCGCCGAGCGACGGCCGCCACGCAGACACGCGGCCGGAAGGCCTACCAGTGAGCGGCTGCGGCCCCGGGCCCGAGGCAGGGGAGCCACGCGGAAAGCCCGGGAGGAGCCACAGCCGTGGGTCCGGAGAATCGCAAGGCTCCCGTGGCGGCGGGAAGCGGGTGGGGTGGGGGCAGATCGGGGGCACCGGCCAGCGCCGTCGGAGCTCAGAGCCCGAGGGCGGGAGCGAGCACCATCCGGGGATTTGTCCTGGCTCCTCCTTGGCAGCCCCCCGCCCCCTCCCCCCCCGCCCCCTCCCCCCCCCCCCCCCCCCCCGCCGCCGTGGCTCTGAAGCCACAAAGATGGAGCCTCGCGCCACCTGCTGAGACGAAGGCTGACAGACACCCCCCCCCCCCATGTCCGAACCCGGGTGGACGTCCACCAACCGCCGGGCAGACGGAGAGCCCGGCACGTCCTCCCCGAGACGCGGGGCGCGGAGCCGCGATGCCTGGTCACCTGCGTGGGGCGGAGGGGTGGCTCGGGGCCGTGCCCTTGCGCTGTGTCTTGGCCCGGGCCCCCCCCCCCCCCCCCCCCCCCCCCGCCGACAGCTCCCCGCGGAGGGCACGCTCCAGGAAGCGACCTTGCGGTGGGCAGGCCAGGGGGTGGCGCCCGGCTCCGGGCCGGCGGGCGACCTCGGCGCGGGCAGCAGCTGGGGAGGCGCCCGGCCGCCCTCGGGACCCAGAGCCCCGCCCGGCCTCCCCCGTGGCCCCGGCGCTCTGCTTTCCCTCGGACGCCCAAACGGCCGGTCCCGACAGGCCTCCCTCCTCCAGCCGCCGTGGCTGGCGTGCCGACGCCTCATTTGCCAAGTGACGGGCTCGGTGACAAACGAGCCCGGGACTCACGCGCCGCCGGGAAGCCACGGAGCCTCCGAGGCTGCGTCCCGGCGAGAACCAGTCTGTGCAGCCAAGCTCAGCGACACCGATCTGGCCGAGCCCCTCTTCTGGCTCCGGGATCTCACCTCGGGGAGTAGAGGTCACGGGTGTCCTCTTCTGCCCTCCTACGTGTTCTTGGACGGGAGTCATTTCCTTGTTAATCAGAAGCCGGCTTCTTCGTTATTTTAATTTAAGAAAGACGCGGCTCCGTGGGCCAGCTCGGATGCTTCTGGAAACAGGACGTCCATGGTCCTGAGCGTGAGGTCTGCGTGGGGAAGGAAACCGAAATACGGGGCGTGAAGCCTTGCTGCGTCCCTGTCCCCCTGTCTGCAGGTGGTTCGAGAGCCGGATTGGAGAGGCGGGCAGGCGTGAGGTGCAGCCCCGGGGAGGGGGGTGGCAGGCGAGCAGGTGAGGCCGCTGTGCTCGGGGCCGGGCCACAGGCATCGAGGGCTGCTCCTAACCTTGGCTTTGGCTTTGTTTGTGCAGAAGAGCCAGAGGAGAGCGGGTCACAGTGAACATGCTTGAGGCCACGTACAGGCCAGCCACGCTTTGTTAATTGACTTGTCCCTGGAGGGCCTGGGCCGGTGACGGAAGGTGTGCTCAGGATCACGGTATGCTTGGGGAGGCCACATCAGAGCAAGAACCCAGACTCTTCCCCTCCCTCATCCTTGTGCCCTATCCGCCCCTGCCTCCGTCCCCCGATTCGGGACTCAGTGGGCTCTCATCAGGGGCCCGGTCCTTGCCGGACACTGGAACCCACCCACGATCGTTCTACCGCCGGTGGCTCGCCTAATCTGATGACGGACAACGCACAGCCCCTGTATTCACGAGGGGGGCTCAGGGCGCCGCAGTGGGGACTCACCAAATTAGCGGAGAGCACAGTGCGTGGCCCGTAGCCCCCGGCGAGTATCCGCCACCAGGGAGACGGCGTAAGGACCGGTGTGGACAAGAGGCTGGGCCAGCTCTCCACGGGGCAAGTGCTCTGCCAGACGGCGGGGCCTGCAGACAGAGGGCGGGGCTGCGTGTCGGGAGGTTGACAGCGACGGTGGTGCACAGCAAGGACCAGAGAGGTTGCAAGAAGCCTGGGGCGGAGGTGCTGACGGGAGCGCGAGGTTGTGTGAGTGCAGACAGGGGAGGCCTCGACCGCCAGACGCTGGGACGTCAGAAACCTTCCGGACCGGGCCCTGGAGGTGAGGAAGGGGACGGTGGAGGGCTTCTCAGGGTGCCGGGGGGGACGGCGTCTCGTTTACACAGGACAGGTGACACGGGCAGAGGCGTGCGGCCCCGGGCCTGGCCGTGGGGACCGCTGGCGATGTGGTCATTAAGGAAGCAGACAGAGAGACAGAGGACAGACACAGTTGCACTGAGGCTGGGGCCGAAGAGAGGCCGGAAGGACGGCCAGACGGCAGGCGTGACGGGCTGTGTCGAGCGGCACACGGTGCAGGTGCAGCGGGGACTCAGAGAGGGGACACTTAGTGTCGGGCGCTGCTTGGCGGACAGCCGCGTCCCTGGGCGGACGGACGAGCCTGAGTGGCCTCCCCCATCACCTTTCCAGCCTTCCTTACTAGCCCAGAGTTTCGCTGTGGGTCCACGCGACCACCTGGTCCCGAAGGGACACCGCCGCCACCAGTTGCTAAGGTTTCAGAGGCTCCCTCATCCATCCAGGAACTCAGGGATGTTGCTTGAGCTGGATGGTTTCCATGGAAACCGAGCCCATCCATTGGGTAACGGCTTCTCCGGGTGCTCGTGTCTGCGGGTGACCGGCTGGGCTGTGCCTGCGCCTGTGGGCGGGGTGGGACCCGCCACCCCACCTGCGAAGCTGCCTTCCCTCTGCGCTCTCCCTGCGCCACACGGACGCCGGCCCCTACGCAGACGCCGTCTAGCAGGGCCTCCACCCGGCGGTGCAGGGTGCGGTGACATATTAAATGCTCCCAGCCCCAGCCCACTCCGTCCCCGTCTACAAAGTGGAGACCAATCCTAACTCAGGGCCAGTGCGGGGGTTAAAGGAAGGGACATATTAAAAGTAGGGCAGCGACCAACAAGTTGGATTATTAAACATTTCGATCGTTTCTAACTGTCGTCGTTAGGGTTCTGGAGACCGTTCACTTTCGAGGGGGGCGAGGAGCTCATTCGGGCTCTCCCTGGACTGTTCTTTGACTCTCTACGGTTTTACTTCAAACCTGGAGGGGGAGGGAAGCCCACGTACATTTGCACGGGGCCCTGATTGGAGAGGCCGCACGTGGACAGTAAGCCTCGGTGGGTTCGAAAGGGAGCACGGAGGCTGGGATCCTGCTTCCCACTCCGGGGAGACATTTGTCACGGCCCCTGCCTGTCACTCCTTCCTCCTCACCCCAGCCCTGGGACAGAGACCAGACACCACCCCTCCCTGCCTGCCTCCTCCACCTCCTCCTCCTCCTCCTCTCCTCCCTCTTCCTTCTTTCCTCCTCCCTCCCCTTCCCCCCTTCTTCCTTTCTCCCCTCGCCTCCCACCTCCTCTTCTCCCTCCTCTCTCTTCTCCCTCCTCCCTCCTCTCCCGCTCTCTCCTCTTCCTCTCTCTCCTCTCCCCTCCTTTCCTCCCGTCCCTCCTCCCTCCTCTCTCCTCCTGCTCCTCCCTCCCTCTTTCTCTCCTTCTTCCCACTAGGGATCAATGATGATGAGTCCAAACAAATCACTGGCCCATCCTGCATTTGGAGTGAAAAGCTCTGGGGTTTTTGACTATTTCTTTATAAAACTGACCAATTATACACTACCAAAACTGAAACAGGAAGAAATAGAACGTTTGAACAGACCATAACCAGGAAAGAAATCAAATTAGTAATCAAAAATCTCCCAAAAAACAAGAGTCCAGGGCCAGATGACTTTCTAGGGGAATTCTGCCAAACATTTAAGGAAGAGTTAACACCTATTCTCTTGAAGCTGTTCTAAAAAATAGAAATGGAAGGAAAACTTCCAAACTCATTCTATGAAGCCAGCATTACCTTGATTCCAAAACCAGACAGAGACCCCACTAAAAATGAGAACCACAGACCAATTTCCCTGATGAACATGGATGCAAAAATCCTCAACAAGATATTAGACAACCAGACCCAACGATACATTCAAAAAATTATTCACCACAACCAAGTGGGATTTATACCTGGGATGCAGGGCTGGTTCAATATCTATAAAACAATTAATGTGATTCATCACATCAATAAAAGAAAGGACAAGAACCATATGATCCTCTCAATAGATGGAGAGAAAGCATTTGACAAAATATAGCATCCTTTCTTGATAAAAATCTTCAAGAAAGTAGGGATAGAAGGAGCATACCTCGAGATCATAAAAGCCATATATGAATGACCCAACACTAATATCATCATGGGGAAAAACTGAGAGCTTTCCCCCAAAGGTCAGGAACACGACAGGGATGTCCACTCTCACCACTGTTATTCAACATAGTATTGGAAGTCTTAGCCTCTGCAATCAGACAACACAAAGTAATAAAAGGCATCCAAATTGGCCAGGAGGAGGTCAAACTTTCACTCTTGGCAGATGACATGATACTCTATATGGAAAACCCAAAAGATTCCACCAAAAAACTGCTAGAACTGATCCTTGAACTGATCAGCAAAGTGGAAGGATATAAAATCAATGCACAGAAATCAGTTGCAGTCCTATACACCAACAATGAAGCAACAGAAAGAGAAATCGAGGAATCGATCCCATTTACAATTGCACCAAAACCCATAAAATACCTAGGAATAAATCTAACCAAAGAGGTGAAAAATCTATACACTGAAAACTTTAGAAAGCTTATGAAAGAAATTGAAGATGACACACAGAAAACCCAAAAATATTCCATGCTCCTGGATAGGAAGAACAAATATTGTTAAAATGTCGATACTACCCAAAGCATTCTACGTATTCAATGCAATACCTATCAAAATAACACCAGCATTCTTCACACAGCTACAGCAAACAATCCTACAATGTGTATGGAAGCAGAAAAGACCCAAAATAGCCAAAGTATCTTGAAAAAAGAAAACCAAAGCAGGAGGCATCACAATCCCAGACTTCAAGCTGTATTACAAAGCTGTAACCATCAAGACAGTATGGTACTGGCACAAGAACAGACACTCGGATCAATGGAACAGAATAGAGAACCCAGAAATGGACCCACAGACGTATGGCCACCTAATCTTTGACAAAACAGGAAAGAATATCCAATGGAATAAAGATAGTCTCCTCAGCAAATGGTGCTGGGAAAACTGGACAGCGACAGGCAGAAAAATGAACCTGGACCACTTTCTTACACCAGACACAAAAATAAACTCAAAATGGATGAAAGACCTAAATGTAAGACTGGAAACCATCAAAATCCTCCAGGAGAAAACAGGCAAAAACCTCTTTGATCTTGGCCGCAGCAGCTTCTTACTCAACACATCTCTGGAGGCAAGGGAAGCAAAAGCAAAAAGGAGCTACTGGGACCTCATCAAAATAAAAAGCTTCTGCACAGCAAAGGAAACAATCAGCAAACTAAAAGGCAACCCTCAGAATGGGAGAAGATATTTGCAAGTGACATGTCAGATAAAGGGTTAGTATCCAAAATGTATGAAGAACTTATCAAAGTCAACACCCAAAGAACAAATAATCCAGTGAAGAAATGGGCGAAATACATGAACAAACACCTCTCCAGAGAAGACATCCAGATGGCCACCTGACACATGAAAAAATGCTCCACATCACTCATCATCAGGGAAATACAAATCAAAACCACAGTGAGATACCACCTCACACCTGTCAGAATGGCTCACGTTAACAACTCAGGCAACAACAGATGTTGGTGAGGATGCGGAGAAAGAGGATTCCTTTTGCATTGTTGGTGGGAATGCAAGCTGGTGCAGCCACTCTGGAAAACAGCATGGAGGTTCCTCAAAAAACTAAAAATAGAACTTCCCTACGACCCAGCGATCGCACTACTAGTCATTTATCCAAGGGATACAGGTGTGCTCTTTCAAAGGGGTACAGACACCCCAATGTTTATAGCAGCACTATCAACAATAGCCAAAGTATGGAAGGAGCCCAAATGTCCATCTGTGGATGAATGGATAAAGAAGAGGTGGTATGTATATACAATGGAGTATTACTTGGCAATCAAAAAGAATGAAATCTTGCCATTTGCAACTACGTGGGTGGAACTGGAGGGTATTGTGCTAAGTGAAATTAGTCAGAGAAAGACAAACATCATATGACTTCACTCATATGAGGACTTTAAGACACAGAACAGATGAACACAAGGGAAGGGAAGCAAAAATCACATAAGAACAGGGAGGGGGACAAAATATAGGAGACTTAAATATGGAGAACAAGCAGAGGGTCCCTGGAGGGGTTGTGGGAGGGGGGATGGGCTAAACGGGTCAGGGGCATTAAGGAATCTACTCCTGAAATCATTGTTGCACTATATGCTAACTAACTTGGATGTAAATTTTTAAAAAGTGAATAAATGTTAAAAAAAATTATTTAAAAACCTGAACAACTGACGACTGACCATTCTTCTTTTGGAGTTGTTTGGTCTTCTTATTTGTCCAATTTACTTCCTTTTTAGAGTGCTTGTTTTTTTTTCTCGGTAATAGTTTTTTTGTTGTTTTAGTGCCGCTATTTTGACATATTTTTCAAACATTTGCCCCGTTTGCTTTTAGAAGGACACTATACATATATGCACAAAATGTAAAACCTTCCGATGGGTTCATAGTGCAAAGAAAGCGCCTTCCTTCCCCTCCCCCCATCACCCCTTGCCCCTCTCTATAGGCAGCTGCTGAGAGATACACTGCGTATCCTTCCTGAGGTTTTGCGTGGGTACACAGATGGTGTATACGTATGTAGGTATACACGTGGTGCCTGTGTATGTATACATACATGTACTCTTTCTGTGCATGTGTGTGTATGTAGGATGTGTATGTATATCTATCTATAGATCTATGTGAGTGTATGCAGATGTGTTATAATATGATAAATATTACAGACTTTGCTCTATATGAAACATATACACGTGTATTTTATATTTACCAAATCTTCATCCATTCTTCCCTCAACCGACACGGGAGCTGTTTCCATATCTTAGCTGTTGTGAATAATGCTGCCACGAGCGTGAGAAGGCAGATGTCTCGCCCAGACACTGCTTGTGTTTCCACTGGTGGTATCCGCAGAATCGGGATTGCTGGCTCATACGGTAGATGTATTTTTAACTTTTTGAGGAACCTCCGCGCTGTTTTCCACAGTGACTACCAACGTACCTGCCGCCAACAGCGCACGAGGGGGACCTTTTCTCCACACCCTCACCAACACTTGTTACCGCTTGTCCTTTTTGACAAAATCCACCGTAACAGTTGTGAGGTGACACCTCATCTGTATTTCCCTGGTGACTCGGGATGTTGAACGCCTTCTCCTATGCCTGTTGGCCGTGTGTATGTCGTCGGGAAAGTGTCTCTTCAGGTCTTTTGTCCATTTTAGAATCAGGCTATCTGTTCTTTGTTTTGTTTTACCAGTAAGTTCTATGCGTTCTGTATTTTTCTTGGATATTAATCCCTTATCACGTATATGTTTTGCAAATATTTTCTCCGTTTTACTGATTGTTTTCTCGCTGTGCAGAAGCTGGGTAGGTTGGTGTAGTCCCACTTGTTAGTTTTGCTTTCGTTATCTGCGCTTTGGCATCGTGGCCAAAAACTCATTGTAAAGACCAGCGTCAGGGACTTTTTCCCTATGCTTGCTTTCTTCTAGGAGCTTTATGGCTTCTGATACTCCCTAGAAGTCCTCGATCCATTTCAAGTTAAGTTTTGTGAGTGGTGGTATAAAATGGGAATCCCAGTTTCATTCTTTGGCATGTGAATATCCAGTTTCCCTGGCACCATTTATTGAAGAAACCGTCTCTTTCCCGTGCGTGTTCTGGGCACTCTTGTCGAAAATTAGCTGATCATATATGTGTGGGTTTATTCCTGGGTTCTATATTCTGTTCCATCGGTCTATGTGTCTGTTTTTATGCCAGTACCATACTGTTCTGATTGCTATTCCTTGTAATAAAGTTTGGAATCAAGAATGCTTGTTTTTTTCTATTGAAGCATCTCTCTCGTTCATATTGGTTTATACAGACTTTTACATATATTAGTCAATGTAGTCATTTGTAACATACTTTTTCACAGTTTTATTTCTTTGTCCTTTTTACCAGTATTTTTGTCGCACAGAACTTTCTATATCTAATTAGTTAAATGTACTTTTTATATGTAGGTCACTGATCTATTTAGAATTTGTTTGCTGTCAGGTGGTGAATTATTTTGCAATTTTAATTTTCCACCCAGGTGACTAGTAGCTGTCCCAACCATTTGTTATAGCCTCTTGTCAGATTGACCCTTGTATCATGCAGCTCCCTTCTTTGTCTCTTATTACAGCCTTTGTTTTACAGTCTATTTTGTCTGATAGAAATATAGTTACTCCAGCTCTCTTCTGGTTTCCATTTGTATGGAATATCTATCCCAGATGTGGGTAGAAGCTTCTCTCTGGGAGACACCGGTGCCCTGGAGCCCAACAGAAGGGGATACAGAGGTGACACTCGCTGGCTGGAGCGGGGCAGAGGGGACACAGAGGTGGCACCTGACAACAAAGAAAAAGGAAAAGAAAATAAAAGAGGGAAAAGAGAAAGAGAAAGGAAAGATGGTGCCCCCTGGCTTTACACGGCATGGGGTACAGGCAGAAAGAGGGTGCCCACCGGTTCTGTCCCCTGAGAGGACCCTGGTGGCCCCTGTCCCTCACACCACTGCTTTAAAGTTAGGAAATGAGGCTTTTTCACACAAAGTCTGGGCCCTGGGCGGTGAGCGTGCACCAGCCCATTGAGAGCCATGCCTCAGCTCGCCTATGGGTCTCGCGCCAGCCCCGTTGGTCTTTAAAGCCAAATATTCTGGAGGCTTCTCCCTCCGCTGCCATTCTTAAAAGTTGGGGTGGCCAATGTGGGGTGTGAACCCTTCAGTCCTCGGGGCGAAGCTGTGGGTTTTGGGTTCCCTCCCGCTTACGGGCCGCCTCAGAGGTGGGTTTTGTGGCGGGATTGGTCTTAGCGTTTCCTGCCCACTTTGAGGAGTTTCCCTCACGTTTGCGCGATATCAGGGGGTCACTCGGCCAGTTTATGGTTTTTTTCAGGGGAGATTCGGTGTGTCCAGGGAGGAAGTGGGTTCAGGACCCCCCTAGTCCCCATCTCGAACCAGACGCTGAAATATGCCATCTTGACACTCAGGAAACCGAGCCCTTCCCTCATTCTGGAGTTCTGCAATTCCCCACTTCTATTCATGAGAACCATTGCCAATGTCGTGTGAGCCTTCTCTCCACCCGGTCGGAAAGACACATCCTCGCCTCTGTTCCTGACAATGACCTTTGAGGAAAGGGACTCTTAACTACGACCCACCCCACTGACCCGACCGTTGTACTGAAGTGCGTGATCCCAGAGGTGGGTGGGATCTCAGAGCTGACGTTTCTAGCCCTTTCTCTCAGTCCCATTGAGATGAACAGTGTGTTCCCTGCCCTGGCTGGCGATAGGAGACTTCTTGTTTGTCTCTTCGTTTGTTTCCACAATATTTACCGTGGCGCCTTTTGTGTCTGTTTCCTTATGGGTCAGTTTTAGTAACTGTTTTCATTGACCATTGGCTTCAAAGTTATGGCCTGGGGAGACTTACGAAGCCATCAGTGCTGCTGTGGGACAGGAAGTGTCCACGGGGGCTCAGTAGCAAGGGGCTTGGGTGCCCCTGGGGGTACAGTTTCAAAGCATTTTTCATCCAAATCAAATCTATCAGGGTACAGTTTAAAGTGATACTGTTTCATTTCCTCCTTATCTGTAACTAGACATCCATCTTTAGCCCTAAATTTGAATAATCACTTGTTTTTCCTAATTAGATGAGTTTTGCCTAATTTATAGGATTAATGAAAAAAGCAGCCTCTGGATGAACTTATTAACTTTGCTTTTTTAAAAAAACTGATTACTCATTGTTGTTCATATTATTTTTTCCTCCTCTTTTCCTTACTGTGTCCCCTCTGTCTCTTATATGTGGAGTTAAGTACTTAATTCTTTATTTATATATTTATTCTTTATTTCTTAGTAATACATACATAGTATGTGATGACTTTGTTTTTATTATTGCTGAAGTATTGACATGTAACATTCTCTTGTTGTTTTTCTAAGCATTTCATAATCGCCATTTTTAATTTTATTTTAGTTCCTGTATAGTTAACGTATAGCGTTATAATTGCTATTCAGATGTTTTTTTCTTTTACCTGATAGTTAATTAGGATCCTGCTTTCTTAAGATTTTCAAATGATTGGATTTAAATTTTTTTAATGTGTATTTATTTTTGAGAGAGAGGGAGACAGAGTGTGAATAGGGGAGGAGCAGAGAGAGAGGGAGACACAGAATCGGAAACAGGCTCCAGGCTCCGAGCCATCAGCCCAGAGCCCGACGCGGGGCTCGAACCCACGGACCGCGAGATCGTGACCTGGCCGAAGTCGGACGCTTAACCGACTGAGCCGCCCAGGCGCCCCACTCCCAGTAGCATTCTTCTGCTGAGTAGGAGATTGCTCTGGCCTGAATGTTTGTGTCCCCCCCCCCCCCAAGTTGTATGTTGAAATCCTAACTTCCACGTGAGGGTGCTTGGAGGTGAGGCCATTGGGAAGTGGCCAGGTCGTGAGGGAGGAGCCCCACGGATGGGACAAGTGCCCTTGCACAGGAGGCCCTCCGCCACACAGAGCCCCCCAGCCGTCCTCACGGGAGGACACGGCAAGGAGCTGGCTGCCTGTGAGCCGGAAGGGGGTTGTCCCCAGACACTGGCTCTGCTGGCACCTGGAGCGTGGATTCCAGCCTCTAGAACCGTGTGAACTCAACGTCGTCCCCCCGGTTCACGGCATTCTGCTTCACGAGTGGACTCAGGCAGGGGCGGGGGTCGCGGTCCCGCTCAGACACTCCACGCCACCCGTGACCGGTCTAACGAGAGGCCGAGGGGCCTCTGGGCATCAAGGTTAAGAGTGAGCTCGGTGTCCCGCCCCCGCTCCCCCCCACCCCCACCCCCGCCCCAGGCCACCAGCCCCAGACTGGCTCCTTGGCCTCGGCCACCCCGCCCTCGTCTGTGAAATGGGGTGTCGGCAGCTCCCACCTCGTCAGGTTTGCTGTGAAGATGGAGTGTGCTGACGCACGCAGGCTGTTCCCCACGCTGTTCCCCGCTGCCCCCCGGCTCTCGCCAGGACCCCGGAGCCTCACACGCACAGTCATCGCCCTTAACTCAGCCGCAGACAGACGCGTTTCGGCGTAAGTTGAATGTGCCCGGCACCGTGCTGCTTCTTGTAGGAAGCTCAGTACCTATGGGGCGGGGGGGGGGGGGTGTCAATATAGGAGTCACAGGACATGGTGACTAACAATTTGCTGCAAACTGAAAATAATAGAATAATGGCTACAAAGCAGGGTAGGGGATGCAACAGCCACACTTCGTCCCGGGACCACAGGACAGGGGAGCCCCTGGAGGAGGAGGGCAGGTGCCGTGGACAGATTCCGGGCTGCGTCTGAGCTGGGTCCACACGCGAGGACACAGTACCGGGGAGGCGCGGGGACATCTCCAGGCCGCCCCGTGCCCCCCCCACAGAGCACCTCCCCAGCCTGCTGTGGCCCTGTGACCGCTCCTGCCCGGCCCAAGCCCCACCTCCCCCAGGAAGCCTGTCCCTCCCGGCTCTGTCCCCGAGCTCGGCCCGCAGCACCCCCGGAACGGACGCCTCCCAACGCGCCTCCCTGGTGTCATGCGGGGCCCGATGCGTGCTGATGGATGGCGGGTCCCGTAACGTGATCACATAATGAGCACAGGGTCCCACCAGCACGGCTGCGAGCGCCCTTTTCCCGCCAAAACCCCCACTGGTCTTTGAAGATGAGGAGAAACCAGAGTGACTTGTCTTTTGAGGGCTCACAACACACGCTCCTCTTCAGGAATCCAAGGGAGCAGAAGGGACCTGGCGCCTGATGACAAAGCGGGGGGGAGGGGGGGGTGGCCAAGAAGGAAAGGGCGCAGAGACCCGGTGCACACAGCCCTGGCTGCCGAAATGTCAAATCGGCTGGAGTCAAGCCCATTCGTCTTGTTTTATTGCAAGGTTCCGAGTCGTCCGGCTGTGGCAGCCACACGCTTGATGGATGGCTTTCCCTGCGTCCGCCCAGCGCCTCGGCTGCCTGGGAAAGCAGATCTCAGATGAACAGGGAGAGGAAATTAAACGCCTTTCGAGGTCTGTCAGTAACCGGTGCCAGAGAGAGATGGGGCATCGGGGTCTCTGGCCGCCGGGCTGCCTCCACTTAGTTTTCGCGGCATTTTTTGCAAGCAGATCAAAGAGGCTGCAGAGCTGAAGTCATCACCGTAAATCTCCAGCAACCACCCGCTCCAGCGCGGCCAGAGTGGCCACAGCCACCAGGCTGCGATTCTGTTTGACTTTGTGTTGACGACCAGGAGAGAGCCCGTCCTGCCTGGCTGCTTTAATTCGCCATTCTTTGACCGCTGGGGGGGCCTAAACCTTTTCCTGAAGCTCGGGCTTCTCATCAGGTTTCTGCTTTCATCAACCGCCACTCGCCCTGTGCCCCTGATGTAATTAACAGTTCCAGCCAGGCACTCTGGCTCTATGGGGGGGCTATGGAGGGGGGAGGGAGAGCAGGGAAGGGAGGGAGAGGGAGGGAGAGGGAGAGAGGGAAGGACGGAGACAGAGGGAGGGGAGAGGGAGGGAGGGAGAAGGAGAGGGAGAGTAGGGAAGGGAGGGAGAGGGACAGAGGGAGCCAGAGGGGAGGTAGGGGGAGGGGGAGGGAGAGCAGGGAAGGGAGGGAGAGGGAGGGAGAGGGAGAGGGAAAGAGGGAAGAAGGGAAACAGAGGGAGGGGGAGATGGAGGGAGAGAGAAGGAGGGAGGGGGGAGGGAGAGAGGGATCTAGAGGGGAGGGAGGGAGAGGGAGAGAGGGAGCCAGAGGGCACGGAGGAGGAGGGAGAGGGAGAGAGGGAAGGACGGAGACAGAGGGAGGGGGAGATGGAGGGAGAGAGAAGGAGGGAGGGGGAGGGAGAGAGGGATCTAGAGGGGAGGGAGGGAGAGGGAGAGAGGGAGCCAGAGGGCACGGAGGAGGAGGGAGAGGGAGAGAGGGAAGGACGGAGACGGAGGGAGGGGGAGATGGAGGGAGAGAGAAGGAGGGAGGGGGAGGGAGAGAGGGATCTAGAGGGGAGGGAGGGGGAGGGAGCCAGAAGGGAGGGAGAGGGAGGGAGGGGGAGGGAGAGAGGGAGCCAGAGGGGAGGGAGAGGGAGGGGGAGGGAGAGCAGGGAAGGGAAGGAGAGGGAGAGGGAGAGAGGGAGCCAAAGGGAAGGGAGAGAGAGGGAGGGGGAGGGAGAGAGGGAGCTAGAGGGGAGGGAGGGGGAGGGAGAGCAGGGAAGGGAGGGAGAGGGAGGGAGAGGGAGAGCAGGGAAGGGAGGGGGAGGGAGAGGGAGAGAGGGAAGGAGGGAGACAGAGGGAGGGGAGAGGGAGGGAGGGAGAGGGAGAGGGAGAGTAGGGAAGGGAGGGAGAGGGAAGGAGGGAGAGAGGGAGCCAGAGGGGAGGGAGAGGGAGGGAGGGGGAGGGAGAGAGGGAGCCAGAGGGGAGGGAGGGGGAGGGGAAGGGAGAGCAGGGAAAAGAGGGAGAGGGAGAGGGGGAGAGAGGGAAGAACGGAGACAGAGGGAGGGGGGAGATGGAAGGAGAGAGGAAAAGAGTGAGAGGGAGGGAGGTCAAAGCCAAAATACCACTCACCGCAACCTGATGAGGCGATTTTCCTAGAATATTTGCCAGTTTTTATTGTGATTTTTGTTCCTTTTGGGGAACATGGAGATAATTCTATTCTTTAATGAATCTTATCCTTCATGGGTTTTTTCCCCTATCATTTCTTCAATATTTATTTCTGTTTTATTTTCATTTCTTGTGGTCAAATTTTGAAAAGTCTCAAATCCAGCTGAAATTTATCGCGTGATTGATGTGCATGAATCACAAGTCTTCTTTCTTTTTCTAAATTACTTTGATTTTGCAACCATGAAACAAAACCACTTTCTCCGTGGTATTTGTAGCTCTTTTGTTTGTTATATAGAAAATTCAGGGGCACCTGGGTGGCTCAGTAGGTTGAGCATCCGACTTCGGCTCAGGTCATGCTCTCACGGTTCGTGGGTCCAAGCCCCGCGCTGGGCTCCGTGCTGACAGCTCAGAGCCTGGAATCTGCTTCGGATTCTGTGTCTCCCTCTCTCTCTGCCCCTCCCCTGCTCGTGCTCTGTCTCTCTCTCAAAAATAAGTAAACACTAAAAAAATTAAAAAAGAAACTCACACACATACCTGCACACACACATCATGTGATGTGTTTTTTTTCTTGTGCAAATACTATATACTCTTCTATTATTGTTTATTTAGCATCAATTTCAACAGCCGACAGAACTAATACGTCCTAGAATTTCCTTACAGTTGATGTCACGTATTATTTATTTATTTTTACTTATTTATGAAATGATATTTAGCCTGGACATTCATTTAGACAAACCAATATGTTTATGATATAACCTGGCTACCATTCGTGAATATAATGTTTTTCCTCTTACACAGATTTTCTTCTACTTTGCCCAAAAGCTTTATATTTTCCTTCTAAAGATCACTCTCACAAAAATACTGCTACGTTGAATATAATTAGCGCGTTTCGCTATGATTTAGACGGGGCTTCTTTTTAAACCTGGTTTTTAGTTAGCTGTTGACCACGTGCAAGGACGTGACTGTTTCGTTTTATATATCTTGCCCCTGGTCGACTTAGTACACGTAGAACAGTGAATTCTAAAGGCGGTCAGTTAACACACTGTGCTTCTGTAGGTCTGCGGTCATAGTTTCTATATTTAATGGCACCTGGTCTCTTTTCTTTCTTATGCCATTTCGAGACTATGTGAGATGCAAATGGCCGGGGGCATCCCGTGCCCCTGGCTTGAGAGGGAATCTCTGCACACTGTCACCTTGGAGTGTAATGCTGAGGACGCCGAGATTGGGGCAGTTCTACTGTGACGACACCCACCGTTAACTGGTGCTTATCACGTACAGGCCAGTGTTCTGTGAACTTTTACACAGGCCGCGTTGGACACTGCTCACGTCGAAGCTTTCTTCCCCCCGTTTTCAGGGTGGGCTGTGCTGTTCCCGGGGACGGTTAACGCAGAAGGAGGGCCCAGGGCCTGGCACGTGGCTCCGTCCGGCTCTTTGCCGCTTCTGGAGGGCACGCTTGCGTTCCTGTCAGGAAGCACATTCCGTCGGGACTGGGCGTTGAACTTGATCAGCCTTGTTTACGATGACCGTGAGATCTCTCCTGCTTGGTCTAACCCCGACTTTGTCACAGGTTTATGCTCTCCTAACATTCACAGGATAAGCCTTAGTTTGTCCCTGGAATATTCTATTTATTACCGATTTTATTTGTTGGTACTTTGAGATTTTTTTTTTTTAATATGCACAACAGTGCTTGGTTTAGTCCAGACTCTTTCTGGTTGTGTGCTTTCCTTTAAAAGTTTCCTCCTTTAGGGCGCCCGGGTGGCTCAGTGGGCTGAGCGTCTGTCTGACTTGGGCTCAGGTCATGATCTCTCGGTCCGTGAGTTCGAGCCCCGCATCGGGTTCTGCACTGACAGCTCAGAGCCTGGAGCCTGCTTCGGATTCTGGGTCTCCCTCTCTCTCTGCCCCTCCCCTGCTCACTCTCTGTCTGTGTCTCTCAAAAATAAATAAACGTTAAGAAAAAAAATTGGGGGCATCCGGGTGGCTCAGTCGGTTGAGTGTCCGACTTCGACTCAGGTCATGATCTCACGGCTCATAAGTTCAAGCCCCGCGTCGGGCTCTGTGCGGACAGCTCAGAGCCTGGAGCCTGCTCTGTCTCCCCCTCTCCCTGCCCCTCTCCTGCTCGCGCTCTGTCTCTCTCTGTCTCTCAAAATAAATAAACATTAAAAACATAAAATAAAGAGCCCTTATCTTGCACCCCGAGTTTCATTCCCCTCTGAGGCTCCCAGAGAACACCATTTTCATGAATTTCCTCCTCTTTTATGTGTGGAGGAGGAGGGCCAAAGCCAGGGCCCTGGGGCCTGGACTTGAGACACGGCCCCCCTCTTCCCAGCTGGGCCCCCACATCCTCACGAGGAGGAGGAGGAGGAAGTCAGACCAGGCCTCCTCTGAGCCTCCTGCCTTTCCTGGGCACAGTGCCTCTGGCTACAGGCAAACCACCTCGACCGCTGAGAAGGAGACAGAGTGACTGGGAATTCTAAGAGGACTTGCTCACCCGCAGACGGTGACAGACATGGGCTGGGCCCCCCAGGTCCTCAGAGCGTGAGGGGCTTCGGGGAGGGAGCCAGGCCCCCAGGGGTCAGAGTCCAGGGACAGAGGAGCCTGGAGCCTCGGCCTGCTCTGGAGGCAAGAGCGGGGATGAAGCAGGCCTCCCTCCCGTGTCTCTGGGCCCCCGGCTCCCTCCGCTCACGTCCCTGCCCCGTCCAGGCTGAGTCAGTGTCCGCACGGAGACGGAGGTGTGGCCGAGACAAAACTATCTGGCTCAGGAGGGGAAGCACCGTGGACTCTCGAGTCTCTGGGAACCTGGGATAATTAGGTGGTACGACGGCTAATGAATTTAAGGCAGATAATTGCAACTTAATGCACATCGACAAAACAATTTAAAGTACTCGTGCACATGAATGGCTTCTGCTTCTTGGGGAATTCTCCCGAGAGTAAGAGGAGGCTGGCTCTGGGCTCTGACACAAGAGATCCTGGTTCAGAGCACCAGGGGGTCTTTGAGGCCTGACTTGCCTACAGCTGGGATCCCCATCCTCCCCATCCTCGGCTTCCCGGGGCCTCTCCGCAGATAAGAGAGAGAGCCCACCTGCTGGGAGGACCCACCGCTCCCCAGACAGGTAAAGAAGTCTCCTTGTGATGCGACCCGGAGCCCCCTGGGAAACACAGCCCCTGCAGCCTGTCGTGAGGCCATAGGAGCCCAGGGCTTAGCGCCCACCGTGAGGACAGATGTTTGGAACCATCCATACCCTTCACAAGTGAGAAAGAGGGTGTAAGGCCCTCAGCACCCAGGCTTCTGAAGCTGGGCTCACTGGAGGAAGCAGGCAGCCAGGGAGCACTGCGCTGGGGGCAGGGGTCCCACGACCGGGCCACACTTCAAGCCAGAACAATGGTTGAGCACCTGACCGGGGCAGGGGGGGGCCTGTCTCTTAGTCATTTCCAGCCACTGAGCACCTCCTGGGGGGCAGGCGGGATCTGGGCTGCCCATGTGCCCTATGACCGTGCTGGGGACTGTCAGCTGTGAGTCACAACATCTCTGGGCTCCTGAAAAGTCAGGCCATCCAGCCACAGTGGGACCGGCTTCCTAGGTGCCAACAGTCAGCAGGGGCTGTGGGGCTCTCTTCTCCCGACGGCCAGGGGTTTCCTGCGGTCCGCACCCCCACTCTCTCGTCTTCATCGTGGCGGCCACCTTCCCCGACCCGGCGGACATTTGAGTTTGTCTTCTTTTCTACCCGGGCAGGTGCTGTGTGGGCAGTGAGATCCGCGGGTGAATGGCTCGGGCCACCGTTGTGCAGGAGTCTGTTGGACGCGAGAGCCTTCCTCATTCCCTCAAGAAGCCGCGGGCTGTTCTGGGCTCCATGCAGGTGCCCAGAACCGAACCCCCCGTTGGCATTCGTAAGAGCGCACAGTCTCAACAGGGGCCACGTGAACAAAGGGGGAAACACGACGTGTTTCCGGGTGGTGCCGGGTGGGAAACAGAACGACGGGCAAGGGTCCCCTTCACGGGATTCTGCCACGGTGCCGTTGACGCCCGTCGGTCTCTGACAGGTTGGGGGTTGCCCCCAGCGGGGCTGTGAGTCTGCCCGGGACAGTCCTGGGGGGTTCACCGGGGACGGGGCCCGGGGGCCGACCCTTGGGGAGGACCTCAGAGTGCAGGTAGATCCTAGTGGGGCAGGTGGGAGCCTGCAGAGTGAGCGGACTTTGAGTCAGGGCTTGGGAGTGAGTGAGGTTTGACCAGGTGAGGGGATTGTCCTCCCTGCGGGGAGGCCGAGCATGAGACACGGACAACGCCACAGAAAACAGGGAGGTGGGCACGGATGCTTCCAGGGCTCCGCGGACAGAGGTCTGCCTTGGAGATGTTTCCAGGCAGCTCAAGGTGAATTCAAGGATGAGGAGCTGGCAGCCGTGACCTTCAGGTTCCTCCTTCTCCAAGGTCATTGTCTATAATTTAGGGACCAGGGGACTCTGGTGGCGGGTGGCTGCACAAAGCACACGGTAAGGTGTCCCGTGGCTGCTCAGCTAGCCTTGGTCTTGCTCCCTCTCCGCTCCGTGCTCGTGAGGGAGGTGCCAGGCCGGGTCCGGCCAGCTCAGCCGCGGGGACTCTGCGGGACCACAGGCAGCGGCCGCGGGAGGATGCCGCTTCCCGCGCCCTGACGTGCGCCCACCCGGATGGTGCCTCGTGTATTTCCAGGCTTGAGCTCATTCCCAGGCACGAAAAGTCCATGCGTGCAACTAACATGTTCCGTTATCTCGGTTTCTCCTCCCAGGGTGCGTGCTGGGTGGATAAGTCTCCTCTTTGGGGCAAGATTAGAAACCAGGCAACCTCACACACTGACCGGCATGGGGACCCTGTGCACCTCTCGTCTCGTCCCGACCGGGCCGCCGTGAGGCCGGCTGTGCCACCTTGTTCTTAGCTTCGTGGTCCTGGGCCAGTGCCTGAAACCCGGTGGGCCTTTCCATCTTTAAAGGAGGAGCGTTTCCCCGCATTTCGCTGTCAAGGTCAAGACGGGGTGTTTGTGGGAACTGTGATAAACTGAAGTGCACAGAAGTCAGCCACCGTTACCGTTAATATTGTTAAGACGGCTCCGGCATTCTTGAAAACACGTGGAAGCTCAGACAGAGCCGACACAGTCGGTTTTCCGTAAATTATTTCCAGAAGTTATGGCATTTTTAGCTAAAAGACACAGGAAGCTCTCAGCCGGCTTCTCAGTGGGAGCAGAGCCGCAGCCATCGAGTGGGTTTTAAAACACGAACTACAAAGAGTGAAGTTAGTTGATTTCTCAGTTCATTGACTTGATTGATTCTCCCTCCAGAGCTGGCACAACCTGGTTTTGCCGCCAATGCGTCTGCTTCGAAGGCAGGCGGGGGTGGGGGTCGGGGGTCAAAGTGGCCGGAGGTGACAACCCTTGTCACGCGGGCACGTGGGCTGGACGGCGCAAGGCCCCGGGCTGATGGCAGGACAGCAGAGGTACTTAGACCGGCTCCCCCTACCCGTTCCATGGGGTCCACAGACCCCCAGCCACCCCCCGTGTCTCCACCTACAACCAGCGGCTTCCACGTCTGCAGAGAAGGGTCCTCATGCCCCGCGGGACGTGCCAACCCCCTGCACGCCCCAGAGGAAGCAAACGCACTTGAAATGGGTCACTAACATTCTTCAGCTCCACGTCTATAGATTTTGGCGGGGGGGGGGGGGAGGATGGAGGGGTTCTGCCCCCTGACCCCTCCCTGCACGGTCATCCCGGGGCCCAGTGTAAACTTCCCCACTGGATTTTCGGGATGCACCTGGTCACGGTTGGGCTCTGCCACCGTGGGGACGGCCACCTCTGCCTGCTTTCCATCTCTGAGGGCAGCGGTTTCTTCCGCCATCTTCCCAGAGACGTTATGTGAGTTTTGATTTAGTCTTGTCCGGGGGGAGTAATCTCGGAGGCCTCCATCTGGCCTGTCCACGCGACGGCCAGTGCCCCACGGGCCAAGGACCCAACGTGCCGGTCACCTGCCCTGCCAAGTGTGTCCATGAAGTCGGGGAAAGGGATCGCTGTGCGGGTCCGTGGCTGCAGAGGGCCCTCAGGAAGTTGGTCCCGGGCAGGGACCCATCCCCCACACGGCCCTCACATCTCCGCACCCCAACAGCAGGGCCGCGATGGCATTTGGATCTCGGGGGGGGGTGGTCACTGTCAGCTGTGACAAACAGTTCTGGAAGTATGTGGTCATTCTCCTTGCCTGGCTGTCCGGTCGCCCTCCTGAGTGGCTGACGGTCCTTTTGTGAGAGGGCTGGATGATTATTTGGTGTATGTGTTGGCCAGAAGGACGAGACGGTCCTTCCGTCTGGAGAGACGTCTCCTTCCTCCTGGAGACCCAGCCACCCGTTCCGTCAGTGACTCTCCATTTGAAATTCGACTCCGGCACGGAGACAAGACAAGGGTTGGTGACATCGGATTGGGGCAACTTCCATAAGCCTGTTGGTCATCTGACTTCTGCTGCTGCCGCCTGCCGGCCAGTGTCCTCGTCCACGGCCCATCTGTTCGGCTCTGAGGAGCTCCCTGGCCACGGTCCCTCGCTTCTGTTCCGTCCTTGCCGGTCGTTACAGTAACTGCAAGTCCTTGGTTCTTGGCAGTTAACTGCCTACGCCTGTGTCGCTCCGGGGTCCGGTCACCCCACGAGCCACGTTGTGTAACAGCCTCTCCGCCATCAGCCTGGCCGGCGGGGGAGACCCCCGTGGGGCGGTGCAGCGGGGCACCTGTCTGACGGGTTTGGTAAACCGTCTGTCTGCTGGATCTTCCAATCAAATTGGGCAGAAGGTGAAGCAAACGTGCAATGTGGGCTGGACCAAGTTTTTGCCAGGCTCGCGGGGTGCTCTGGGGCAGGAAGTGGCCGCCAGAGCCCAATTCTCTTGCAATTCTCGGCGTCCTGGCCTTTATCCCACCACCTCAGTGTCCAGACAGAACGTGCACAGGGAGGGGGTCTCGGGCACGGTGTCTGCGGGCCCCTGGCCGCCCTCCTGTAGTTGGGCGGGGCCCCTGGAAGCAGTTGGTAACCCATTTCCGTGTCTCCCACAAACCCCTGCGGCCCGTGGCCCTGATGGCGCTTCCTAAGCCTCTCTGAGACGTGGTGGTGACGCCTTTGTTAGCCGTTCCCCTGCGGTAGTCACTGTGCTGGAAATGTGTGCGAGGTCTGGTCTGGGGCCCTAAAGGCTTTGGGCCCCAGTGACACAGTGGGGTAACTGCAGATGTAACAGGGCTTTGAGTTCTGGGAGAAAAATCTGGAAGGTTCCCTCCGGCCGGTGGGGCTTTGAGTTCTGGGAGATAAATCCGGAAGGTTCCCTCCGGCCGGTGGGGCTTTGAGTTCTGGGAGATAAATCCGGAAGGTTCCCTCCGGCCGGTGGGGCTTTGAGTTCTGGGAGATAAATCTGGAAGGTTCCCTCCGGCCGGTGGGGCTTTGAGTTCTGGGAGATAAATCCGGAAGGTTCCCTCTGGCCGGTAGGTCCAGGCATGAAGACCAGAGTCTGAAGACAGAGCAGAAAGCAGGCAGTCAGGGGACACTGACATGCTGGGGACTTGGGGCCGTGACCTGTGGGCAGGGGGGAGCCACAGAAGGATTCTGAACTCTGGGGTGATGTGTCCGGAGGTGTGTTACCGGAAGGTTCCCCGGCAGCCCGAGTGGAGCATGTGGTGGAGGAGACTGGCATCGGGGCCCCGTTCACCTGAGGGGGATGAACTGTGCCGGGACCGGGACCGGGGCGGGGCGGGGGTGGTGCAGAGGGGGACAGCACGGGGACACCCGGGAGGTCAGGATCCACAGCGTGTGGGTACCGGGAGGGCAGAGGCATTAACTCCACTCTCCAGTTTCTGTGTCTGGATCCACTGTTCTGACCGGGCCATTTTCCACAGCGTAGCAGGGAAGTCAGGTCAGGGGAAGGAGGCAGAAGTGGGGGGTGGGGCGTCTCCATCTCAGAGTCTCAGGAATCAAAGCTCAGAGGCTGGCAGACGGCTAGAATCTTCCTCGGCTGCTGGTACCATATCTTCCCGTTCTGCTCTCCTGACGTCGCTGGGGTCTCCTGCCCCTCAGGCCCCCGCGTTCCCCCCAACCCCGGGGCGTGAGCAGCCGACAGAGAGGCCAGGGCCAAATACATCCGAGCTCTTCTGACGCTGGGTCTACTTCCCGGCCCGGCCCTGTCCTGCCCTCTCGCGGAGCCGCTCCCGGCAGAGCGACAGCAGAGACCCCGCAGCTGCACGCACACCCAGGCCAGAGCCCAGCCCCCCACCTTGCAGGGCCTTGGTCAGGCTCTCCTCCGGCCGCACTGGCTCCGAGGGGCAGTGAAACTGTCCTAGATCGTGGCTAGCGTTCGGGGCCCAGAATTCCTGCCCAGTGGCCCCAAGTCTGCAACCAGCTCTTCCCCGGACCCGGTTCTTTTCCGCCCCTGATGTGCGCACCTCTAGGTTTTGGGGGTGTGGACAGGGTTCCATCTGCAGCCGGGGGTGTCCATACGTGTGTGTGCAAGGCCTATCTTAGTACGGGAGGAGCCGGACCTTCATTTGCACGCTTGTTCTGGACCCTGCAAACGTTAGGGGCTGCCGTAGAGCCGGGTCCCTGCCATAGAGCCGGCTTCGTATCTTCGGTAACAATTGACATTTGGGACCGAGTAACGTACAGGACTGCACACTATAGGGTGTTAGCACACCCCGGCCTCTACCCACCAGATGCGAGCAACACCGTCCCAATCACAACCATTTAAGGTGTCTCCTGGGGGCCTGGGGGTTCAGGCCGTTAAGCGTCTCTCAATTTCAGGGCAGGTCATGATTGCACGGTTCGTGGGATCAAGCCCAGTGTTGGGCTCTGTGCTGACAGCTCAGAGCCTGGAGCCTGCGTGGGATTCTGTGTCTCCCTCTCACTCTGCCCCTTCCCTGCTCATGTTCTGTCTGTCTCTCTCTCGAGAATAAATAAACATTGGGGCGCCTGGATGGCAGAGTCGGTTAAGCGTCCGACTTTGGCTCAGGTCATGATCTCATAGTCTGTGGGTTCGAGCCCCATGTCGGGCTCTGGGCTGACACCTCGGAGCCTGGAACCTGCTTCGGATTCTGTGTCTCCCTCTCTCTGCCCCTCCCCCACCACTCGTGCTCTCTCTCTCTGTCAAAAATAAATATTCATTGAAAAATATGCATTAACTTTGTAAAAGAAAAATATATACTAAACAAAGAAGAAAGTCAGAATCTCCCGTGAAGCCCACACTGAAAGGAGCTTAATCAGGCTCCACCTTTGAGACAATTTTCAAAGAATTTGTGGACACATGTTAAAGCCTCATAAAGGGGTGTCAATTTTATTAGTCTTTTCTTTTTTATTTTTTTAACGTTTATTTATTTTTGAGAGACAGAGAGAGAGAGAGACAAAGCGGGAGGAGGGGAGAGGCAGACAGCTCCAGGCTCTGAGCCGTCAGCACGGAGCCTGACGCGGGCTCGAACCCACAAGCCGTGAGATCATGACCTGAGCCGAAGTCGGATGCCCAACCGACTGAGCCCCCCAGGCACCCCTATATTAGTCTGTTCAAGGAACCATTATTCGGCCTGGTCGTCTGCATTATAGACCGGTCCTCTATTTCATTAATTCCCATTCTTTTCTTTATTATTCCCTCTGTCCTGTAGTCTCCCGTGTAACCAATTCCCTGCATCAAATTCATCCCCTTGTGCCCTGATACAGGTCTCCTCCTCCTTCGAATGTTGGGAAAAAACCAAAGGAAACAAAACTCTGACACACACACCCCATCCTTCATTCACGCGCTCACACACACACACACACACACTCACACTCACACTTTAATGACTTGTGGACAGATTCAGGAGGAGTCTAGACTCCCTGTAGCTCCTCACCCATGGGCCTCGACCGCAGACCCCAGCCGCCATGTTGGTATTTTTCCAAAGTGATAATTTGGGGTGCTGAGTCAGCGGCCTTTCCCGCTGTGCCAGAGGGGAACCCGCTAGCGGGATGGGTGCTCAGCAGAGCAATAGCTGGGCCCCTCCCCCGCGCCGCCTGGGCCATCCACACAAGGCGCGAGATCAGCAGGGGCCGCGGGAGCATCCGAGGGTGCCAGGCTTCCTCTGAACCCCAGCTGTTGACAAAGGGCAGGCTGGCCTCGGGGATGCGCGGGGACAGAATCGTGGCTGCCGGCCGTCCTCCCCCGTGGGAGCGCGATGGGCTCCCGTGTCCCCACCCCGGGGGCTGATGCAATCCTTCAGCAGGCCTCTCTGAGCACTGTGTACCTGGGATGCTGGGGGAGGGGGGCAAAGCCTCTGCCACCTGGACTGTCCCGTGCATGAGGATCTGGCACACGGGTGGTCGGGTGTGCGTGGCACGGACCTCCAGGGGACACACAGGTGCGTGGGAACAGCGAGGAGTTGGCCACGGTGGCCCCGTGTGACAGCGGTCAGAGGCCAGCTCGAGGGCCAGTCTCTGCAGCAGCGTCACCAGAGGAAACACAGGTGTTGCCGCCTCCTCCGTCTCTGTGGCCCCCTCCCCCCTCTCCCTAAGGCAGAGGAGAGACCGCTCACTTCTCGAAATCAAGCTTGCTGAAGCCGTGGTCCAATTGGGCCCTGGGAGATTGGCTAAGTGGTACTTTGTTTTCCTGGTGCATCCGCCTGGACGGCATCCTTCGTTCGTGTTCAAGCCGCCTTCATTAATATGAGGCCCCCCCCCTGCCCACCTGCCCCAGCCCAGGCCACCAAAGCCCAGCCCCTCGTCTGCAGGGACGGAGAGGGTGGTCTTCACGTGCGGGGCGAGGGCCGGTCGGAGGAGAGGGCTCCCGGCAACGCCGGCCCTCAGGACAGCACCAGGGGGGAGCTGGTCCCCCCAAGTCAGGCTCGGCCCGGCAGGGGCCTCGGTGACAAACCACTGCTTGTTACGCACCCGCGCTGCACGAGACACGGCTCGGTGCCTCGCCCGAGCCACCACGTCCTGGACTGCTCCGCACAGCGTGCGGAGGGATCGAAAATCCACAGCCCCGTTTACAGATGGGAAAAGTGAGGCTGAACGAGGTCAAAGAACTGCCTGGGGTCACCCGGGTGGTAGACGGCAGAGCCCAGACTCGACTGCGTGCCAGGATGCCGTGTGACCTGTTACGGGTGCAGAACAAGAGTAAGCCAGAGAGCCGGGTGCCCGAGCCAGGACAGAGCAAGACAGCCGCAGCCCCACGGATGTGAGGAGGAGGGGGCCGCCCCGGCCCCCACAGTGGAAAACCAGGGGAAACCGGGCCTGTGGCAGGGACTCGTCGGGCTAACAGACGACGTCTGCCCCCCGATCGGACTGTTGCTCAGGGACAGATTTGTTCTCCCGGGGAGTGTCAGCCGCCCAGATGCCGTGAACTGAATTCTACCTCCCGAATGATGCCGAAGTCCTAGCCCTGGGACCGGTGACTGTGACCTTATTTGGAAATAGGGTCTCTGCAGATGATTAAGTAAAGATGGGGTCACTGGGGCGGCCTTAATCAAGTGTGGCTGGTGTTCCTGTAGAGAGGAGGAAGTTGGACACAAACAGCGAGGCGCCCTGTGCACATGCGGGCAGAGGCGGGACGGATGCACCTGCCGGCCACGGAGCACCACGGACTGCCAGCAAAGCAGCAGAAGGCAGGAGACGGGCAGGAACAGACCCTCCCAGCCCTCAGAAGCCTCCCTCCCTGCAGAGAGGCTGGTGTCGGACCTCCAGCCTCTGAAACGGTGACATTTCTGTTGTGGAAGCCACCTAGCTTGTGGTACTTTGTTCTGTGAGCCGAGAAGCGAACATCTCACAGCTGGGACGTGTGAGCCGCTTGGCCCCTTTCCCCGGGGAGAGCCCCAGATTCCAGGAAGTCCTGCTGCCCTCACCGGCCTGAAGGGAGGTGCCAGGAAAGGCCAGAAAGCACTTGACCTTGGCCCAGGACTGACCCCTGCCGGGTCAGGTGAGCACAGGTAGTGGGTCCCTGGCTACAGGAAGCCAGGCGGAAGGCGGCTGCACTCAGGGCGGGGGGGGCAGGGTTGGTGGCTGTGTCCTGTGCTGCTCCGGGGACAATTAGCATCAGAAGATTAGATGCATACTGGGCCACTCATTTTCTCTGCCCGTCACCGCTGTCTGGCGGAGAATTGGAATTCTTCATCCCCCGCCCCCCCCGCCCCCGCTCTCAGCGAATGCATATTAAACTGTTTGGACAGCTTGGAAATTTTGTCGCAGATTCTTGATAAGCTCATATGTCAGGAGGAATTTGCAGCCTTGTTTTCAGCCGAGTTCTTGAGTCAGGGCTTCAGGGGATCCGGCTTCTCCCGAGTCTACCACTGAGGCGTGGCAGGTGGCGATGGTCCCGGTGAGCCCACGAGTGGGTCTGATGTCCGGACCCACCAGGAGCCCTCTGAATTTTGCTCAAGGAACAAACGGTGAGATTTCTGCCGGACTAAAAGTACACGTGCAGCCTTTCCCGGAGACCCCGAGAGGCCGGCGAGAACATCCGTGAAGCTTCCGGCTCGTTCTGGCGTGGGACAAAGGCTGCAGGGTGCAGGGGGAGAGGGCGGCGGGTAAGACCGTGGGGCGCCCACCCCAGCTCTGCTTGCCGCTGACCGTCCAGCTTGGGCCGGTCGCCCACGCTTTTCTGAGTTTCCTCTTCCTCGCCAGCAGCGTGGGGGCAGTGGGACAGAAACCTTATGCGGCTGCTGCCAATGGTGCGGAAGTACGTGTATAAGGGTTCTTTCTCCGTGCCCTCGCGTGGTGTCCGTGAAGGAGGGAGGTTCCTCGTGTGAAACAGCAGTGTCTCTTCCTTCACCCTCTTCCTCTCCGTCATCCTCCCTCGTGCCTGGTTCCTGTCGCCGGTCAGAGAAAGTCTGCAGGACTCTCCCACGGAAACGGTGCTGAGCCACAGGCCGTGGTCCAAGCCCCCACAAAAGCTACACGGAACACACGGCCGTTTCAACAGGTGGTCGATCTCAGCGTCACTACCAAGACCCTTTACCCTGCGGCCCCCCTGCCGGGCCCCCGGGTGCCAGTCACGCCGACGGCACGTCCCACGCGCCACGCTTCAGGCGCTCCGTCAGCCACGTGAGGCGGGTGCCCGGGCCGTCACTCAGCCCTGCTCCACATGTCCTCACGATTCCCCAGAACCTCCCCCACTGTGCCCTCTAGTTCCCGGCCTCCTCCTGCCCAGTGTGTCCCCGCTGTGGCCCGGGAGACCCCCACCTGCAGGCACAACGGCTCCAGAACCAGCCCGAGGACTCACGGAGGGACGCGAGGGATCCTGCCATGCTGGGAGGGCCCTCGGGTTGAGCCACCCTCTCCACATCCACAATCAGGTGGCCTCTGGGCCCCACGCCTGGGCCTCTGGGCCCCACGCCTGGGCCTCTGGGCCCCACGCCTGGTCGTCTGGGCCCCACGCCTGGTCGTCTGGGCCCCACGCCTGGTCGTCTGGGCCCCACGCCAGGTCGTCTGGGCCCCACGCCTGGTCGTCTGGGCCCCACGCCTGGTCCTCTGGGCCCCACGCCAGGTCGTCTGGGCCCCACGCCTGGTCCTCTGGGCCCCACGCCTGGTCCTCTGGGCCCCACGCCTGGTCCTCTGGGCCCCACGCCTGGTCGTCTGGGCCCCACGCCTGGTCGTCTGGGCCCCACGCCTGGTCCTCTGGGCCCCACGCCAGGTCGTCTGGGCCCCACGCCTGGTCCTCTGGGCCCCACGCCTGGTCGTCTGGGCCCCACGCCTGGTCCTCTGGGCCCCACGCCAGGTCGTCTGGGCCCCACGCCTGGTCCTCTGGGCCCCACGCCTGGTCGTCTGGGCCCCACGCCTGGTCGTCTGGGCCCCACGCCAGGTCGTCTGGGCCCCACGCCTGGTCCTCTGGGCCCCACGCCTGGTCGTCTGGGCCCCACGCCTGGTCCTCTGGGCCCCACGCCAGGTCGTCTGGGCCCCACGCCTGGTCCTCTGGGCCCCACGCCTGGTCCTCTGGGCCCCACGCCTGGTCCTCCGGGCCCCACGCCTGGTCCTCTGGGCCCCACGCCTGGTCGTCCGGGCCCCACGCCTGGTCCTCTGGGCCCCACGCCTGGTCGTCTGGGCCCCACGCCTGGTCCTCTGGGCCCCACGCCAGGTCGTCTGGGCCCCACGCCTGGTCCTCTGGGCCCCACGCCTGGTCCTCCGGGCCCCACGCCTGGTCGTCTGGGCCCCACGCCTGGTCCTCCGGGCCCCACGCCTGGTCCTCCGGGCCCCACGCCTGGTCCTCCGGGCCCCACGCCAGGTCCTCCGGGCCCCACGCCTGGTCCTCCGGGCCCCACGCCTGGTCCTCCGGGCCCCACGCCTGGTCCTCCGGGCCCCACGCCTGGTCCTCCGGGCCCCACGCCTGGTCCTCCGGGCCCCACGCCAGGTCCTCCGGGCCCCACGCCTGGTCCTCCGGGCCCCACGCCTGGTCCTCCGGGCCCCACGCCTGGTCGTCCGGGCCCCACGCCTGGTCCTCCGGGCCCCACGCCTGGTCCTCCGGGCCCCACGCCTGGTCGTCCGGGCCCCACGCCTGGTCCTCCGGGCCCCACGCCTGGTCCTCCGGGCCCCACGCCTGGTCCTCCGGGCCCCACGCCTGGTCCTCCGGGCCCCACGCCAGGTCCTCCGGGCCCCACGCCTGGTCCTCCGGGCCCCACGCCTGGGCCTCCGGGCCCCACGCCTGGTCCTCTGGGCCCCACGCCAGGTCGTCCGGGCCCCACGCCTGGTCCTCCGGGCCCCACGCCTGGGCCTCCGGGCCCCACGCCTGGTCCTCCGGGCCCCACGCCTGGGCCTCCGGGCCCCACGCCTGGGCCTCCGGGCCCCACGCCTGGGCCTCCGGGCCCCACGCCTGGTCCTCCGGGCCCCACGCCTGGTCCTCCGGGCCCCACGCCTGGGCCTCCGGGCCCCACGCCTGGTCCTCCGGGCCCCACGCCTGGTCCTCCGGGCCCCACGCCTGGGCCTCCGGGCCCCACGCCTGGGCCTCCGGGCCCCACGCCTGGGCCTCCGGGCCCCACGCCTGGCCTTCCTGGTAGAACCTTCAGGACTGCGTTAGCCGGCCCTTCTACTACTGCCTGGCTTCCTCTTGCATCCCAGAGGAGAGGCCAGTGGTGCCCCGGGCCCGATGACGGGGCAGGTCCGCTGGTCAATCAGGGCTCACACTTGCCACACGGCACCGGCCCAGCCCGGCTCACTGCTGCCCCAGGCTCCCGGCCATGTTGGACTCCGGGTCACCAGGTCGCGGTGGGGCTGGAGGGCGGGAAGCTCGTGTTGAGTTGGAGCGGCCGCCCAGGCAGGGGGAGCCGCCCCGTCTGCTCACGGCCCACCTCGTGGCTGGGCTCTGTGGTGAGGTCTGGGGGCCCGGCCACACGTGGGACCCCGAGCCGGCTGGCGGTGGGTGGCACGTGTGTGAAACGATTAACTGCCTCACGGTGGCGGCTTGTTCTGACCACGGTGGGGCTGGAGAAAGAGGTGGATAAAAGAGGTGAAGGTAGAAAATGTAAATTTTATGTCGAGGGATGGAGATGAGGGTTTTCTTGGTTGCTAGAAATAGAAGCCTTGAGCCAGCTTAAGCCCGAGGGTGGCCACGGAGGTGGCTGTACCGAGGACGCGGGGACTCGGCCGGCAGAGGAAATCCTAAGTCCCGGGCGAGGCCGCAGGCCAGCTTCTGGGGCGGCTCTCACTCCTGTGCTCTGCCCGGCCCTGTCGTCGACGTGGCCCCGGCCCCCGGCCCAGTCCTGTTTGCTATAGTGTCCGCACAGGATCCCGGAGGTGTCGCCCACGTGCACAGGGCAGCCGGGCTGGCGGCCACTTTCTTAAATTCAAATTCAAAATTTGGGAGAAAGGACTCGACTCAGCTGGAACCCAGCACACCTCGAGTTAGGTGGCCGGGAGATGGGGCCGCGTGGGACAAGCACAGCTCCCTCTCTGTGACTGCGTGGACGGGAGAGCGGGATCCCCAACCCCACTCAGAGGCCTATTCCCGGAGAGGCGGGACCAGGTTGCAAACCGAGCGGCGGATGTTCACTACATCCCGCCCTCTGACTGCTCCCGCGGGTGTGCAAATGTGTGCGTGCGTTGCACGAGTGTGTGTGTGAGTGTGCATGCCTGCGTGGGCACTTGTGTGTGCACGTGTGTGGGCATGCGTGAGTGTGTGGGCACTTGTGTGCCTACATGAGTGTGCACGCCCGTGTGTAGATGTGCGTGCATGTGTGGGCATGCACGTGTGTGCGTTGCACGATTGTGTGTGTGAGAGTGCGTGCCTGCGTGGGCACTTGTGTGTGCACGCCTGTGTGGGCATGCATGAGTGTGTGGGCACTTGTGTGCCTGCATGAGTGTGCACGCCTGTGTGTAGGTGTGCGTGCATGTGTGGGCATGCACGCGTGCATTGCACGAGTGTGTGCGTGAGCATGCATGCCTGCATGGGCACTTGAGTGTGCACATGTGTGGGCGTGCATGAGCATGTGGGCACTTGTGTGCCTGCATGAGTGTGCACACCCATGTGTAGGTGTGCGTGCGTGTGTAGGCGTGCACGTGTGCGTTGCACGAGTGTGTGAGCGTGCATGCCTGCGTGGGCACTTGTGTGTGCACGTGTATGGGCGTGCACGAGTGTGTGGGCGCTTGTGTGCCTGCATGAGCGTGCACGCCTTTGTGTAGGTGTGCGTGTGTGTGTTGCACGAGTGTGCGTGAGTGTGCATGCCTGCGTGGGCACTTGTGTGTGCACGCCTGTGTGTGGGTCTGGGTGCACGTGTGGGGTGGGCACACGTGTGGGTGTACAGTCTGGGGAACACAGTCTGGGGAGCACTCCTTCCACTCTTCTCTCTTTCAAGGGTGCTTTGGAGGAAGAGAGGGGGCTGAGGGGAGTTCTAGGGTCCCGGGCTGCTCTGGCTTCTCCTCAGGGTCGTGGCCGGGACACTAGCTTCCCTGCCACATGGACACAGGGGCAGACGTGGTGGCTGGAGTCGGGCCCGGGCATGGAACTGGCCTCCAGCTGCCTGGATTTCCGACGACATCCGTGCGTGACACACACGTCCACATGCTCAGCTCCGCTCTGTCCACGTTCAGGGAGGCTCTCTCAGACAGGAGCTGGTCTCTCTCTGGAACCGTGGAGGCTGCGGGAAGTAGCTGGAATGTGCTGGAATCCTCCGGTAACACTAGCGAGTGGAGCCCCGGGGGCAGACAGGGGAGGCTTCCCCGAGCGTCACTTTTGGGTGGCGAGGAGCGCGTCTTTCCGGACAGGATAGGAAGCTCCTTGCCACCCTCCTTCTGCCCGCCTCCCTGCCGGCTCAGAGTCTCCACTCCTGGCAGCAACTTCCACGTTCGTCATGTTTCATTTGGCCCGTGGTGGCAGAGGGACTCCGGCTGGCCCGGCTTAGCGAGGACGTTTCCCGCTCGGCAGCTGGGGAAGTCGTGAGGTCCACGCCACGACTGAACGGCCAGGGCTTGAGGTGCTCGGGGACCAGGCCGGCCCGGGGCTCTTGGCTGGAGGCCTTCGTGGGCCTTCCCACGGCGGGCGTCCCACCTAGCTGTCCAGTGGCACCCGGGCGCCGTGTCTCAGTCGGAGGGCTGGGTTTCTGGTGGGGATGATCTGATGGCCCAGCTCGAGCCAGAAGCCCACCTGGTGGCCAGGGAAGCACAGCACACGACACAGACGCGGCTGACGGGGGTCTTTTGGTGACAGCGGGCGGCCACGGGGAATCGGCGGTTGTGACGAGCTGGGCGCTCACCCCACGGCGTCTACGCGGACCTGGAGGCAGATGGGCTTTGCCGTCCGCACGGCTGTTCCTCTTTGATTCCTTACAAGGGACCCTCGGCTTTTGCCAAATTCCCTCCGCGTCTCTTCCTGCAGCGTATTTAGCAAACCGTAGATGTCACTCCCTTTATCGCCGTGCAGAAACCCACGCTCCCTCCCAGGCTCTCTCAGCCCCGAGCTTCCCCGCCCTTGTGTGCGCTCAACGTGTCCCTCTGTCCACAGGGGAACGTTCGAGAACCGCGTCCGAGTTGGGGGGCGTGCGTTATCTGTGACGTCGTTCTCCGCCTTCTCACGTCAGCATCGTTAGTGTATTTAGATTTCTTCCCCACCAAACGCTCTGCAAACACATCATCATCTTCCGGGATTTAGTGCCGTGAAGGCAAAGCCTGAGCCAGCTGACTTTCCTTTTTGTGCGAACCCGGATTTCTCTGCCTGGGCACTGCCTCCACTGTTTTCATTCCCTTTGAAGTGTTTTGTTTGTTTTGTTTTGTTTTCTTGTTTTATTTTGTGGAAGGAGAACTGGAGAAGTGACAATGCGCACAGGCTTCCTCTCCAGTAAGACCCACGTGAGCAGCGGAAGGACCCAGCAAACACCAGAACCCCGACGACTCAGCCGTGCTCCACGATCCTGGGTGCCGCGGGGTCCAGTGTGACGGCCGCGGCTGTCCCGGCGGGCAGCACGTCCGAACTCGGGCACGTGGGTCCCGGAGGCGGGTGGGGCAGCGCATCTGGGGGGTGTCAGGGGGGCTTAACTGAGACAAGACGGAAACGAAAGCCGGTCTGAGAAATAAAGTATCTCCAGGCGATGCCGTGGGCCTCGTGGCGCTCAGAGGTCACACGCCGGCAATAATGATACACGACCGCCTGGTTATGCGGTGCGGCTCGCTCCAAAGCGCTCAGAGGCCGGGGTGCTGGGTTGCAGGAAGCAGGCCGGTGAGTGGATGGAGGCTCGGGTCCTCAGCAGGTGCGACAAAGACAAAGGGCCGAGGAAAGCGGGGTGTGCGGTGCCTGGTGGGTCCAGACTTCAGGGCAGAAGTGAGGACAGAAGCTGAGGGGGGAGGGGGCCCCGGAGGGTCGGACTCGGGACGAGGTTTGCAAGGAGGCTGAAGAGAATTTCATGTGAGAGGGAAAATATTTCAGCCGACTGAGACCTGGACACGAGTAAGTTGACTTTTATTAATTTCCAAATTTCCAGAGTGTCCTTAATTTCTGTCTCTGGTCCTCCAGCCCACCCTCCGGCCGATGTCCTAATCCTTTCAGAAGACGCAGCCCCTCCTGGGAGTTCAGGTTGACTGAGCCAGAGCCTGGTTCACAGAGGGCGGCTCCCCTCCCTCTTTCTCTGTGGACCCCAGAGCCCTGGCGGGCTTTTCTGGCCACGGTGCATCATCCGTGGCCAGAGCAGGAGTTTGCTGCCCGTGTCCTGGCTCAGGCTGGCCGGTGCCCGGTCAGGCGGACCTTCCCTCGGCCCGGCCAGCTGTGTGCACCTGTTTCAAAACCTCCCACTTTCAGAGAAGATGCCCGCCTTTCGGGGAGACTTTGTCTTGACTTCTCTGCCGCAAAGGCAGGAAAATTTTAAGACACCAAAGACAGAGTTTCCGGATGTTTCTCCTGCCCCTTAATGTCCCACTCAAGACCATGGCAAAGCCGCGTCCAGCGGTCACCTGCCCCGTCTTCAGCCTTTTGTGAGAGCTCAGACCGCTCCGTATGTAAGCAGTCCCGGACCCTGGCCTGTGAGTCTCCTGGACGGACGGACAGAAGCAGCTGGCCAGACCCACAGCCCAAATCCCAACTCCGGACGCTGGTGCCGCTGTGACTACTTCCCTCCGACACGGCCGTCCTGCGGCAGAAATGACGGGTCGCTGCGGCACATCACACCCACTCTTCCGTCACCAGAGGCAGTTTTAAGGCTCGGGGACAAAACTGACTTTATTTTTGAGAAGTCACTCAAAGCGTGAAGGGCAGCTTAATCTCTGTTATGAGGGGACATTTGGGGACGATGAGAGACCTTCTTAGGCAAGACTTCAAATACTCGTCCCTTGTTGCAGTGATAAGGAGGACGGAGACCCTGGAGGCACGTTCGCCGTAGAATCTCAGTTCGCGTGTCCCGTGTCCCTTCCCTGGGGACAAAGTAAATGCGTTCAACAGACTTAAGGAATCTTCTAAAGCAGGTGTGCGCTGGGGGGTCACAGGTGCTCCCGTGAGCACTGCTGGGACTTGGGTCCACATGGGACCCTGTGACCAAGGGCCCCTCAAGGGGACACCACAGCCCTTTCAGGGGAGCCCCCACCCCAGCCACGGACTCCAAGGCAGAAAACTCCCGTGATCCTCCCGCTAGCCCCCGGCCCCCCACTCAGGGCCCTGGGAGCCTCTGGCTGGGTTTCCGTGTCTTCAAGGTCACGCAGAATACGTGTGCGGGTGCTGGGCCCTCCGTTCGCGGTCTAGGCACGTGGCACTCCTGTCTTAATGCCCTCCTCACGTGGGACTCCCTGAAATGTTTTCAATTCCAGAAGTAATGAGAGAAGGGGTCAAGCAGATGCCTTCCTGATGACCCATGGACTTGGAGGGGAATTCTCTGCGAGCCCCGCCCTTCCTTAGGGACCTCCAGGAAGGTGGAGTGCTGGCCCGGGCCCTCCCTTTGACCGTGGGAAGACCCCCCACCCCAAGTCAGTTTCTGTGTCATGTGATGGGGGTGCACGGCTAGGCGCCCTCATTTGTCTGCGTGAATCATGTGACCCTGTGCCCTTTGGAGCTACAGTTGTGAGGGGGGGCGTCGGTGCATGGAGGGTGGCCCTCAGGCTGTCTCCCCACCCCCTGCCCCAGCACGTCCCCAGCCCAAGGACCTTAGTGGACATCAGAAGGCACGGGAGGTCAAGGCTCTCCCCTCAGTTCATGTGGGGACGAACAGAGGCCTAACGCACCCTCCGTGTCCCCCAGGGGGTCAGGATGCGGCCTGATGCTCCTGATCCCCGCACCCCCTTAGCGGTTCCTCCTGGGGATGGGCCGACCCACGCATCCCAGTTTGCACAAAACTGTCCCCTCTCTGTCAAGTTCCGCGTCCCCGCAGCTCCCGGATCCCCAGTCCCTCCGCGGGGCCAGCGCTCGCTGAGTAAACTGCGCCGATCTTCGTTTAGGCCCCAGGCCGTCCTCCGGAGCCAGAGTCTTTGCCCCCACGGTAGATGCTCCCCAACGACCCAAACACCTCCGGCGCAGCCTTCACATGGGGGAGGGGCAACGAGGGGCTGGGGGGGCGGGTGGCGGACGCACCGGCTGCCGGTCACCTTGCGAGGACCGCACGCGGGCATCTGAGAGGTGGGCAGAGTCCAGGGCGCTGCGGGCGGCGGACGGCCCGAAGGTAAAAGCCGCCGGAGTTGAGTTGAGCCAGGAGGACGGCCAGCACTGAGACCAGGAGGGTCTTCTCCCACGGAGCCCTGGTGGGACAGCAGCCGTTTGGAAAGGGACTCATTTGCTCATCAGGTGAGCCCGTCTGTTGTCCCGAGAATCGGTCTAGTCGAGGAGAAACCCGTGGTTCGAACAAATGAGTGTGTAGGCAGCTCCTGAAAGACACAGCGAAGGCATCTTAACTTTCTCTTCTTGGGTAGACTTTTCTTCTGAAATCCTACAGTCGTGCCAACATTACTGGTTTCTGAGGGAGCCACACCATCTGGACCAGGCCAGGGGCTCCCCTGTTTATAGGTGAATCTTGGTCATAAGATGCCACCAACAGCTCAGCGGGGACACGGAGACCTCACGGAACTGGGGTTGCTCGTCCTCACTGTGGTCCCGTGTCCGTGCAGGGGTGGGGATGGCCATTGTGCAGCAGGAGCGAGGAGTGAAACAGAGGAGATGGGCCTGGGAGTCACCGCTCCCGTGGCCTGGGGGGAGCCATCTGGTCAGATGTCTGCTGGTGGTCCCTCTCCTTGGTCACTCCACCCAGGACGCCCGAGTGTTAGCACGGCCTGGCCTCCCTTCCTGCCTGTGGACGTGGGCAGGGGTGAGGGGATGGGAAGAGAGCTGAGCGGGTCCCTGGGGAGTCGGGCTTCTTAGACAGGAGCACACTCACCCTGACAGGTTACGAGGCACAGAGTCCCAAGGGACACAAGGAGAGCAACGGGCACAGGATCAGGGAGAGGCAGCCCGGCAGGGGCGGGTAGGGCTGGGGAGGGCGAGGGTGGGGGCGGGCAGGAGAGCGGGCAAGGACTTCCCGGGTGACCAAGGAGTACAGGACGCAGGGGAGGCTGAGGGTTAGCCAGGCTTCCCAGTTTCCCCAGGGCTGGCGCGAGAGGCAGGGGCCGGGCAGCGGGTGACCCCCCAGAAGCCTGTCTCTGAGGGGCCCGCAGCCTGAGATGCGGCCACCCCAGCTGGATGCAGGGCCGCGGGCCTCGTTCGGGCGTCAGCTGTGGTCGCGGCTGCTTTTCTAACCACAACCCTGCGGCCGCCGGGACGTGATCGCACCCGGGGCTCTGGCATATGGTTGCTTATTACCCATAATGTCCCTGCTGCTGTGAATTTTCTCCTTTTCATCTTTTTTTATGAGGATTTTAATGGGAAGGTAGGGGGAGGGTGCGTCGGGCTGAATCTGCAGATGGTAATTTGAAGGCGCATTCCCCCGGCGGTGGCAAGTTCTGGAAGGAGCACAGCCCACGGGGACCGGAGGGGCTGCTCCCGGCTTGCAGAGCTGGACCCAGAGTCGGGGGGAGGGGCCGGGGCTGGCAGGGAGGCCAGACTGCGACCAGACGGGGCACAGAGAGAAGGTGTCCCTGTTCTGGCGGCAGGCCAGCGGGAGGGGGCTGGACGCTAGAACCCAGGAGCACGGAACCACTCCCAGCCCGTGTGCACCTCCAGGGTGGCCCCGGGGAGCTGACCTGCACAGCGGCAAAGTCACCCTCAGAAGGTCAAAAGGACCCCACATAACGCTTTGCTACTGCCATCTTGAAATTCATGCTAGTTAAAAAAATTTTTTTCAATGTTTATTTATTTTTTGAGAGAGACAGACAGACAGAGCACGAGGGGAGGGTCAGAGAGAGGGAGACGCAGAATCCGAAACAGGCTCCAGGCTCCGAGCTGTCAGCACAGAGCCCGACGCGGGGCTCGAACCCACGGACCGTGATATTATGACTCGAGCCGAAGTCGGACGCTGAACCGACTGAGCCCCCGGGTGCCCCAGGTAGTTTTTTTACACAGGGTCCCCACGTTCTCCTTTTCTACCAGGCCTTACCAGTCATGCAGCCATTCTTGTACAGACGCCTGGTGGGTAAGTGTGCCGATCACACCCACATTCCTCCTGCACGACTCGGAGCGCAGTGCTGCGGACACGCTGCGCCCCAGGGGGGTAGGGTTTTCCCCACACCAAGAAATTCTGCGGCCCCAGCCAGGTGTCCTGCAGTGTAAGTCACTTGTGACACCATCCACCCGGAGACTGTCCCCACCTCAGACACCAGTCACAAGGCCAGGCTGTCTCTTGTGCTTCTGACCTCCCTGCTCCGGAGGGGAGGCTCCCACGACCCCCTCTCAAGTTCCATAATTTGCTGGAGGGGCCCACGCAGCTCAGAGCGGTCGCTGCTCACCCGTTTGTCATACGAGGACAGGATGAAGGAGGCCGTGAACTCAGATGGGAGGGGCGTAGGGCGAGGTACGGGGAGGGGTGCCGAGCTCCCGCCCTTCCCCGGGGGCACCCCTCTGCCAGCGCCCCCCATGCGCCCGTGTTCACCCGCCCTCTACTTTTGGGACTTTTACGGAGGCTTCACCATGTGGACGTGATCATCATTTGAGGGACCCTTTTCCAGCCCCTCACTCTGGAGAACGGGCTGGGCGAACTGAACGTTCCAGGCTTCTGACGGCAGCTGGGTCTTTCCCGCGTCCAGCCCCCACCCGGGAGCCACCTAGCATCGCCTCGTTAGAACAAAGGATCCAGGAGCGCCGTGTCGGGAACCAGGGTCAAGACCAGGTATCAGAACAAGAGTTTCCTGGTGCTCTGATCACTTGGGAGGTGACGCGGGTTTAAGAGCTGTGTGCCAGGAACAGGGACGAGGACCAAATACAACTTTCTCATTATAAATCACAATATCGTAACAAGAAAACGTCTGTCTTGGCTCATATTGTGTTGAAGCCTCCCACGTGCCTGTCGGCCACGCGTCACCCGTCACATATTTGGTGCCGTTGGCCGTTCTGCCACGAAAGCACATTTCGCAAACACATCAATTGTTTTAAAACATGTTAGTGCGTACGTATTAAGGGACTGTATGGTAGGGAATTCAGCGTCTAGAAAGCAACAAATAATTGCTTGTTTTCCTGTTGCCGTCTCCCACTCTGTAGTATCGTTTTCATAGTTCTTATTCGGAGGACAACGTCCTCTCACACTGAAATGATCCTACGTGATTAGTGTAGAAATGACCCTTTTGCGGGCATGCATTTTCACTTATTATTTTAACAGATTGCGGAGCGCCGGCTCTGTGTCAGGCCCGATAGAGACTGCGCTGGGGACACGGTGATAAATAAAACACGACCCTGGCCCTTGGAATTCTCCGGTAGGAGTTAGAGCTTGGTGAGGATCTTCATTTTGCCTTATTTTCGTTTGGGTTCCTAAGGAGAAATTCCACGAAGAGAGGTCGCAGGGTCGGAAAAGCCAAGTGCTTTAGTGGCTGCAAGTACGTATTATCAAGTCGCTTTCCGACCCACCGTTCCCTGGGCACCCTGCACGTGTACCTGCTTCCCTGGAACCCCGCCGAGGTTGGGTATTCTCATAAAAAAGCATCCCCCAACTTAAAGGGTGTAAAATGGAAGAGAACTGCTTCAGCTCGCGGGTGGTTCTTCTGAAGCCCACCCCTCCCCAGTCCCAGGAACCGCGTATCTATTTCAGCCTGACTCCGCTCCGTCTACAAGGCACAGCCCCTCTTTCCCTCCTCTATGGAGCTGAAGGATGTAATTCTCATTGTGCCTTTCTTAGAAAATATTGTGTGACCTTGTGAAATTTTTACAGCCTGTAAAACCATTTCCCTAGAGAGGAACCTTTGCTTCCCTAAAAAGTGCATCTCCCCAGAGCACTAGCTCCTTCTTCTCCCTGCCAGGAAGTGGGCGGGGCCGTTCCAAACTGAAGCCGATTGTATATGCCGTCAAGCTCCCCGGGGGGCCTCAACCCGGAGACCCACCTTTGAGTAGCCTCTCCTGCACAACTAGATGGAGGCCACATGGGACCAACCTGGGCTGCAGTCGCTGTTGACTCTCAAGCCCCCCCCCAGCGGCCATGTGGGGTATTGCACCTCCTGCGGTCGCAGAGCCCCGCCCACTGCTGCCAAGCTGAGCCAATGGCATCCCCCGCTCCTTGAACAGTTGGTCCAATGGGTGGGCAAGCGGTTCAAGGTGGGCCAATCACAGTCCTGCCCTGAGATTTTTTCCCAATCTGAGCTGGAGAAGAGCAGCCCCTTTTTCCCTTAGTCCTCCGTCTATGCATAGAGGTGCGAATCTGGACTTCCAGCTGCCAGCTTCCCCCTTTCCCACCCCGTCCCACCAGCCAGCAGGAGAGACAGCCCCGCGGGTGGGTGGAGAGGGTGAGGAGGCTCCATGCGCGACGGCATTGGTCATCAATTCCGGTCTTCCCCACGGGCAGCTCCCAGCCACCTTTTTCCACACCCTTCTTACACTTTCACCATATGATTTAAAAAAACAACTCATGTTTTGTCTTCTTTGCTCATTGATGCTAGTTAGTGTATTTCACGTGCAGGTAAGAGTTGATATTTATTTAAAGTCATGTGGAGTTTCCCCCTCATCTTGTGGGTTTGGTTGATCTCAGACCATAATCATAAAAATTCAGGTCGAATGGTTTGGCGCAGAAAGTCAGTCATTCCGCATGCACGACGTCCCTCCCCATGAGCGAGACACGTTCCAAACCCATCTCCTAGACATGGAAACTCGACATTCCCATCCGAGCCGTCAACCGCCCAAGTGGTTTCTTGGGTTCAGAAAGGGTGGGACTGGCGGTGAGCATTAAACTCGGTTTTGCTCCCTTGCCCTCAGACGCCAGAGCTAAGGTGAACAGCAGCAGCAGTAGTGGGGAGGCGGGACTAGAGCGGCATGCAGCTTCTGGAATATTTTGCCGAAAGCAGCCGCTGGGAAATTGAGATGCTCACCGAGGTGGCAGACAGGTGGGCCGGCAGCCCGGGCGAAAGACAGACGTGAAATAACTTCATTATCTGTGTCGTCCTCCCATCAGGAACCAGCACTGGGTGCTGGGGTCTATTTTTAGCAGAGGCATCGGGTTTTACAAAGATAGTACCCAGCTTTGTCGAAGGCCTCATTTCTTTCCTCTCCTGAGTCATCTGGACTGTTGTGACACTCCCGCCCTCGCACGTGACTCAGACGTGTAAATAACAGCTGCCGGCTTGGACCGGCTTCTTTCTGCCCCCCCCCCCCCGCAGTGGGAGGAGGGAACTCTGCCACCCTCGGGGGCCCCTCCACAGTTACCAACCGAAGCACCTGCCTGCCGTCACCGGCTCCTCGCCTCCTGCTGGCCAGGCCGTGGTGGAGAGTCAGAGCCCGAGGCTGAGGCCTCCAGGAAGGACGAGGGAGCAAGGAGACCAAAGTACTCGCCACGGCAGTAGCCTTGTGCCCAGCGGCTGCTCCTTTCTCTGTGGCTGGGCCTTCTCGTGCTGCGACAGGTCAGGCTCCACCACGGGGCCCTGGGGCCTACGGCGACGAGGCTGGGGGCCGACCGGGAGGCCCTCGGACAGCAGGCCGTTTGGGTCTCTTGTTGCGTTGGCTTTACGTACATCTGGGCCGACTGGCTAGAGGAAGGGGTTGGCGTGAGAACAAGAGAGGGCCCCCACCTGGGACCCAGAGAGCCCGGGGGGCAAAGACCCTGAGGACTTTGTGCAAAGCCAAGAACTTCGTCTTCCTCGCAAGCCGCTCTTTGGCCGCCGCCTCGTTGCCCGTCAATGAGATGTATGAAGGGAGGGGGTCCGGGCGCTGTTGTGGAGGGGGGCAGGCAGGGAGGGTTGTGGGGAGGGTCCCTGCCATCCTCCCGGAGGGTCCCACAGTGAGGATGGTTGAGTGACAGGTGGCATCTAGCTGGGTCCACCTGGGCCGTGCTGGCCAGTGCTGAGAAGAGTCAAGCCATAAAGTGATTGGAACCCTGTCGAAAGGAAGGGTCGTAAATGGTGTATTTGAGGAACAACGTAAGTGTCTATTCATTTCTGTTTGTTTTAGTCTGTTTCCCATATGGCCCCCTTCCTGTTTGCCAGCCCCGAGGACGTGTTCCTCTCACTTCCCACGATGCCCTTCCCCGAGGGCTGTGTGGCTGGCTCCTCCCATGTCACCTCACATGGCCCTCCAGGACCCCTAGCTGATACCTGTTCCCACACCCCCTCCACAGAGGCACCTTCAGCTAAAACACACACACACACACACACACACACAAACCACCCCAGAAATTCTGATTCAAATCCATTGTAAAATAGGAGTTTGGGAGACCAAACGTTCACTTCCAGATGGTTTTTCTCCTTTGGGGTGATTGAAATCGAGTTTTGCAATTCTAGAACTTCATGTGATTATTCCCCAGACGATTTATTAATTCTCATAATTTCACAATCTGCCATTGTCTGGACTACCTTACTGACCTGTGTCATCATGGGAAACAGGAAGCGGGCCCGGCTTTCCAGATGGCCAAAGCCCCGGTGGGGACAAAGGATGAACCCACGACGGACAGAGCTCCATTCATTCGGTAATCGAGTGTTCATTCTCGAGGAGGTTGTTGATCGGGACAGTCTGTCGTACTGAAATTAACTAAGGCCCCAGCATCGCCAGATAAGGCAAGAAGATTGATGGGGCCCCGAGGAGACCAGCAGCAAAAACTGTTCTCTGGGCCCCAAGAGGAAGGGCACGACGATGTTTGGCCCAGTAGAGGGAAGATTCCGGTAAAGGCCGACATGGGCTCGTAGGAGTCCCAGTCGCCCTGGAAAAGGAGGAAATCCTTTCCATGCTGATGAGAAAGGCACATGCGAGGTGAGGACAGAGTGATGAATGGGGGTGACAGGTGACCTGTCCGGCTCCGTCGGGGGGTGACCCTGGGGGCGCCCCCGCGAGTGAAGTGCTTCACCTCCATGTTGCCTCCTGTCCTGGTTGCTGCCGTCACCGCCGGAGAGAGAGGCGAACGGAGGACCCGCGAGCTCCTTCTGGCGGGTAAACGGTGGCTGTTCGGATTGGGTCCTCCCTCGCTTGCTGTCGTCCCGAGGGCTTCCTTCTTCGCGGGGAAGGAGGACGGGAATCCAGCGGGAAGTCGGCATGGACCGTGTGCCGGGACCGTGATGGGGACCGGTCTTCCCAGGTGACCGCAGCCCCTGCCTCCTGGCAGCTCCCAGGCCGGTGGGGGACAGTGCCCCGGCAAGTGCCCTGGGGAGACTTGGGGCAGCAGATGGGGTGATGGAGGGCCTTGCGGGGGCACCCACCAAACTTCAGGGGTAGGGCATCTGAGCCAGGTTCTGAAGGTCAGGCGTCGTTCCGGGGGCTGGAGGAGCCTGGGGCAATGTGGGGAAAGGGGTCAGGTTTGCAGGGCCCAAGACGAAGGAAGATGCATGTGCGTGGGGCCTGGATGTGGCTCCGGAGTGGCCGGAGCAGGATGGACAAGGAGAGAAGGCTGAGAGGAGCCGGGAGACGTGGGCGAGAGCCAGCCGGGGAGGGGACCCGCGTCTGCTCCACGATGGGGAGGGGCAGGGGGGAGAGGCTGGGTGACAAAACGCGGGAGCTGTGGTCCAAGGTGGTGGCCACATGTGTGCTGAGCCCGTGGGGCTGTAAAAATAAATACATAAATCAAAATAAAAAGATCCGGGCCCAGAGCAGGGGTGCAGGGGTGAGCCTTACACAGGGGAGAGAAGGTTCTTCATTGTAACGAGACAGGAAGAGGCTGCGGTTAACCGCGGAAGGGAGGGGGAGTCCGCGAAGCTAACGGCTTCGGCTGCCAGTTCCTTTCTCTGTGAGGCAGGTTATAAGTCACCTATTGTGTATCAGGCACTCTCAAAATGTTTGTAATTAGTGTGGAGCACTGATTTCAAGGTTCACAAGGAGCACTGATTCTGCACGAGCAGCCACGGTATTTCTGACAAAGATCAAGGGAGAAGAGTGAGCTTTCCAGCTTCCCAAACATCTAAGAGTATAGTAAATAAAAAGCGTGGTCCTGTGCTCCACGGAGACGTGGACTGACGGAACAGAAGTGGACTCGTGCAGAAACGGGGATTTGAGGACAAAAAAGCAGCTCCTGACGCGTGCTGTCGGCATTTCCAAGAAAGAGAGAATGCCACGAACATCAGGTCTCCCGTAAGGACAGCGACAAATACGGAGTCGCCAGAGTCCCCACGGCCACCGCAGATCTGAGAGTGGGGACAGCGGGGGCGGGAGGGCCGAGGAGACCGGGATGGGAAGTGAGCAGAGGATGTCATCTCCGGAAGGGAAAGGCTGGCCCTAACACGAAGCACGGAACGCGGTTCTGGGTTTAAACTCCACCGAGAAGGAGTGATGTCCCCGGGGGGTCTGGCATCAAAGGGAGGGAGGAAGTCAGAGGCAGAATTCAGAGACCCCTTAGGAGGGAAAGAACAACCCACCTCAACCCCACCAACCTCCCCCGTCAGCATCAGGGGCTACCGCGCATTTGCCTGGGAATCCGACCCATAGAACTCCTCTATAGAATTTCTCCTATAGAAGAAAGCCAGCCAACTCTATACCGAACTGCCTTGAAAACAAAATTTAAAATGTGAATCATAACATTTTAGCCTGTGACCATTCTTTTCGCACAAGACCGTGAGGCCAAGTATGACCGTAAGGTGATGCACTTTAGACCAAATCAAATATCCTCGAACTAGCATTTGGAGTCACTGAAAAACACATAGAAATAGAAGTTTAGGGGCACCTGGGTGGCTCGGTCATTTAAGCGTCTGACTCCTGATTTTGGCTCAGGTTGTGATCTCAGGGTCTTGGGTTCAAGCCCTGGGTCAGACTCTGTGCTGGGTGTGGAGCCTGCTTAGGATTCTCTCTCTCTCTCTTTCTCTCTGCCCCTCTCCCACTCATGCTCTGTCTCTTCTCTTTCTCTCTCTGTCTCAAAAAAAAAGAAAAAGAAAGAAACTCGAAGATTAAGAACAGAAATGTAAGCCAGAGGAAGACACAGAAGCAATGTGAATGCAGGAAAGAAATGGCATAAAAAGGCAAAACCACCTCAAAATAAAAGATAAATAAATCATAACATGCCCAAGGGAAAAAGAGCCAAATTAAATTTTAATAAGGGGCCTTGAAGACAAGGCACAAAAGTAGCCAAGAGAATGAAATTGAGTTAAAGAAGGAAGTAAAAACGGAGCAGAGAGCGAGTTATTGAAATGGAAGTCGGTACGAGTCCCAGAAGAAGAAACACAGCGGAACAGCATTAATATTCAAGACCTTAATCCAAGAAAACTTCGCGGATGTGAGAGAAAACTCACACCTGTGCACTGAAAGGCACTACTGCATGCTCTGGAAATTTTACCCGGAGTGGTCAAGTCCAAGACCACTATTAAATAATAGTATCAAATTAGTATTTACTTAGTATTAAATTTAGTATTTAATTGGTATTAATATTAAAAAATAGTATTAGGGGTGCCTGGGTGGCGCAGTCGGTTAAGCGTCTGACTTCAGCCAGGTCACGATCTCGCGGTCCGTGGGTTCGAGCCCCGCGTCGGGCTCTGGGCTGATGGCTCGGAGCCTGGAGCCTGTTTCCGATTCTGTGTCTCCCTCTCTCTCTGCCCCTCCCCCATTCATGCTATGTCTCTCTCCCAAAAATAAATAAAAAACGTTGAAAAAAAAAATTAAAAAAAAAAGTATTAAATTAAAATAATTTAATTATTATTAAATAAATAATAATAATATTAATAATGGTCCAAGACCATGATTAAAACCATTAGGATTTAAAGACCAAGAAAAATAATCCTCGGGGTCTCCAATCAGCAAGATCGGATTATTCACAGGGTAACAAACCAGGCAGGCAAGACACTTCTCAAGGGGAAACGTACAAGAAAGGTAAGCGTGGAGCCATATTTTCAGGAAACTCAAGGAAAAGTAGAAGGAGCCACAAGTTTTAGACCCGGTCCCGCTGTCAAGGTGTGTAAGAGGACAGATTTGAATATTCAGGAGCTCGGGGGACACTGTGCACCCACATCCTTCCCAGGGAAGCAGCAACTGATGGAAAGATGACCCGGCAAATTTCATCCGAAGGATCAATGAGCCGGGAAGAAAAGGCAACCTAAAACCAAATGGGAAAATGAAAACAATGAGTCTATTTCAAACGAATAAACACACTGAGTGGGGGAGACAGAACCAACGCAGGTCAACGCTGAAGTCAATGCCGTGGCTGTGGCTGTGGACCCTCGGTCCAGACAAGCAAAGGGACAGTAAGCCTGGACTCCACCAGGATCGTCTCAGCACGCCGGCTGCGGGGGGTCTGAAACCACACGTCTGTTGCAGCACAGAGCGAGTGAACACCGTGGGGACTTTGCGGGGACCCAGTTCTTGCCGTGGAAGTAGGGAGATGCAGAACAGGGAAAGAAAGAGATTAATACCCCGTGTAAATAGGTACATATTTCCAAGGTCTGTCCGCGGACAGGACCCAGGAGTATGGTCCCCAAATGTCATTCCCACTAGATGGAAGTAGGTCTCTTGGACGGTGCTTGGCTCAAGGGCAAGAAGAGAATGGGCAACATGGTTCTGAGATACCTTGTGCCAGAAAGTTCCAATGAATAGATGAGTGACATGATGGTGGCTGGTCACTAGGAGGAAGGAACAGGCTTGCAGGGGACCCCACTGGCCAAAGCTGGAATAAGGTGAGCACCAAAGTTTGAGCACAAGAGAAGTGGGACCGCTGAATGATGGCCTCCACAGACACGGGGGTCCTAAGCCCTACCGCCTATGAACGTCACTTTGTATGGTGGAAGGGATTGGCAGATGTGATTAAAGGGCAGAGAGATCTGAACACGGAGAAGAAGTAGACCATCTATGGACCAGAGCCGGGTGCCACCCTGCTGGCTCTGAAGGTGGAGGATGGGGACAGAAGTGGGCGAATGGGGGGAACTGGGCTCTGGAAGCCGGAAAGGGTAAAGAAGGGCCCTCCCCCGGGGGCCTCCGGGTGGCCTGTGGCCCCACCACCACCTTCACTGGGGCTCGGAGAACCGACCGTGGACTTCCGACCTGCGTCGGAACAGATGCGGTCGTTTGTTACAGCAGCCACGGGAGACTGATACGGTCGGCGGTGGGTTATGAGTCAGCAATGCCATGGGAACCCCTGAATCCATTCGGTAGGTGGATGGGGGAAGAGAGAGGGCGGGGATGGGCAACAAGTGAGCGGAGAAGCAGACGCGGGAAGGGAGGAGAGGGCTCTCCCTTCGGGTGGAGAGCTACCTGGTGAGGGCACGAGACGTGTGAGCGTCAGAGTGAAGACAGGTCCGGGCAAGAACCACTAATGAACTAGGGGCTCGTTCTGATGAGGGTCAAGGGAAACGGTGACCGTGTTGATCACCCCCTGGTCCAGCGTCAGAATGGCTGTCACCAGAGCATCAGAAGGACATCTTGGGCCTCCAGGCGTGAGGCCCCGGGAGAAACGGAGGGTCGTGCAAAACTTGAATCCAGGCATGAGCAAGCCCCAGACCAAACCAACCAGAGGAACGCGCTATGGAATATCGGGCCCCACGTCTCAGGATTGTCAGTGGATGAAGGAAGGCTGTGGAAGGAACGGGTCCGGGGTGACGCACGCCGGGAACCAGGGCTGCGCTGAAAGTGGGCATCGGCAGCCCCACCCTGACCTCACACCGTCCAGCACTCCGGCGGGTCTCTGGGCTCAGGTGGGAGACCCCGAGGGCAGGGCACCCCGTGACGGGGACAGAAACGACCCCTCGAGCAATGCGGGCCGCCCCGAGCCAGCAGGACCCCGAGATGGACCCCAGGACAGGGACCTGCCTGACCTTCCCTGCCCACCTGCACGGGCCCCCCACCTTTCCCCACGTCTCCTCAGATAAACCTAGAGGTGGTTCTGCGCTTTGGACACGGTCTTTGAGACGCTAGTCTGCCGTCTTCCGGGTGCCGGCCTCCCGGAAATAAACCTCTCTCCTGTCTCACCCCCACTCGTCTCTCTGCCTTCGGATTTTGTCGATGGTGAGTGGCCGAGCCTGGTGTGTTTGGGGCCCATGGAGCCCGGTGTTTGTGAAGCCTTGAGCCCCACGCACTGGAGGGAAAGAATGCCCTTCAGAACAATACTGGGGGCGCCTGGGTGGCTGAGTCGGTTGAGCGTCTGACACTTGATTTCAGCTCAGGTCATGATGTCACTTGGGACCTCACCTGGGGTCAAGCCCTGCATCAGGCTCGACTCTGAGCCTGGAGCCTGCTTAAGATAAGAGACTCTTAAAAACAGAGCAAACTGAGGGTTGATGGGGGTCGGAGGGAAGGGAGGCTGGGGGATGGGCATTGAGGAAGGCACCTGTTGGGATGAGCCCTGGGTGTTGTATGGAAACCAATTTGAAAATAAATTTCATATTTAAAAAAAAAAGATTCTCTCTCTCTGCCCCTCCCCTGCTCATTCTCTCTCTCTCTCAAAATTAATTAATTCTTTTTTTTTTTAAAGAACAGTATTGGGACAAGAAAATAATTGGAACGTGGTTGGTAGATTAGGTGAAATTACATCCTCAGTGCAAAATGTTTTGAATTTAATATCAATATTTTGGTTACATAAAGGGATATCCTTATTCTTAGGAAAAACACACTAAAATATTAAGGGGTAAAATAAAAAAATACAATATTAAGGGGAAAATGGGATAATGTCTGCAAACTGGGAGAAGACATCTGCAGCAGATATTACAAAACAAAAATCAGTATTCCTAAAAATAATTGAGGAAGAAACCTCACAAATAACCCAATATAAGAATGATCATATAATACGCACAGGAAATAAGAGAAAACACGCGAGAAGAGATGCCCGGGTCTCTCATAACAAAAGAGATATAACTTCAAACAAGGAGATACCAGAAGGGTTGGGAAACACAAAGTGTTGGTACTAAACCGGAAATCGCGGGACTGTGAAATAGGACAGCCGCTTCCGAAGGGCCGTGCGCCCTCGTGGGCCCAGACGTTCACACGGTCCTGCTCAGAACAGAAAGCTCGGAAGGGATGCGATGGATGCGGGTCGTTTCACCGAGCGACGCCGGGCTGTGGAAGGAAGCTCCGTGCAGACGCCAGTGACCGATACAAGGTACCGTTTGTGCGTCTGTTGATTCTGCCTGTAGTTACGTGAAAGCAAGAGAAAAGGTCCTGGGGGATGTGCAGCCGCGGACCCGCGGTGGGGCGAGTCCGCGGGTGCCCTGAGCGGGTCCCGCTCACCTCCCAGAAGGGGAGGGTATCGCAGTATCGCTTGTGTGATGAAGAGGTTCGTGTACAATTCGACATGCGTTCACAAATGCGGGCAGCAGGCTTTACCTCCACGGGTTACAAATCGGTTTTCTGTGTGTTAGTACGTCAGCTACCACCCCCTGGACGGGGGTCCCCTGCTGGCGCTCTGGCTTCTGCCTTTACTCCTCCTGGCACCTGGGGACCGGCTCTGTACATCTGCCCTGTTGGGACTTGGAGACCCGACCCCGTGAGCACAAAGAAGTCGCGTGGACGTTCACCTACGCCCTGCCTGGGCGCGCGCACGAGACCCCTAAGTCTGGGGACAGACCTGAGGGCATCGTTGGGTGAGGTCTGCAGAATTACACATTCTGGGAGCTCTGTTCTTTGGGGACGTTGTAAAATAATGGTGTTTCCCTCCCCGAGCCTGATGACCAGAGCGTAGGAGGCTCACGGGAGACCTCCGAGTCTCCTTAGGGATGTCTGTGATGTCACGTAGAATTCCTGGCCGCCTTAAAATATCTGCAGGAACCCTGTGAAGGCGGAGTGGGACCGAGGGTCAGAGGGGGCTCCCTGATTCTCACGGCAACTCGTCTCAGGCGGGTTATGGTTGCTCTTGTCTGTTTTTAGCGGAGAAACCGAGGTCCAGCGGAGGAGACTGGCTTTGCAAGGTCACGGCTGAGGGCAGACCCCAGCCCCGAGCATCTCTACAGTATCACCTCTATATCTGGGCATGTCTTCTGTTCTTTCCTTGCATAAAACAAAGTGACGGGATGGGAGCAGGGGACAGTCCCGTCTTCTGTTAGTTCATCTGCCTCCACGGGCTCTGACACCGGCCTGAGCCCCGCACGGCGTTCTCCCCGCGAGCGCTGTGTGCTTAGGAGACGGGGGCCGGGGGAGGGTCCGCACCGCCAGTCCCGGTGGTCTGCGTCGGGATGAGCCGATGGCAGGAGGGCCTATAGAAAACTGCCAAGACGGAGCACCGTTTCCATTGTCAAGGATAGAATAGAAGTTGAGATTTTCCGGTCATCAGTTACGAACGCGGTTTCCGCCAGTGGTTGGGAAGCTGGGTCTCGGCCTCCCCGAGGGGCAGGGGGACCTCGGGGGGACCAGTACTCGCAGCCCTCGCTGTTTGCGGTTGCTGCCCGTGTGCTCGTTCTGAATGACGAAGTTGCTAATGACAAAATTATAAAAGCTGGCCCAAGCCTGACCTGCTCATTGTCACCGTATAAAAACACGTGAAGCCCTAAAGCCGGGTCTGCCGCACGACAGGTGCACAGCGCAGGTGTGGGAGAAGCACGGAGAGGCGGGGCTGTCCCTGCAGTGAGTGGGGGGTGCGGGGTCGGGTCGGGGAGGCCCCGCGGCGCGAGGGTGCACAGCGTGCCGTCTGGGAGCGGACGGTCCCGACATCGTCTGACGCTGACTCACGTGCACCTGTGGTCGTCCGGCCTGCAGAACGCCGTTAGCACAAGGTCATTGCCGACCCTCGCTGGGTTGCGGGAAGGTGGCCGGGGTGGGAGAAGGGCCGTCGTCCACCCCGCGGGGCTCCTGCTGGGACCGGTGGGGCGACTTACCAAAGGACCTGGTGAGTGAGATGTCAGTACGGGCCAGAGCAGGTGTGGAGTCCTGTGGACGCCCAGGCTTGACGTGCAGCACGTGTCGCTCGCGCAACAGGCGCTCAGAGTTCCATCCGTGTCATTTCCGTTGCTGTGTGACCTGGAACCAACTCCTGCCCCCTCTGAGCTTCCTCAGAGACCGTGGGGATCGGGGGGTCGGTCGCACTGTGACCTCAGTAAAGAGGTGCAGTTCAGAATAAGGGAGGAGGGACTCGTACCCTCTGCGGGGTCACAGCACCTGAGCCACGTCGGCCACTTCCGACACCCCGCTTTGTGAAGGGCACCGACGGGCAGGTCTGCGGGGGAAACCGGGTCGGTCAGGCTCTTCGGAGTAGCAGAACCGACGGGAGAGACACATTCACGCCCGTGTTTCTAATACAAAGACACCTCCCCTACGGGATCAGCTCGTGGGATTAGGGCGGCGAAGCCGTCCCCGGGTGTGCAGCCGGCAAGCTGGGGACCCGGCAGTCCTGGGTGGGGACGCTGCCGGGCCCAAGACCCGAGGGGAACCCATGTTTCTGCTGGAGTCTGAAGGCAGGGCCCCGGAGTCCCGACTCCAGCCAGTCAGGCAAGAAGACTGGGGCCCTGGGGCTGCCGATTCAGATTCTGACCGCCCAAAACACCCCCCCGGACACACCCAGCGTCACGCCTGACCGAATGTCTGGGCCCCCAGGTCCAGTCCAGGTGGCACATTAAGCCAACCATCGCAGGGACCAAAACCCGCCGTCCCCGGAGTCTGACTCGACGTAAGAGAGAGCTTCCCAGCGTTCCGGGTGGCCGGGGACGTGGCCTCTGTCCCTGCAACCAGCCCGACGCCCCTCAGGCAGGAGGCTGCCACACGGGCAACACGAGATGCCCTCCCCGAATGGTGTGTGTGACCCGAGGTTTCTTCCAAGCACGCGGCTCTTTGGCCCGATGACTGTGGATGAGCTTGAACGTGAGCCGTGTTGCCCACAGGACCCAGCTGCACCCGCCAGAGTGCTCGGCTGGGGATGCTCTCGCTCAGTAACCTTCAGGGGCTCCCATCACCTAGTGAACAACACTCAAACTCAGTGGCCCAACACAGGCCCTCTCCTGGTACCCGCATGCTGTCCTCACAGCCTGCCCCCACACAGACACTGTGCCACCAGAGGACGTGCCTCGGATTCCCCGGTCTCTCCGTCCTGTTCCTCCTGAAAGGACAGGATCCTGATTATGATGCCCTGTGAGTGCCCTGGGCCCCGTGCTCTGACCCTCCCACCAGCACCTGCCACAGGACACTGTCTGCTCGCTCATGTCTGTCGCCCTCAGGAACCGGGCGCACGTCTGCTCCTGCCCCTGAGCCGTGTGCCCCCGTGTGGCACAAGGCGACAGTCTCGGATATCACTCACTGATTCCGACGGACGTGTCTGCCCTCGAGCTCGCTTCCAGCCGCGGCCTTTCCCTCTGAAACCCAGAACCTTCTGAAAAGCTCCTTACTCATACCTTGCCTCCATCCCGTTAATCCCTCCAACTGATGCTGCGGGAACGGCTTCCAGGTGCCAGGTCCCGTCCGGGTTTGGGGACAGATCCGGTAGTGGGACCTGATATTACCTTTCAGGACATTTGTGTCCCAGCAGGTAATGTAGAAACAGAGCCGATGGCCAGACGCCCCCCTGCAGGCACCCCAGTGCCCTTGCACTGGACTCAGAGCTCCCGGAGGGCAGGGATGTTCCCGACGTTTCACCTCGGCATCTCCAGTGCCTGGCCTGGTGGGGAGGCCGCACGTGAGTGACGGACAAACAAGGACAGGTATTTCCACATTTACGCCGGTAACGGGTCCATTTCTTCCTGCTCGCCCGTCCACCGGATACCAGATGTGCCCAGAATCTCGGACCTGAGAAGAACATCAAAGCTGAAGGAGTCCTGTTCCTGGTGGATCATTCCAGGTCCTTCTGCAACATTCCTATGGTTGGTCTCACGAGGACAAGTAAGCATCCCTGCATCCGGAGCCGTCTTGTGAGAGCGAGGGGACGTCGTTCTGCTGAGTTTGGATGCGGCTGAGGTGGAGAATGGGAAGCGCGGGCTCCAGGGACGCCGCAGCGGGTCCAGAGCGGGCACCTGGTGCCGCGGCCCCTGTTCCTCGCGGTGCAGACGCTGGCACGTGCAGCTCGGGCCCCCTCGCAACCAGCACGCGGAAACGACTGCCACCCTCCAGCCCAAAGCCCGCGAGTTCCACACGCCCGCCATCCCGGCCAAGTCAAACGCGTGGAAATTCACGGAGATCCTATTTGCCTCGGAATTAAAGCCACGTTAATTGGGGACATGTGACGGTTCACTCGGGGGCCTTTGTGTGGGCTTGCCGTGCGCATCTGTCGCGGAAACGCGGGAAGAATTTAGCCCGGTTGGACATGATACACGGAGGCAATTTCCGAGTCCCCTTCAAGCCGCTGTCGAGGACAAGCAGTGACCGTGCTGCAGAGAGATCATCTCATCGATTTTCTTCCAAACACAGCCTGGTTCCAGCTCACGAGGCCACACGATAACATCTTGTCTCCAGGAGCAGTCACGTCACGACAAATTAACCTGCATTGTAGGGGCGAATTTCTTCAAGTTCTAACCGTTGTCTCACTGCCTCCTGTTTGGGGACATGCTGGAGAAGGGTCTCTGAGCTCACAGACTCTGATTTGAACGTGTGATGAGCTGTCACAGTCCCCTTGGTGTGGACAGAGCCCAGGACAGGAATTCGGATCTGGGGATTCGGGAAGGACACGGATGGAATCTTTAGGGACCGAGTTACCGCGTCAACTAGGACCCAGAAGATGAGGGAGGGCTCCAGGGATGTGGGTTTGGGTTCATATCACAGCCCCGGTCCCCACGAGCTGTGTCCGCTCTGCCTGCAGACCCCACCTCCCCGCAGCCCAGTGACAGCACCTGCAGAGGGAACAAGGCACATCCCCCTCCCCCACCGGGTAAGGGAGGGCTGCTGGGAGCTGAGAGCCTGGTGCAGATAGTTGCGAACACGACCTTCTTCCTGCTTCTGTTCACATGTACACACGCATGGCGGGGGGGGGGGGGGCTCCGGGTTCACACCCCTGCACACCCTCTGCAGAGTCGAGGGCACCACAGGAACAGCTGTGGGCGTGATTGATGAACTCTAAGCGCTACAGTTCGTGGTGAAGGCCAGGAGGGAGGGTGTGGCGCTGACAAACCCCTTGCTTTCTTGATTGCCTCTACAAGAGCACATTTGTCCGGACGAGAGCAGGACAGGTGCCAGAGAGGACCTCTCACTGATTCAGTCCTGCGTGGCCTTCTCACTCAGAATGGGATGCGGGGTCCCCTTCCCGGACGGGGCTGTGGCCAGGCGGCCTCAGGAGGTGACCCCAGGGGTCCCCCCGCCAGCCTCAGACCCTGTTCCCCACCCTCGCGCCCACCCGCGTCCCAGAGGATCAACGCGGCCGTTTCCTCCTCTAACAGCGGCCCAGGGGCGTCGCGGTGAAGAGCTTGGGCTCCAGAGTCACAGGTGGATTTAACCCAGAATGAAAGCCAAGTTCACCTGTGCTGCCTGTGACTCTCTAGATGCACTTCCTGGTCTCCCGTGGCCTCTGTTCCTGCGTCTGCAGACTGGTTAGAATAACACCTACTTCTTAAAGATGAGTGAGTACCCGTGGGGACAGACGTCCTCGGCCCCTGTCCCATGCCACGCAGCCTCTGACTCCGCTGTGCCCGTGGGTCTCCTCGCGGAATTGTGCTCAGGGCGGGGAGTTGTGTGTTCTGTGCTCTCAGTGCCCAGAGCCCTGTCTAGGGCACAGCTGGCACGTCGCGGGTTAGGTGAGTGACAGCGTGACTGCAGGGTCAGCCCGGTGTCATCGCAGGGCAAGACGCCTTCCAGGAGTCGAGTGAAGGGGGGGGGGAGTCTGTGCCTGCAGATCTGAGAGGCTTCGGGAGGTGGCACAGCGGAGCAGACACGACCACGAACGCTGCTTCCGGGATGTCTGGGTTCCAATCCCACATCTCCCTCTGTGTAACCCTGAGGGTGGCGGACACCGGCTCCAGGGGCCCCCGGGGAGGGGCCGAGGCCCCTGCTGCCGCCGCACGGTCCCCCTTCGTCCCTCCTCCAGGCTGCTGACCGGGGCGCTCTCCCCGGGGACCCCAAAAACAAATCTCGTACCATCGTGGGCTCCCGAGCCACCTTCTGAGTCTTAGCCTTGCGGACGCGAGGGGAGCCAAACAGCTCCGTGAACGCGTCTCGTGGCCCGTGTCTTTGCTTACGCACAGGCTTATTGCCATCACGACACGTAGCGTTTCTGCAGACCCGCCTAGGCTGCTTCTCGTTACAAATGGAGAACGTCCCAGCTGCGTCACAGGAGTTTATCGACAGGCATTCGCGAGTTCAGTGGGCACTCCAGACCCACATCAATAACGTGTTTTCTGTCGCAGGAAGCGTCTCCTTTAAACCGCACGTGAGCTCTTTTTCACCTTTAATACAAATATCAGGAAACCCTCCGTTCTTTCCACAAATACTCACCAAAGGCCTCTGGGCTCGGCCCTGGTCTGCGGGCTGACGCAGCACTTACAGGGATTTGGACACAGTATAAAAAATAATGACATCGCACAGCGAGGTGACACAAGTGCCTGGACGCTTTCTAGCACGAAGGGCGGGGGGATTCGGGTGAGGGCATTGGGGGGGGGGGTCCGGGCCGGTGACACGATCCTTCCTGCCGGGACGTGCTGAAGTCCGGAGCGGGAACAGGCGTGCTGTGCTTGGGACAGAAAGGCAGCCGGGGCTCGGTGAGACGGGAGCGAGGCCCGGCGGGGGGGGGGGGGGGGGGAGGGGGGGAGGCCAGAGACCCTGCGGCTTTAGTCCACATGTGACAGGAGCCAGGGAAGGGGACACGACCGGATCTCATCCAGTTGGTGGGAGCCTTTGGCTCTTTGGCTCTTACGGAGAATGGAGTCGGGTTGGAGGACAAGCAGCGGGTCGGACTCCGAGCTAATCCGCGGCCAGGCGGTGTGGACCGTGGGTGTGCAGGAGGGGCGCGAGCCGAGTGTGTGTTTGCGCCCGAGTCAGTGCGGGGGAGGGGGGGGGAGGACAGTGGCGAGGGGTGAGCGAGCCCGCCCCCTCCAGGTGCACGAAGTGTGCCTGTCACGCACCCACGGCGATGGCCATCTAGGCTGGAGCTCAGAGAAGGGATCGACGTTGGGATGTGAACCGGGCTCATCCGTATCCGGACGGTGTCCAATCCCAGGAACCGTGGACGCAAGGAGGAGGGCTCGGAAGGGAGAGGCAGGGGAGGAAGCAGAGAAGGGGAGGCCGGTAAGGAGGAGGGAGGCCCAGAGAGGAAAGGGTCTGAAGGGGGTGGGGAACGCGTCCTGCTGTGCAGCCGGTTACACGGAAGCAGAGAAAGGCCCACAGGACGTCGCGGGACGGAGGTTTCCGCGGCCTCGAGGGGGCAGTTTCTGACGCTTCTGTTAGGAGAGGCGGGGCTGGGGGGCGGGGCTGCTCCCCCGCAGCCCAGAATGTTCTAGGCAGAGGCCTGGGCCCACCTTCTTCCCCACCTCACGGTCCTGGGTGCCTCGTGAATAATGCCTGGAAACAGGGCTTTCGCGTCTGGTTGTCCACGGACAGAGAGCAAGTCCAGGGCCTGTGTCTCTGCCCGTGTCTCATTGGTAGCAGGAAGTCGTAGGTCGCCGACTTGATGGGTGGGAGTCGTGCTTATTATTATTCCCCGGTCACCAGAGTTAAGGCCCGGTGGGTGCTCAGTGGACGTAGGGCCGAGTGAGGGTCCCGACAGCTGCCCACCCCTCTGCCCTGAGTCAGCACACCCCAGGGAAGGCCTTCACCGTGGTGGCCCCGGCCCTCGCGTGCTTTCCTGCCTCCTGGTGACAGCGTCCCCACGTCAGGACCCCCTCGCGATAGGGCTGCTGACGCTAACGCCGGGTCCCCGGGAGCCTCTTTAGAGCTTCTGGAAAACCTGGCCACTTCTTTGTTCCCTGCTCTCCCACTCTTACTGAACGGGTCTCCTGGCTCCCACCCCTCCTTCCCTTCAGCCCCTTCTCTGCGTTGCAGCCAGGGTGATCTCGTAAGCACGTAACTCGGATCATGGATTACGTCGTATCCCTCTGCTTGCCACCGTCCCCAGGCTTCACATCGTACCGAAAATAAAACCTGACCTGTTTACCGTGTCTAACGGCCCCTGCCGCTTCACGGATGTCCCTCCCACCGCGCTCACCACATTCAAGCCACACTAGCCTTCTGCCCAGACTTCATTCCCACCGCAGGACCTTTGCACTGCCAGCTCCTTCTGCCAGGGGCGCTCATCCTGGGCCGTCCACACACCACATTCTCCAGGTCTTCCCGCTGCCCTAACTCAGGCAATACCTCTGCTCCCCTCTGAGGGGAAAAGCTTCCTTCAGGAAACCTCTTGCTGTTCGAAATCGTTTCCCTTATTTGCTTACTTCCTTGTTACCTGTACATCCGTTGGAATGGACGTTCCGAGACACCCGATCTCAGACTGCGTGCATTCGTTTCCCCCCTCGTTCGTTCAATAAGTATTCGTTAAGCATCTACTATGTTCGAGACATTGTTGCTCTGGGGACGATACTTCAGCCCCAAGCCAGTGCCCTGCACATTCAAGTTGCTTAACAAATGTCGGTTGAATAAATAAAGGAATAAATAAATAGAGCAAAGAACAGGAAGAAATAGGTCACATACCCATCGCTAGTGGTAAAACCGTGCTTTAATAATAAAACTACTTAGTAATGAAATGCTAACGTAGGCTGGCGGAGACATCCAAGTCGAACAGCATTGGTCCCGGAGAAAATGAGCCGGGAAAGCCTTCCTGGCCAGGACTTCGGAAATTATGCAAGAATCATCACACCGTGGAACGTGCCTCTGAGCAGCCCGCGTGAACTTTCCATGTACATTTCTTCTCTTCACGGGGTGACAACTCAGTTACTGATTTGGCCTCATTTATTAAGTGTTTTCCTTGCAAAGGAAAGGAAACTGTATCTGCAACTAACCACACGTGCACTGCTGAACTCCAACAATGATATTCTGTCCAGGACTTAATGAATCTTTCAGCAATCTTCCAAAACGGCTGAGTTGGGGTCAGATTTGAGACTGCAAAGAAGCAGTGTGTGCAGGGGGTGGGGTGCGGTACCTGGTCCGGCCCGAAACGCCCGTGTTCCTTCGGTTCCTGTTTTTGGACGCTGGTGTCGTTTTCTCATAACATCGCTTCTGTCTAAAGTCGGGTGCACCTCCTGCCTCTCCTTTCCATTACGAGGACTAGTCCAGATTGAATCCAAACCCAGGAACGGCCAAATCCCAGTGACTTGGCCGGTGGGACTTTCGGAAAGCCTGAAATCTAGAGAGAGCACTGGGAGATGTGCTTTTTTAAAAGTGCATTCGGGGCGCCTGGATGGCTCAGTCGGTTGAGCGTCCGACTTCGGCTCAGGTCACGATCTCGCGGTCCGTGAGTTCGAGCCCCGCGTCGGGCTCTGTGCTGACAGCTCAGAGCCTGGAGCCTGCTTCCGATTCTGTGTCTCCCTCTCTCTGACCCTCCCCCGTTCATGCTCTGTCTCTCTCTGTCTCAAAAATAAATAAACGTTAAAAACAAAATTAAAAAAAAAAGTGCATTCAATGGTGTGACGTAAGTTGACTCTTGCTGGTACTTGGGGGGAGGAATCTAAATAGCAACAGATTAAAATGCCTTACAATAGCACATTGCGCATACATTTGTCCTCGTGAGGAAAATGAACATTTCCCTACACGATTACATACATGCTATTTTCTCAATTCACTTGCTCAGAGCACTCAGGCGAAATGCAGTCCAGTCGATCCGTGTGCAAACCTCAGGTTGACGTCTGAACTAGAATTTACTGTAAAAGTGAGAAGCGTTCTTAAGCCTGCTGTGGTATCACTGCGCTGACATGGTCCAGGCCCTCATCAGAGACTTCTTTTGGGGTCCAGACGTCACAATATTAATTGCCTTCTGCGATGTGCTCGGACAGTGTTTCGTCACTTTTCTTTAATGACTCGAGCGGGAGCTCGGTGACATTTGCGAATGGCAGGATGAACATTAAAGAAGCTGGATAAATTCTCTCTCCGGCATCCTCCCTGATACGATTTCATGGGCAAGAAATGTGCTGCGGCCTCTGCCCCTTCGGCTGTGATTCACTTACTTCACAGCGAGGGACGTCTTTGTCTCTCTGGGGTGGAGAAAACTATGATGTTGTGCTCACACAAGCACAGAGGAGCAGACAGGGCCGGATAGAAAGTCCAGGAAGCCATATATACGTTCAATAGACTTGTGTTAAAGAGGGAGGGATGGTCTTTATTTTTTTTAATTAAAAAAAACATTTTTAACGTTTATTCGTTTGAGAGACAGAGAGAGAGAGAGCAGGGGAGGAGCAGAGAGAAAAGGAGACACAGAATCCGAAGCAGGTTCCAGGCTCTGAACCAATACCATAGAGCCCGACGCGGGGCTTGAACCCACGAACCATGAGATCATGACCTGAGCCAAAGTTGGACGTTTAACCAACTGAGCCACCCAGGTGCCCCATCTTTCTTTCTTTTTTCAATGTTTATTTATTTATTTTGAGAGAGAGAGAGAGAGAGAGAGAGAGAGAGAATCCCAAGCAGGCTCCACACTGTCAGCACAGAGCCCGATACAGGGATTGTCACGAACTATGAGATCAGGACTTGAGCTGAGATCAAGAGTCGGACGCTTAATCAGCTGAGCCACCCAGGTGTCCCCAGGATGATCTTTCTAATTAGCGGTGCTGATCAATGGGTACCCACATGGGATAACCCCCACCTGACACCAGTGTAATGTCAACTCCAGGAGACATGCAGCTCCAACCAAGAAAAGTAAAACAGTAAAGCTTCAAGAAGAAAACAGAGCATCTCCGTGACCTTGGAGTCTGTACGAAGCGTCTCCAACAGGACTCAAACTGCCAATCATAATGAAGAAACCGATACATTTCTATATCAAAATAAAGAACCCCTATTGATCAGGTACCAACGAGAGAATAAAAGTGCAGCTCACAGAATGGAAAACAGTGTCTGTAATGTGTATCCGACAAATAACTCATTTTCAGAACGTCTAGAGAATTTCTACAAATTGCTAAGGAAAAGACAACCAGCCTAATGGAAAATGGGCAGAGCCGTGAACAGGCACTTCGCAGATCAGGACATCCGAAGGGCCAACACACACATGAAAGGGTGCAAATCTCCTTCATCATCAGGAAGACGCAAATTAAATGCACGAGACACCAGCGCATACCCAGCAGAAGGGCTAAGACGGAACATGCCTGCGAGTAGCGTCCAGAGCAACTGGAGCCCCACGCGCACTGCGGAGGGGAGCCTCGGGGCCGCGTCACCCGCCACGGCAGCATGGGAGCTCACCTGGGGACCAGCAGCTTTACTGCCAGAAACGCACGCGTGCATTCACCAAAACCACGGATAAGCGTGTTCATAGCCCCAAACCGGGAGCTCCCCAGACGCCCACCAGTGGGTAAAGAAATCGTGCCACATTCTCCAGCAGATAACGCTGTGAAAATGGGGAGGCCACCACCATACACGGCGGCACAGATGTTTTCCACCGCCTCATGTGGAGTGAAAGAAACCAGACACAAAGGATACAAAGCATACGCTCATTTGTTTCTTACCTTCCGCCTGCCTGCACGTGAAATCACATGGTTTCTGTGACTTCTCTCTCTTCACGTGCAAACAAAGCAGAATCAGGTCCGCAAACACAGAGAACAAACTGGTGGTTTCCAGAGGGAGTGAGAGGAGGCCCAGGCTGCCAGTTACGGGATGAAGAAGCCACGGACGGAAGGCACAGCACATGGAATACAGCCAATGGTGCCGTAACAATGCTGCGTGGTGACAGACGGTGGCCATGCTTGCGGGGCCCAGCATAGTGTACAGACGTGAGACTAATGTAACACTGTGTGTCAACTACACTAAAAAAAAAAAAAAAAAGTGCAAGGTACATGAATGTGTTTACATAAAGTTTAAAAAAAAAAGCAGGCAAAACGAATGTGTGCCCTTAAAACAGGAGGGCCACTCTTCTTCACCAGGTTTTAACTGGGAGGGGCATGAGGGAGGTTCTGGGAGGCTTCTGGGTGTCTGAGTGTCCTGGTTTTTTTTTTTTTCAATCTGGGTGCTCATTACATGGATGGTTTCAATTTATGAAAAATCGCCAAGTTGGACACTTCTGATATGTGCATAAAACTGAACACTTACAATTTACGCATCAAATGAAATCTCACCGCAAGATATCTTATAATTTTTCAGTTTATTTTTGATTATATTTGGAGAGGCAGATTTTCTATGATAGCTTCCAACCAACCATTGTACATTAACCAAATTTTACACAAGCCATTTGAAAAAAGATCTAAAAATGTGCTTAGTTATTGGTATTATATAACGTTGATCAAGCACCAAGAGTGTGCTAACAGCTGTACAGAGCAAACATAGAAAAGGTCGACAGTCCCCGCCTTCAAAAATACCCACTGCTCCCCGAGTCTCGCACATAGAACTTAAAAGTCACACCCTTTTATTCATAAGGCATAAATAAGGAAGTCTGTCGCAGTTTTCATTGTTCATCAATAAATATCTAATACCCTTTCCCCAATTACCCCGACAATTACTAATATCTTTGCCTTTAAATACAAATCTCTGTAGTACAATATACAGTATATACTGATTTGGTATTATTCACACGATGGACCATGATATTCTTGCAAGTTGGTTATAATATGAAGCATGTTGAATTTCAACATTCACAAATTGCTACACCTCTTAACAGAATCATTTACTGTTGGCAGCACTTTTCCATTGTTGTTTAAAAAAACGAGGTGCCGTCGCTCGTACACTGATAAACTGTAAACAAAAACAGCACTGCCTCGATTCCGATAAGGGCATCGGGACTCACGGCACATCAGAGCAGCGAGCGTTGGCACATCTAAAGTGGCCTGGCAGGTAGCAATCGCGTAGCCCCATGCCCTAAAATACTAACGCGCGACGGTCAGCTAGTAATGGTGATACAGAGGAACTTGCTTCGACTGTATCTGCAGTTTAAAGAAGGGGGTGGTGAGGGGCACCTGGGTGGCTCAGTCGGTTAAGCGGCCGACTTCGGCTCAGGTCACGATCTCGCACTCTGTGAGTTCGAGCCCCGCGTCAGGCTCTGTGCTGACAGCTCAGAGCCTGGAGCCTGTTTCAGATTCTGTGTCTCCCTCTCTCTCTGACCCTCCCCTGTTCATGCTCTGTCTCTCCCTGTCTCAAAAATAAATAAACGTTAAAAAATTTAAAAAAAAAAAAAAAAAAAAAAAAAATAAAGAAGGGGGTGGTGGCGTAAAATATCCGAAAACCGAGCCGGGAGACGTTTTTTTTTGCTTTTCTGCAAGGCTGTGTTCGAAGCAAATTCAGACTAGAAGAGAGGAATACGATTATTCTGAATTTAATGACTGGCTGAGGGTATCTGATTTCAGGACAATCCCTTAAGTAAGAACATCTGACTGTTCACTTTTCAAAAGCAAGAGGAACGAAGTGAATTTTGATAGTGTATGATTCTAGGCGCCAGGCATGGGAAATCGTACTTCCTGTGAACGCACCAGAGCCGGTGGTACAAGGTGACGGCCGCTACGGGAGTCAGGCCAGTCCGCACGGGACGAGGAGAAGTCTCCTTCCCAGCCAGACTCTGGTCTTGCCCCGCTCTGCAAATACAGGGGTGGGGGAGGGGGGACGGCTAGAGTGAGGGGGTCCGGGGAAAGAAGGCTGTCACAAGCATGGGGTCAGGACAGAGAAAAGACCCAGCCGTGAACTCCACCTTCTCTAGATGCCAAGGCTCCGAGCATCTGTCAGCTTCAAGCTGTGGCAAAGATCCCTAACTTGGTACCACACTCCAAGCGATAAAGCTGGGGATAACCCGTCCCCACTGGGGCCATCGGGTTCCCCAGGGGCATCACCAGCCCTGGGTGTTTCTTCTCCGTCACGCGGCGATGATGTCGAGTTGAATTTTCAAGCCACACTAGATGGAGGGCCAGACGAGATTTCTCTGCTACCTCCTCAGACAGGAAAAGGGGAGAAGAAAATTCTACAGAGTCCCTTCTCTTCCGCACACGGGGTGGGGCTTACGGTCACACACCCTGCCTCGGTAGCTAGACGCGTGGCTCAAGCAGGGCCCATTAGGAAGAGGCGATGGCAGTTTGGTCCATCCGCCATGGTCCTACCTGGCAAGGACAGCAGGGGTTGGGCTTGGACAAGGTTTTTCTCATCCCAGGTTGGTGCATCTCCACTTCTCTGCAAATCATGGAGCAAGAGGTTGGGAGCTACCTATCTCTGATGCTCTCGTGGCTTAATCTGTGATAAGGGGGACCGTGTCACAGAGCCGTCCTGGACGGCAGGAGAGCGGATAGGGTAGCTCCCAACTCTTACAGGTGGGAACCCAGTATCCCCTTTGAGGGTGAAAGAAACAACCTTATTTAATGTACCCAACCCAGAACAGAGCACCAGAAGACGAAAATTCTGACAATAGACAGTAATGTATATATATATATATATATATTTTTCATTTTCAACGATAAATCCTCAGTTCTGCATACTAAGGCTTAAGTTTCAGTCACCTAGTTGAAAGTCCACAGATAAACAGGAGAATAAAAACAGTGACATAAAGGCCCCTAAACATGAAGGCTCACTACAGACAAAAGCATCCGTCCCTTAGCTATTCACAGCGTGAAACGTTCCGACTGCCCCGTGTGGGGAAACGGAGACCTCGACAGAGCAAGCTGAGAGTCATTCGAAGGTCTTGGGAATGGATGCTGGATCCTGCTGCTTTAAAATCTGAGATGCTCCCCAAACCCCTCTTTCGGGAATTTATTATGCCGTCCGGAGTGCTTCTTCCTACTCTCAGCATTTGTTCATAACCCAACTTGTTCTCAGAAGAATTAAGGTAGCGAGTTTCTGCCAATCATTTTTCCTTGACCCTGTAGCAAGACATTAGAGTCAAACGCTGAAAAGGATTCTCTCCGTGCAATTATGTCAAAGCACCATTCAACAGGTGGAAACTGGGATCAAATTCTGATCAAATTACAACAGCTTCCTGCACGCTGGAGAAACCTTGCTCTCAAGTTATTTGACAAAGAAGGACAATAGACCAAAACTAGGTGTTCAGATAGACATACACAGATAGATACGTAAATGGTTAAATAGAGATTTTTTTTTTTTTTTTTTGCGCTGCTGACAAGTATTTGGAACTCTGGAGTCGGTGCTGCGTTGTGGAGAACACCTCCGCGCCTTTATCGTGTGACTGACAAGCTTTCAAGATCCTGTGAAAGCCACCGGAAGTGGTTTTGTGGCACATAGAAACCATGGTCCGCAGTTAGAATGTCAAAGTTTCTACCTCGTCTCTACTCCTCAAGGCACAAGGACACGTTCCAAACTCTCCGACTCGCGTGTGAGAAGCAGAGTGCCCGGTACCACCAGGAGACAGAAGACCAAGGAGCTCATGGGAGACCGCGTGGGTGGCCGTGATTTTCCAGTACTGACCTTACGGTGTTGGTGAGCGGCTCTCCCCACACCACGAGGTGCGGACAGGAAGATCTCCCGGCCCGGGTCCCTCAGCCTCGTACGCAGAGGGAGCACACTCCATGCTATGCCTGACTCGGCAGGTGAGCTCCTCCCTACGCCGTGCGCAGGAGAAAGATCCAGAATGTTCCATGAAGATCTGCAACGAGGATCATAATGGTGACCAAAGGGCAAGATTGAAAAGTCGTAGTCCTTCCTGCGAGTCAGCAGAGAAGTAGCATCCTCTGGGGACACACAACCTGTGACTTCACCTGCAACGCAACATTAAGGAAAACAGAACTCATCCAGCTCTCTCCCTCCGCGGCCCCGGGCAGGCACGTAGCAAATATCTGCCGCGTAACATATTCCCCACCGCGAGACTTCAATAAAATGGAAAGAATCCAATTAAATTTTTTTTTGCTTGGAATTCAATTTGCATGTTCTGCTCGTCCGTTACATTCTTTGGGGAGGAAAAGATATTGCACTTCTAACAACGCATCCGAGCATCATTGAGTCAAAGCCAATAGGAGGGTAGGTCTCTCTAGAACGCACACTTCCTGAAGCGCACCTTGCCCACCGGCAGAAAGCCCCAGCGAGCTGTCGCCACACGGCCCTGAGACCTCACGCCACAGAGGGAGAGCCGGCGGCCGCCAGCCGTGCACGGCGGGGCGGCCCCGGGCTCAGGATTTCATCGTGCAGATGGGCACGACAACCACGAGGATGACCGTGCACGCGGCAGCGGCGACCAGAGCGGCGATCTTGCAGACCTTGGCTCGTCTGAACTCGGCTTCCTTACGCTTCAGTAACGAGTCGTAGCCCGGGGTATAAACATCCTCCATCCAGTATTCTAAGTTGTTTGGGTTTAAGGACTCCTGCGTCTAGAAGCAACGACAAGACGTTAGGGACACGGGAAGTACTTGAAAGCAGGTCCCAGAGCGCCTGACTCGTCCGCAGCCCGGGACCACCGCGACATCCGCCATGCCAGCCCCGCCTGACACGGGCCACCGAGGCCTCGGGCTCCTCCACACCACGACTACACCTGCCCCGCCCTCGCTGCCTGAGTCCACGGGTCTGACACGGGGAAACCACGGGTCTTCTCGCTGTGAGCAAGCAAATCAGGGCCGAGACAAACGGGGCTCAACGCCAGGGGTCTGCGGCCACGAGCGGGCCGGCCGGGCCGTGGGACAACCCGGGAACCTCACTGACGGGTATGCTCCCCTACCGGCCCTAAGAACAGAGCCCTTTGAGGCAGGGCTCTCTCGTGGCTCTGATTCCGTTCCCAGATCCACACAAAAGCGTCTACTGAGAAATCAAAGTCCTGTCCCAGACGAGCAGCTCACACACAATCTAAAATACGGTCAGGCCGCTGCTCGGAGTCCCGGTCCACAGGGCCGTGCAGACGGTCCGAGGGCCACGGGCTGCGTCCGCGATGGCAGGCCCGCGCTGACCTCGGTCTCCCGTGTCCTGAGATTGACGCAGCGTCTGTAGGAGAAACACCACAGTTCTCCTGAACGGCCCGTGGACCCCGCTCCCCAGTGATGTGCTAATCAGTTCCTGTAACAGGGCGGAGGGGGGAGCAGTGTTCTCCCCCTCCGGCAAGAGCTTTTAATAACGTAGCGTCACGTGAAAGCAAACACAGAAATCCCAAGCGAGGTCACCTAAATCTCTGAAACACAAACAAACGTATCCATTCTGGAGATTTTCTCGGCTTGTTTAATGCTCAAAACGTGCACGTTAAAGTCGCTCGGACACACGCACAAGATCACAAAACACATCCTTTGAAAACTGTTTGAAAACTGCATTGTAGCGTGTTTTGGGGGGGATGTTGGTGATTCTGACCCGTGTTACTCACTGGCCCGTCCTTCCAGACACGCCTCTGATATTTGTCACCTGGCTCTGGGGACAGAGCAGCCTGGCCCCGTGGACGCACGCCAGGTGGGCCCGGACGTTTTCCCAATTCCCTCCAGGCGTCTGCTCCGGGGCCCTGGGCCTCGGTGGGTTTCAGAAACAGCTCCCTTCCCTCGGCCTCAGATCCCAGGGCGACGACATCTGTCACTGGTGCTGGTGCCCGGAGGCCCCCCGGGCTCTCACCCTGCCCATCGCACCGTGACAGCCCCTCCCTGACAGTCCCTCCCTTCCTGGGCCATCGTGAGTGACGGGACTCTCTCAGGAACGGAAAGTCTATCAGGACAGGGGGCTGGGTCTCTGCGGGAGCCCCCACTGCCGCGTCCTCTGCTGGAGTCCCAGGAGCCCCGGCCTCCCCCAGCTGCCCGCTCCCGCCATTAGGACGAGCACCCGTCTTCAGGCTCCAGCCAGGGCTCCCTCCCCCCAAAGTCTGCCCCCCACGGGCACTTGCAATGTGTGGCTCGGCCACGAAAGCCCTTCAGCCATCTCACGGACACCGGACGGGAGAGGGGGATCCGGGACGGGTAATCTCACGGGCAGACTGGTCTGCCACGGTGAGCGGCCACCTGCCAGGGTTGGACGGCTGAACAGCAGCCCCCCCCCCCCCCACTCTGCACCTTCAAGACGGGCCCGGCCGCCCCTGCCTCCCAGTCTTGTCACGGAGGGAGGCCTGGAGCCAACCAAGCCCACCCTGCATGGCGGGTTCTGTCTCAAACGGAAGGAAGTCGGCTTCCTTTCACGGTCACGTACACCTTACAGGCAAAATAAACTATTTTTTATTAGCCTTCCCGATAACTTCAGGCTCTAAGGACAAGAAACAGCGGTGATACCACGGTTTCCAGGGCCAGGGGCCAGGGTGGCTTGTGACCAGGCCCCTAGACCCTTCGAGTGACAACAGGGCCCCCCCTTTGCTCCCGCCCCCGAGCGGGCGACCTCACACCCAGACACACGGGGCCCCGGAGATCGTCCAGATGGCACAGCTGTCCTGACATCACCTGAGTTTCCGAAAAGGAACGAGAACGAGTCAGGCCGCGCCTCCCGGCAACCCCTCCCCTCCTGCTTTGTGCAAAGGGCACTCCCTCCTTGGCTCGACCTTAAGTGAGGTCACCAAAGCTCTCTAGTCTGAAGGCCCGCTGTTATTTTGGGCAATTTTGTATTTATACTTATAAACGTGGCACGTTAACATGTCACGCATCTGTAGGGGCAAAAAGTCACCTGTGCCTGGGAACAGCCCCCTCCCCCAACTTCAAGACGCTGTTTCAGGGCCCCCGGGCAGCTCAGTCGGTTAAGGGCCGACTCTCGGTTTCGGCTCAGGTGATGACCTCACAGTCTGTGAGTTCGAGCCCCGTGGTGGCTTCTGCTCTGACAGCGTGGAGCCAGTTTGGGATTCTCTGTCTCCCTCTCTCTCTGCCCCTCCCCCCACCCCGCGTCTGTCTGTCTGTCTCCGTCTCTCAGAAATACATAAACGTTAAAATAAAGACATTAGTCGATCTATGACTCGTTCGATTCATCTGACCCTTTCACGGCCGTGTACTAATTGAACCATCCACGCCGTGAGACCCAGGAACGCAGGGGGAGTGGCCCCCACCGAGAAGCCGCACAGGGCCCACCTGCAGGGCATCCAAGCCCTGGCCCACGAGCAGGAGGAGGACAGGACAGGGAGCGGCCCGGAGGGACAGTGGACACAGCACACGCAGGGACACAGCGTGGTGCAGGGGGTAAGAGGGGCGAGGGGGCTGTCAGCACAAGCCCCACCGTTAGAGTCTAGCCAGGGCTGCCCCTTCCCCTAACTGCCGTCACTCAGATTCACTGTGGTCATTGCGGGGACACGCGGGGCCCCCGCTCTCTCGGCAGTCCAGGAGGAGGACCAGGGGCTGGGCTGGGTCCCGCACAGACTGAGGCTTGTCCGACCCGGGCCAGGCACTCGGATCCCAGAACTGGCATCTCCTCGTCTGCAAGCCGAGGACCCTACGGTCCCCGCGCCCCGTGCTCACAGCCTCCCGGGAAAGAACACGCAGACCTGACTCGTTTCAGCATCACTTAACTGGCCCCTGAAATCCTTTCTAGCCCCTGCTTCCCGCCGGGGACTTTCAGTACCTTCTTCCCAAACCTTCTCACAGCGGCTCTGCAAGGGACACACGGGCACGACCAGTGCACGGCGCGGAGCAGGCAGAGGGGATGTCCCGGGTCCCTCCGCAGAGGAGCCCAGCGCTGGGGGAACCCGAGGTCTCTGCCCGCCACACCGCGCCCCCCGGCCCCCGCCACTGGCATCTCCCCCACAGCCCTCAACAGGCCAGGTCACAAAGCTCATTCTGCAGGCGAGGACGGGATGCTTTCCCGTGGTGACACAGAGACACGGGCAGGCGCAGTGTGCACGGGACCAGGTGGGGCTGCCCACCGACGTGTGCCCGAACCCCAGCCCCTCGTGTGGTGGCCAGACTCGGGCCACGACTGCGTGCACCGAGCTCCCGGGGGTGGCTCTTACCTGGGACTGCTCCACATGGACACATAATCCATGGCTTGGCTCCCACAAATATGTTTATCCCACGTGCTACATGTGGAAGGAGAAATCGGCTGGTGTTTCGTGAAGCTCTGTCCCAGGTCTCGTGGGCAACGAACGAGGAGGATGTACACTCGCTACGGAGCCTTAAACGCACCGGTAGCTACTCGGCGGCCAAAGTCAGTCAATCAACCCCGCGTTCCCACTGCCAAATGTTTGCAAGCAAATCAGCAAAGGAACGCTCCCCGTGTTAAAGTCTCGGCTCTGCGGCTGATCAAGGTTCGGAATCCCGGGGCGGGGGCCCCGGGGCGCCGGACGGCGAGGTCCCTCCTGCATGGGCTGGGGTGTGGGGCGGGGGGCCTCCCCCCGCCGCCCGCGACCGCGCGAGACTCACCTGCAGGTCTAGGGCCGTCAGCTTGCCCTTGTCACCCGCGTTCCTTGCGTACTCCTCGATGGTCCAGGAGGGCTGGCCCCGCTTCACCTCGGCCAGTTCCGTCAGCCGCATGTCCGCGTACAGGGGGTCACTCTTCATGTGGGCTTTGAGGGAGGCGGGGTAGGGGTGCGGGCTGAACACCTGCTCCACCAGGAAGCTGTCCTTGCACTGCTTGGGCAGTCGGTGCTGCGGGGGGACGCTGTATGGCCCGGCCGCCTGCAGAGGGGCACAGGGGGAGGCCAGGAAAGTAGCACAGAGGCTGTGGGATTTCACGGCACAACCGGGCAGCCAGCAGCTTTCTACTGCGAGGCCCCGTGGGCATCCGGGGAACAGGGGCCCCAAGGGCGTCGGGGGAACAGGGGCCCCGAGGGCGTCCGGGGACAGGGACCCCGCGGGCATCCGGGGAACAGAATGCAGGGATTTAGCACAGATAGAAGGTACGCCAGGAGTGGGGGCAAGTGTCCAGGAAAAGTGTGCAATGGGATGGCCCTCACGTGAGCTCAGGTAACAAGGCCTCGCGGACCAAGCCCTCGTGGCGTCACTGCCATTAGCAGCCCTCCTCGCGCAGGCACGGAGCGGAGCCCAGAGAGGCCCCGCCGAGCAGGGGCGAGGCCCCCACGGAGCAGGGGCACAGCCGCTGGGGGGCTCGGCTTCCAGCTGGGCTTCCGGGAGTGTCAGCCCCTCGTTTTTCCCAGTGTGTACCTGGTGCCGAGGAGTAAGCACCGCGGGCCCCCTTCCCCTCGAGGCGCTTCCGACATCGAGCCACCCTGCCCCTCGGGAGGGAAGCAGCCAGAGGGCACACGCCTGGAGCCTCCGGTGGTGCCGAGACCCTCCGGGGAGCGGCCAGCTGGACAGCAGCGTGGGGTCCCGGCCCGGGGGACTCTGCTCTCCGTGAACCTGTCACACAGGGGTCTCACAGGGCCTCCGGGAAGCACTCGGTGACTGCCAAGCCCGGGTGGGCCCCCATCTCTGCACACTCTGCAGGCCCGTGACTGCCCGGCTCCCCGTCCGTCCGCCCCCTGGACGGCGAGGCCCGTGAAAGCGGGCACCTGTCAGTGTCCGCCTTTCTCCCCCTCTCCTGCCGGATCGGACGGCCGAGCAGAGGGCCGCCCACCCGTGTGTCAGAGGGGGTCGACACCAAAACACGAAGCCGTGTACGCGACGCGGAGAAGCCAGGGACAACAGGGCAGGCAGGGAGGAGAGGCTGCGGGTGCCCGAGGGGGACGCGTGCGTGAGCGCGGGATGGGCCGCGAGGCGCGAGTGTGTGAGCGTGGGCCTGCACGTGGACCGGGCCGGCTGGTGCCACACCGGCTCCCGACAGCACGGGCTGCACGTGGCTGCACCAGAGCAGAGCGGTGGCCAGCACAGGCAGGAGATGCCTCCCTGGGATCGGACAAGGTCACTTCCGGCGCCTGGGGGCTCAGTCGGTGGAGCGTCCGACTTCGGCTCAGAGACTGCGGCCCGGGTCAGGATCTCGCGGTCCGTGAGTTCGGGCCCCGCGTCGGGCTCCGTGCCGACAGCTCGGAGCCCGGAGCCCGTTTCGGATTCTGTGTCTCCCTCTCTCTCTGCCCCTCCCCTGCTCGTGCTCTGTCTCTTTCTCTCAAGAATAAATACACCTAAACAAAGATTAACACATATATATATATATGTATATACATATATGTATATAAATCACATCTTTTACCCTCCTTCCTCTGATTCTGGACACTGAAAACTTGCGTGGAAGCCAGCCTCCCGCGTGGCTTCGCGAGCCCGCAGCCCACACCGCCGTCACGCCCTCCCCGGCACCGGCCCCTCCAAGCACCTGCGGCCCGGCCCGCAGAACCAGGGCATCGGCTCTGGCCAGAAGGGGCGAGGAGGGCCGCCGCGGGCGCCACCGGCCCGCGGCTCCCAGCTGCAGGGGACACGAGCATCGTGTACGCCCGCCCTGGCACCGACGGGGACGTGTCGGCCCTCAAGATGCAAAGGCACCGAGGCTCCCGGGAAGAGTGAGCACACGGCTGCGATGGCAGACAGCCACGGGGCAGGGGAAACGGGCGTCGCGTGTCGGGGAGCTGCCGTCGGGGGCGGGGGGGCCGTTCCCTGACTGGGGACTCACCGCCCGCTCCCTGCGCCCCGCTGTTTCAGGAGCAGTCACCCCTGGCTCGCCCGCGTCTCCCCCACACCCCCCGCTCCACCACCCCTCCTGAATCCGAACCCCGGTCTCTCCCGTGGACAATACCAGGCGCACGCTGCTTCCAGCTGGCGGACGGACCATCTGCCCGGGCCGTCCTCCCTGTCCTAACGCGGACAGTGCCCCCGATCTGGAAGGACAGCCAGGCTCCTCCGGGGATGCGCCCCGGGGCTGTCCCAGCGCGAGAGCCCCGATGGGTGGGCGCGGATTAAATTACCTCTTTGGACTTCTGGTGCCAGTCCTTACTCTCCCCGGGGCCCCTGTCCTTCACCTCCTCCTCACCGAGGCCCACGCGGCTGGCGTAGGTGATGGTGCGCCAGTCTCTGGGCGAGTTGGAGGTGCTGGCGATTTTGGACTCCGTGGCGCTGTTCTCCTCCGTCAGGGACCTCGAGGACGGCCTGGTGAAGAGGCTCTTTTTTAAGGCCTTGACGCGGAGGCTCTCGCTGTTGCTTCCGCTGGCCTCTGAGCAGCACCAGTCGGCCGCGTTCTCGGGTTTGGGTCCACGGGGGCCGCTGTGCCCACGAAACATCCGGGGAGAGGCGCTCTCGTCGGACGGAGCCTCGCTCGTCCAGGAATTCAGGTCGACCTGCACACCCGCCTTCTCGGGTTGCTGCATTTTCTGATCCAGCTTATTTAGCTTGCCCAGGACCTGCGAAATTTCCTCGCGGACACCCGACAGCGACTCAAGCTTCCGCTCGATTTCGCCGATCCTCAGCACCAGCCTGCACACACTGGTCTTCAGCTCCTCTTCGGAGCGGTGGCTGCTGCCTTCGGGCCGGCTGCCCTTTTCTCCTTTGCTACCGGGAAGCCCGTTGGCGATTTTGGTTACGCTGTGCTCCGGCGAACTGTCACAGTCTGACTTGTGAAGCTGAGACAAGGACCCTGTGCTGTTGTAGCAGGAGGACTGCATCACCCCCGTGGAGCCACTGATGCTCATGTCGTCAAGAAATCGAAAAATGTCGCTGATGTCATCGCTGACGACCTCCGAGTCGTCGTCCGACTGCCTCATGGCGTGCCTGTCACTGTACTTGCTCTGCCCGGAGGCGCACAGGTCCTTGTACTTCTTGGGCTCCAACACGTGCTGCTCGGTCTGGGTGCCCACGCTGCTGGTGTCTGAGCTGAGCTGCCCCCCCGTGCAGCTAATGCTCTTGTCTTTGAACTTTCTGACCGGCTCGTGCTTCTCCAGGTCAACGGGGGACGAGACCTCTTTAGGTTTGAGCCCGTCTGGTTTTGCCGCGTAGCCCCCGGGAAGGACCTGCTGTGGGTCGCTTGGCGCGAGGTAAGTGGGCCGCCTGTCTGGGGCTGGGAAACTGGGGGTCTGGCTGCTGGGGTGTGGATATCGCAGCTTCTCCTCAGAGGGGTTTCTGTTCAGGAAGGACCGTTCAAAGTCAGGGACCTCCTCGGTGTTGAGGCTCCAGCTTTTGGCCGGCCAGGGGGTCTGCTTGCCCGGCCTCCCCGCGCAGCGCCTGGCTTCCTGCGCCCCCGTCACTGGAGTGGGCCCAAAATACGTGGAGGCCTGAAGGTCGTCTAAGCTCTCGTGTTTGGCCCGCCTCTTGTCGGGCACCGGGGAGTACGTGCGGTTCAGGTACTGGCTGTTGCAGGGCATCTCAAAGCTGCGGTTGAACAAGGGTGTCCTGTGGGGCTCCGGGTGCCCCCGGGGCTCCCCACGCTCGGCCTCTCCCTTGCTGGCGGGGCCAACCAGCGTGGGCGACACGGCCATCAGGTTGTGAAAATCCTCCTTAAAGATGTTCCTCTTCTGGACACAGGACTGGATGACAAAGGGCTCCGTGCTGCCACCCTGGCTCATGGGCAGGGAGTCCTGGTCTGAGACGGGCTCGCTCTCGATGTTCATGGGGAAGTAGGTTCTCTGCATCTCACAGGGCTGGGGGCTGGCGATGGAGTAGGGCGCCAGCGCCTGCAGCCGGTCCAGGGAGGCCGCGCGGCTCTTCGGCTCCTTGCCGACGCCCAGCAGGAAGTTGGGCTCGGAGGCAGGCACGAACTGCGGCGGGCGGTCCTTGGGGTCCGCCTTCCGGCCCTGGGACGCCTGGCGGGCGGGGTAGCCCCGGCGGAAGGGCCTGTCGCCCAGCTCGCAGCCGAGGGGCTCGCACTGGGCCGCGGCACAGGCCTCCGCGTCCGACCCGCAGGGCTCGAAGGGCGCCTCCTTGTGGCGCCCCTTCTGCCGGCCCGTGGGCAGCTTGCCCTTGGCCGCGCCCCCGTTCATCTGGATCAGGTTGAATATGGTCACGACGTCCGCGGCCACCATGATCTTCTTCGACTGCTGGTTGTTCCCGGGGCACTTCATCTTCTCCTTGAACAGCGTGGCCGGGAAGTTGGGGTCCAGACAGGCCGTGTAGAAGAGCACGCTTCTCAGTTTGGCGAGCTGGGACAGGTCGAAGCGGGCACACAGGGACTTGCACAGGTCCTGGTAGGAAACGGTGTTTTGCTTGCTGTCCAGCTCCTCCAAGATCGTCATCAGGAAGAGGGAAGTGTCCTGGTTGGTGTCCATGGCTGAGGACGTCAGAGCCTCGCGGCCGACGCTGAATGCTCCAGTCCGTTCTACAGTGACAACATCACAAAGTAGAGGGAGATCATAAACACCAGTGTAAACCAGGCCAGTTACGAACCACCTAGCGACACGCGAGGAGCTCTTTAATTTAAAAGCGTAGGGGGCGCCTGGGTGGTTCAGTCGGTTGAGCGTCCGACTTCAGCTCGGGTCATGATCTCACAGCCCGTGAGTTCGAGCCCCGCGTCGGGCTCTGTGCTGACAGCTCAGAAGCCTGGAGCCCGCTTCGCATTCTGTGTCTCCCTCTCTCTGACCCTCCCCCGTTCATGCTCTGTCTCTCTCTGTCTCAAAAATAAATAAACGTTAAAAAAAAAATTAAAAAAATAAATAAAAGTGTATCAGCAGCTTCGGAAACATTCATAGCCTACGACTTGTAAGTCCCTTCCCAGGAACCCACCTTAAAGAAATTGTCGAGGACCGTGATTCATGTACAAAGATGTTTGCTGTGATGGCGTCTATAACAGTGGAAAAATGAAACATCTTGAATGTCCAAATAACAAAGGAATGCGTACATAAGATATGTTATGATAAACAATGACTCTTTGAGGCAGTAAGATTAGATTAAAGTGCATCCTCATGATGGAGTACCACCCATCAATAAAAAGGAGCAAACGACCGGCACAGGCAACACCGTGGACGGGGCTCACAGGCATTGTGCGTGAGCGAAAGAAGCCACGTGCTTGAGGACGCCACTTTAATGACGCTCGGGAAGACACGTCGGTGGTCGCGGGGGCTGGCGGACGGTGCTTCCCTGACCGTCTACATCTGTCAAAAGTCACGCAGCCGTGTGCTAACACGTGTGGCTTTCGCTACATGTGAATTACACCTTCATTTAAAAATTACACATGGAAGACTTTTTAATGACAAAAAAAAATATGACACAATATTGAGTGAAAAAAATGAAAATTAGTCTGTATATGTGAGAAGGTCTTCATTATACAAAGTCATATATTCTTGGAGATGACAGTGAAAGAAATTAATGGACACTGAAATGTTAACAGTGGTTACGTTTGGATGGTAAATATGGACTTTTTTTTTCTGAACGGTAATCTTCGTTCCTCAGCATTTTATTATGCAAATTTTCAAACATAGAGCAAAGCCGAGAGAATTTTATAGCAAATACTCCTATACCCGCCATCTGGATTCTACCATTAACATTTTACCGTATCTGGTTCCTCACATATCCATCCATCCTTCATCGGGCTATCTTATTTTGTTTCTAGTGCACTTCAGAGTAAATTGCAAGCATCTGAACACTTCCCCCTGAACGTTTCATCATGCGTATCATTAATCCAAGTCCCAACAACAGTTCACAGCTTTTCTTTAATATAAGATCTACACGGGGCGCCTGGGTGGCTCAGTTGGTTGGACGTCCAACTTTGGCTCAGGTCATGATCTCACGGTCTGTGGGTTCGAGCCCCGCATTGGGCTCTGTGCTGACGGCTCGGAGCCTGGAGCCTGCTTCGGATTCTGTGTCTCCCTCTCTCTCTGCCCCTCCCCCTCTCACTCTCTGTCTCTCAAAAAATGAATAAACGTTAAAAAAAAAAATAAGATCTACATGCACAAATCTTAAGGGTGCGTTTACTGAAGCTTCAATAAAAGCACGTCTGTGTAGTAACCAACCCCCCCTGGAAAGATCTAGAACGTTCCCAGTGCCGCAGAGAGTTCCCTCGTACCCCTTCCCCTTCACCCTGTGTTCTGATGTGTTATGTGTAATGTTATTTTTCTTCATAATTTCCCATCCTCTCTGAAATTCTGACGTCTGCTATTTCGTAATCAGCACACAGAAATAATAAGCCTTACTTCGAAATGGACGGAAAAGCCACGTTAACCAGTCCCTGAACGGAAACATTAAACACACCAAACCGAGGGTTTCACAGAATTCCCTAAGACAGAGTAGAGCCCATCCATTATTGAGGACCAGGTCTGAGATTTACCAGGACGCCCAGGACACGTGTCTTCGGCTGCACCTGCTGGCAGGCCGCTCTGTCTGTGCGGGCCCAGCCTGTTCCCCTGTTTTCTACACGAACCGCATCTTTTCTCTGGGCTGGTTTCAGCGGCTCCCGGCAGCGGGCTGTCCCTCCTAAGGGCAGAGCTCCCACGAGGAGCTCCCACACGTGTCTGCAGGGGCCACGGTCTGGATGTCCCCGTGGGGAGGAGGCAACGAGGCCCTGAGGGGTCCCGTTCCCACCCAGAGCATGCTGCGGGGAAGCACGCCCTACGGGGCCACCCAGCCCGCCCCAAGAAAGCGCTCGGTGTGGGGACCATCTGTTAAAGGAGGGGACTCGGGTGTGGAGTAAGTGGGCGCAGGATGGGGGGGGACAAATGCACATTCTGCTCGATCACTGGGGACCCGAGCACCTGCACAGACGCTCTTCCTGGACTCTGACAGCCTCACCAGACCTCTTGGGAGTGTCCTGACCGACAGGGAAACGGACTTGGGGGGCAGAGGGCAGCCACAGGGAGCAGCGAGCCCCGACCCTTCACGGCTCCCGGGAGACCCCGACTCTGCTTCCCGGGGGGGCTTCTCCACGTTCTCCCCTGCCCACTGGCTACACACTTCTCGGCCCCAGTCAGCAAGGCCCAGGGTCTCCGGCAGAGAAGGAAGGAATCACGAGTGATCTGGAAAGCCTGAGTCATGTTTTATTAAAACTGCTCACGGACGGCCAGCGGAAGGCACCTGCCGCCACGCAAGTGGGCGTGTGGATGCAGGGGCAGCCCGTGTGCGAATGGCCACAGAGAAACCCCACAGGAGAGCAGACCAGGCAGGAGCCTGGAGACACGGGTGCTCTGTAACGGCGGGACCGGCTCCAGCTGCCGCGGGCGGGCTCCCTCCCTCGACCACACAGGCAGCCCTGTGGGGAGTGGGGGGAAATGCCGCCCCCATCTCACAGACCGGAGACTGAGGTCCCAGGAGGGGTGACCGCCCGTCCAGAAGGGACGCAAGTTGCCGAGGGCCCGAGTCGGGGCAGGTATGGGGGCCGCTCTGGCCCGTGCACCTGCTGAGCCCCGGCTCTATGCAGGGGCCTACGTGGAACACGCACCACAGGACGGAGAGGGGGCTTCCCGGCTCTCGGTGCGCTTGGGACAGTAACACACGTGCACATTCACAGACACACACACACATGGAGACACACACCCCGCTCACTCAGCCTCCCTCTCTCTCAGCTCTCTCTGGGCCGGTCCCTCAGGGTGTGAACACTTTCAGCTCCCAGCACAGCCCAAAGCACATTGGGAGAGCGGCCGAGGCACCCACACACCCACCGTCTCGGGTCCAGGAGGCCAACACCAGCACAACACCTGCCAGCCACACGGTCCTCATGAATCTCGGTGGGCACGTGGACGGGCAGGGAGGGCTCTCAGGGGGCCCTGAGCAGCTGGGCGTTTGGCACTCAGGCCCCCTGAGGACCCCGTGTGGCCCCACGGACCGTCCCCCTCAACCCTGCCGAGTGCCCTACATCTCCCCGTGCTGGAACCCTGCTCCCCTTCTGGGGGCTCCTGTGGCAGCCCCTCCCCCACCCCTCACTGACCCCAGAGTTTAAGGGAGTCGTGCCCTCCTCGGGGGTCAGCGGCCCTCTGCCCGAGCCTGGGTCACAACATTTCTCACATGATCTCATGGTTGGTGAAGTTTTAACAAATGTCTGACAGGTATTCCAGGAAAGGGAGGACGGTGGAAAGCCAATAATCAAAATGATAATGTTAGAAATGTTTGAGACCGGAAACATGAACCTCAAACTCAAAGAGCAACCCCAAATAAGACATACAGAAATAAATTCACCTTTAAACAGCAAAACACACATGAAGAGAAAGCCCTGAAATGGTTGAGGCAGGGGGGGAGGGAATGAATTACTGAGAAAAGAATAAAACTAAAAACAGATTTTTCAAGAATAAAAAAAAAAAACCAGACTATTCTCTTCTATAAAGATGATATTGTAATTTGGACCATCTTTCAGATAAACCGAGGTCTGTTTACAAAATCCATATTGTGCATACTCCATTAATAGATGTCCAGAATTACTGGTCCATTTAAAGTTAAAAAAAAAGAAGAAAACTAGAAGACATAGACACACACAAAAAAGAAAACTAGAAGACATAGACACAAAATTCTTAAAGTGCTAAGGAAAAATGACTTATCGTTTATAATCCTATCACCAGATAAACTATTATTCAGAAATAAAGATTAAAACTAACCGCAGACGAAGATGCCTTTGTCGCTCACATTCCTCACTGTAAAAGCTACTGAAGAAGCTCCTTCAGAGAAAAGAAAGATGGATTCAGAAAGAAGAAAGCAGTAAACGTATAGTAAATTCTAAACACACACCAACTGTATAAAACCATGTTAATGACTATTTTTAGAGCTAAAATAGAAGGGGGGTGGGGATCTAGGTTAAAACTCCCTAAGCATTACCTGGTATCCTCCAGAGGAGGAAGGAATGTTAAATAAATTTAGATGTTAACTCAAAAATGTATGTTAGAAAACAATTTATGGAGGGGCGCCTGGGTGGCTCAGTCAGTTAAGCAAAGGACTTCGGCTCAGGTCATGATCTCGTGGTTTGTGAGTTCCAGCCCCTCATCAGGCTCTGTGCTGACAGCTCAGAGCCTGGAGCCTGCTTCGGATTCTGTGTCTCCCTCTCTCTCTGCCCCTCCCCTGCTCACACTCTGTCTCTCTCAAAAATAAACATTTAAAACATTTTATAAAGATTTCTTTTTTTTTAATTTTTTTTAACGTTTATTTATTTTTGAGACACAGAGAGACAGAGCATGAACGGGGGAGGGTCAGAGAGAGGGAGACACAGAATCTGAAACAGGTTCCAGGCTCTGAGCTGTCAGCACAGAGCCCGACACGGGCTCGAACTCACGAACCGGGAGATCATGACCTGAGCCGAAGTCGGCCGCTTAACCGACTGAGCCACCCAGGCGCCCCTAAAAAATTTTAAAAGAAGAAAAGAAAAAAATTTATGGATCACCACCAGGAGAACAGGAAGAAATTATAAAACTTAATGTAGAATTTTAAACGCATGTAGAGAAAACAGAATAAATGAACAATCAATCAATAGAAGGTCAGAAATCAGGGAAATGAAGCAGTGACAAAGTAAGACAAGTAAAAATCACGAATAAGGTGACAGAAATCTTTCCAAATACATCAAATCACAATAAACATAAACAAGCTAAATTCATCAGCTCAAAGTCTGTGACTCTCATTTGGAATTTTTTTTTTTAATTGCAGCCAGATGCCACCTATGAGCGATATACCTAAACATACTGTCACGGAAAGGCTGCAAGGATCAGGATGAAGTAGGAAATTTCAGCCAAAACCAAATCAGAATACAGTTGGTGTTTGTTATAGGCAGAATAGTACAATAGTTAAAGATCGTAGACTCTTTTGCCAGATAGCCCAAATTTAAATCCAGTAATAGTATTGATCTCGCATGATTGAGTTTTACGTATGAGTGCCTGGAAAAGAGTAGGCAATTTGGCAATACAGAAAAAGCTCAAGATAAGCAAATTCTATCGCCCTCCACATCCACCCCTGGTTACAAAGCAAGGTGACCATTCACAGGGTTCATAAGGACGCAAAGCTGATTCTTAAAGACAGATTTTAATAGTAAAAGAGTACAGGGGGGTGGGGAGATCATATAATTGATATCATACAACAGCTAATATGAATTTATTTACAGCAGATTTAAGGATACACTTCAAAAACATTGGGGCGCCTGGGTGGCTCAGTTGGTTAAGCGGCCAACTTCGGCTCGGGTCATGATCTTGCGGTCTGTGAGTTCGAGCCCTGTGTCGGGCTCTGTGCTGACAGCTCAGAGCCTGGAGCCTGTTTCAGATTGTGTCTTCCTCTCTCTGACCCTCCCCTGTTCATGCTCTGTCTTTCTCTGTCTCAAAAATAAACGTTAAAAAAATTTTTTTTAATTTAAAAAAAAAGAAAAACAAAAACATAAAAATGCATGGAAAAGAAAGTTACAAATGGATGTGTCATGTGACTGGTGTAATTCGGAACAAAATAGATTGTTCTGCAATGTATATATAAAAAGGAAAGCACGAAAATGCACGTGGAATGAAATGGGCCAGGTTTGGGACAGTGGTTTCTTTTGGAGAAAGACAGAGGGGGAGGAAGATGTGGAGAAGCCTAAAATGAAGGCCCAGCATTAGGCGCTGCCTTGACATCTGGTGAGACCTGGAGGGCCTCGAATGGCTCCCCATCTGCTCCTGCGGACAAGACCCCCCAGCCAAACGGGGGTCGGTACCCTGCCAGCCGTGGAACTGTGCAAACAGGCCGATCACAGCCTCCCACGGGAAGCACGGGTCACTCACCGTCTTGTCACAACAAAGCCTGCCTCCCGCAGCCCGTGTGTCCAGTCTGCTCCCAAGTTCAAACCCTGTGTGGCCCCGTGTCCTCCTCCTCCAGGCTGTGAACGTGTGATTAATAACCACTGTCGGCTTCGTCTGCCCAACGCCTGGTGTTTGGTGGGTGGCCACCCCCAAGACTCCAGGAGGGGAAGCCCCCTCACCACGGGGGGAGGACAGGTGATGGGAGCAGGACTCTCACAGTCTTTCCTTTGAAAACACGAAGCAACAAGCACTGCGGCAAAATGACGAAATGGGAGCCCCTATTTCACCTCAGTGGCAGATGGACATCCCTTAGGTCACTTTCTCCTCTTTAACGCACTTTTGAAAATACATACTAATTAAAGTACATTTTAAAAACTAGAAAAACAAGTTCCCGCTTAGACCTGCCAGAAACAGAAAAGAAAATTTTTATAAATAAGGCCGCAAACAAGCAACTAAGAAAATCAACAAGACGCTATTTCTCCCCAGCCCCACAGTCTTCTGTGGAGTTTCTCAAGTTCCCCGCATGAGTGAAGACATATGGCGTCTGTCTTTCTCTGCCTGACTTATTTCAGTTAGCATAACACCCTCCAGGTCCATCAGTGGGATGGGGCTTTGGGGAGGGGGTAAATGGGGGATGGGCTTCGAGGAGGGCACCTGTTGGGATGAGCACTGGTGTTGCATGTAAGTGATGAATCACAGGAATCTACACCCCAAACCAAGAGCACGTTGTGTCCACTGTATGTTAGCCAACACACTATATGTTTAAAAAATGTTAGCCAACAAAAATTAAAAAAAAAAAAAAAAATGTTAGCCAACAAACTATATATTTGTTACATGGCTATATATGTTAGCCAACAAACTATATATTTAAAAAAATAATAATAACTAAATAATAAATGAAAAAAAGAAAATTGACAAGACAGCATTTTGTTGATGTTCTGCTTTGTTCTATTTGCATTTTTATGATGAGAGGCTCTGTGTGCTGGAGGGAACCCTGAGCAGTTACTTGCTTTAAGATAATTTAGATGAGTTTTCTGGTCAAAACGCCGAGCTATTTGGACAGTCAAGTGTTAAAATTTATGATAAAGCTCCTATGATCATAATTTGGTGGAGAAATCCATGGAGAGTAGAAAGACAAGAAGTAAGACCCAATGCAGGTAAGGATTCAACGTATGATGAAGGTAGCCTTTTGGGTCAATGAGAAAATAATGGTTTATTCAGTAAAACACAAATGCGTCCATATTAGGTATCATTGGAGTAACTGCTTAACCAACTGGTAAAAAATTAAGTGAGTTCTCAGTCGTTGGCATGTACGAAAGGACATTATGCATGAAATACAAAGAAGGAGATTTTAGTCGGGATTTAGACAACGGGAGGTCGGGTAAGTGTCTTCCACACAAGATTCCAGAAGCTGAAATCACGGAGAAAGAGACTGATCAGCTTGGATAACTGGAAATGACTTACTTACAATGCCAATAAACGTCATAAAAAATGGGGAAAAAAACTGGAATGCAGAAGCTATTCGCCTCTTACTGAAGGCTCTAAATACTAGTAGGAAAGGAGGATCAGTCCAAAAGAAAAAGACAGTCAATTTACAAAGAAAGAAAGGCTAAGAAAATAATGCGCATCGTCATAAATAAAGCAAACTAAAACAGCAATGTGTTTGACTACCTTCTAATTTATAAATCTAAAGTATTTAAGCTGATATTTTCTTTATGAAATGGAGAAGCACCGTAATAAACAGACTTTTTGCCTGCTGCAGTGGAGCTGGTCAGGACACTCATACCTGGGTGGCTCAGTCGGCTAAGCGTGCGACTTCAGCTCAGGTCATGATCTCACCGTTCGTGAGTTCAAGCCCTGCCTCGGACTGTGCGCGGACAGTGCGGAGCCTGCTTGGGATTCTCTCTCTGCCCCTCCCCTCCCCTCCAAAAATAAATAAATAAACAACCAAAAAAAAAAAAATCAGAAGGCTCGTACCACTATCGGGGGGATGTGGGAAAGCAGGCAGCCCCCTGTACTGTGGCACCAGGGCACATCTGTGCGACGGCTGTTGTAGGAAGTGATCAGCGGTAACATTTAAAATAAAACTTAACACCTAAAATGAAAATATACCTATTTTTAAATCAAACAAATCCACGCTTGTAAGCATTTCTCCAAAGGAAAGAATCAAATATGTGTAAAAAAAATGCTACAGATACATTCACTTCAATATGGCTCATAGTAAGAAAATATCACGGATACCCTTTGTCTCCAACAACTGGTCGTGTGAAATTGTAGTGCATCCATACGGTGAAATGCCATGCGGCCATTCATAAATCATGTTGCAAATATATATTCGTTGACACATTTAATACCAATGGCCTTTCGTCAGTAAAAAGGTATGCTACTAAATGGTATGTGATAACATGATATAAAATTGTCTGTAAACACACACCCTCTATGTACCAAAACTAGTAGTAAGTGTCCCTGGCTGATTCTTTCTTCCTTTCGTTCAGGTCTGTTATCACTTAAATGTTCTGGATCATCTGATTTTCTAACGAACAATAAAGAGGCAAGGATTTTCAGGCAGATCCCAGCACTGTAAATTGGGGAATAAATTATCACCTCTGATCTTTGGTTTTCTCATCTAGAAAAGGAAGGTATCACTTCCTCCTCCCGAGATCACGAACGGGGTCAAATGAGACATCCATTTTTTCATTCAAAAGATGTCTGGCATATGCCAGGCACTGTTTTCAGCCGTAGCGATACCGCAGGATACAGAGCAGACCAAAGCTAAGACAAAACTACCCTAGAGAGCTTGTCTTCTAGGTGGGGCACAGATAATAAGCAAAATAAATCAGTAAAACATACAGTACATTAGAGGCGAACTACCTACGGAGAAAAACAGAGGAGCTCGGGAAGAACAGGGCAGAGGGGGTGGTAATTTTAAGTAAGATGGTCAGACAAGTTCTCAGGGGAAAGACTGCATTTGGACGAAGTCCCCACACACGGCATGGAAGAAACCATGTGCCTGCCTCCCCTCCCTGGGTGGGGAAGGCAAGCATCCAGGGCAGAGGGAACAGCCAGTACAAAGGCCCTGGGGCAGAAGCGTAAAGGGCAAGTTGGGCTGCCCATAGAGGCATTTTATAAAATATAGCGTGCAAAGCGTGCAAAGAAATACTAGGTATTAGTATTAGCTCCAAAGTGATTATTTACCAAAACGTCTCCGAAAATGCCTTCCTAACGCTCAGGCGTGGCTCGTGTTTCCTTTTAGAGTAAAATACTAATAACGAGAGGTAGCAGGTCCCTTAACGTCCCCTCTCCCCGCCTGAAATTGTCCCCAGGCCACCTCCCTCCTGTGACCTCCCAGGAAGAGGTGAAGCCCTGGACCAGATGGTGCCAAGAGAATGGAGACGGACAGACAGACGGCATGGGGGGAGGGGCAGGGACGCCACGACGTTGCCTGGCAGCACAAGAACCCCCCGTGCGTTCGCGCCCAGGAAACCCCCCGCATCCGCCCTCGGAGTCCTGCCATTTTCCTTCGCCGTAACTCGTGTTACCGGTTTTCATCCGGGGCCAGATCCGAACGCGGGCTCCAGATCCCACGTGCGCCCACCGGACAGCGGCGAGCGGCTCCGCGGTTTCGGTGCCTGATGCGCTTTGGCGACGGTGTCGCGCTCTCACTGTCGAGCTTCCCAAAGTGGGCCCCGTGGAACCTCTGGACTCCGCGGCTCAGTCCCAAGGGGGTGGAGTCAGGACTCGAGAAACGCTGACCAGGGCGAAGATCCGGGCGGATTCTCCAGGGCGTCCAGGGCCCCCGGAGCTCAGAGCATCGCCCGGGTTGTGCCGCCCCAGTGGGCGGCAAATGGGGACCCTGTCAATCGCTGTCCTGTATGTGCTCCCTCCTGCCGCTGTGACGTGTCACCACAAACACAGAGCCTTAAAACGACACCGACCTGCCATCTGAGGGACCCAGACGTGAGGGGTCCACCGTGGGTTCACGGGGCTAAAGCCCAGGTACCGGCCAGGCGGCGACCCCCCCAGGGGCTCCAGGGAGGAACCTGTTTCCTCGCGGGTTTCGGTTCCTGGCCGAGGCTTTCCGGGACTCCCGGCCCCTTCCTCTGGCTCCAGACCCAGCAGTCACGTGACTGCCCCTCTGCCCCAGAGGCCACGCCTCCCTCTGCGACTTTTCTGCCTTCTTCCCACGTATGGGCTGTTGTGATGACACGGGCCACCCAGATATCCAGGGTACTCCCCTTCTCAAGGTGCTTAATCAGTCTGCAAAGTCCCTGCTGCTGTGAAGGTGGCAGTCACAGGTTCTGGGGGCACCTGGGTGGGTCGGTTGAGCCTCCGACCTCAGCTCGGGTCATGATCTCACAGTCCGTGAGTTGGAGCCCCGCGACGGGCTCTGTGCTGAGATCAGAGCCTGGAGCCTGCTTGGGATTCTGTGTGTCCCTCTCTCTCTGCACCTCCCCCACTCACGCTCTGCCTCTCTCTCTCTCTCTCTCTCTCTGTCAAAAATCAAACACTAAAAAAAAAATTTTTAACAGTCACAGGTTCTGGGGGCCCCTCCCCCCCATGCCCCCCACCCGAGCACACGGAAGGAAGAAAACCTCATCACTGCGCTTTCTCGTACTTAGGGGGACATAACTGGAAACCTGGGTCCTTCCCAGCGGCGAATGTTCTGCCCTAACTGATAAAACAGTACCTGCTTGGCCCAGCCTGTCGGTGAGAACCCTCTGTGGGCGGGCAAGCCAGGGGGTGACCGTTATCACCGGGGAGGTCAACACGGGCTCTCCTGTCCGGGGTCCTGAAACGCATCCGAAAATCCTGGAGACGCGGACGGCCACACTGCCTTGTCCTCTCCCCATTCCGGGAGCGTGCGGCACCCCGACCTGAGCCAGTGGGCATAGTGGCCCCCAAGACCAGGCAGCGCCCCCCTCTCCCCACGAGGCTGCTCCTCACACCGGAACCAGCCCTGCCCCAGGCCAGGCAGATGTCGGGGACCTGGTTAAGGGCAGCCCTCCCGGGGTCGGCAGACGGCCCCTCTGTCCGGGCTCCTCTGACCAGCCCCGACCGGCTGCGGCCACCGCACCTTCCCGCTGATGGGACTCGGCCACAAGGCGCGGTCTGCGACTCAGAATGTGGGCTCGAACCCGGGTCCCCCCACCCCCGGCAACAGGCACTTGTAAGATGTGGGGTAAACGGAGGCTCAGCCCGGACGCTCGGCCTGGACAGCCCTGGGCAAAGCCTGGGAATCCGCATTCTGGAAGGACCCCGAGAGGCTCCGGGAGGGCTGGTGGCTGGCGGGGGGATTTGGAAGAGTCACACCTCGGTGCCGCCGGCCGGGGTTCTTCCTCACATGCTTCCCGATTGGGCCCTGTGCCTGGCAAGTCGCTTCCCCGTCCTGGCGCGGAGCACAGTCCCCCTCAGCCCAGACCTGGTCCTCGGTCACGCAGGGACTCTCACCGAGGTTACAGGGGGCGGGATCGGGGCGTTTCCTTCCTTCCTGCTGCCGCCACCGAGTCAGGCCTCCCTTGTCCCTGCAGAGTGAGCTGTGAGTCATGCAGATGCCGTTCGTCCCCTCCCTCACCTGGCAGCTCCCGGAGCCACCCAGCCTGTGCCAGGCACCGTGCAAGTCACAGGGCGACGACACACAGGCTCCCGTCCCCATCCCTCCGGGGCCTCCCAGCTCCGCGGGAGAGGCGGACCAGCAGACGGGCCGTTAGCACACCCCAGGAAGTGTGCCAATGGTGACGGGGACAGAGAGGGTGAGCCCACTGCCCACCGCCCACGGTCATTCTTTGTGTCCGCCCGCCCCCCCACCTGCCCCCACTACCCACTGCCCGCCCCAACCTGCACCCACACGGAGGTATTACTTCCCACCTTCCTCAGCCCCGTACACGTTCCTGATTCCTCCTGGGTGGCCGTCGCACAACGGTAGGCACCCCACAGGCTTCCAGAACAGTCTAAAGCCCTTTGTACTGCAGGACCCCCACCAATCCCTGCCGGTCTGCTGACCCTTTCGGTTTGTTTTCTCAGCCGTGTCCTCGAGTCTCCTCGAGTAACCCTAAAACCTGCAGAAATCTTGGCTTTCTCGAAAGCCCAGGGCCTCCTCGTGCTAATCACTCACTGAACACGAGCCACTGACGGCCACGACTGCCCCTCCCCCCCGAAGAGAGCAGAACAGCAGGTGGAAAGGGCACAAAAGGTGGGACGCACACTGAGGAAGACGCTCAGGGCAGGGGGTGGGGTGGAGGGCTCAGCACCACCACCCCCCCGGGGCCACGCCAGGGGACAAGGCTGCCACGAAAGCTCTCAGTAGCTGAGGGTAGGCACTCACACCCAGAGCACCGGAAGATCCCACGGCGATGGTGCTCGGGAGGCCATGCCGTCAGGACGGCCCCCACGGGCGCAGGTGCACCTGCGTGTGGTCCGGCCGCAGGGGGCTTCCGGCCTGGGAGGAAGACGGATACGGCCGCGTGCCACAGCCACTGGACGCGGGCCACTCAGCTCTAACACAGCCTCTCTCTGCCTTAATTCCCAGATCACAGGCAGCTTCTCTTTGTTATCTGGCTTCTAGTCTTCCTGATCCGGGAACACATTTATCAGACTCACTTTCTTCCCCCTCGACTCTTACACCAGCATTCTGCGGCTCACGCACCAGGCTTTGGGTTATCATGCGTCCTTCTTTAGAAGACCGACCCAAGGGAGCTCTCCAACGAGCTAAGACAACTATAACCTCAGTGTGGCACCCAGCCCCCGGTCCTGATCCCGGCGGAGCCCCGTCTCAGCGACCCCTGGCCCTCCCGATGGGCTCAGGCCCAAAGCCAGCATCGGCCTGAGCTCTGTGCACCTGTCAGGACAGGACGGACTCTCCTCCAGCCACAAACGGTCCCCAGATTCCAGGCGCTCAAAACACTCTCTCCTCCACGTTCCGTGTCCACAGCGAGTAAGCGAGGGCCCGTGCTCCGCGTCACCTTCCCTCCGGGACTCACGCTGAGGGAGCAGCCACCTTCTAGGGCTTTCTCTATCACCGGAGCAGAGGGGAAGGGAGGACGCGGTGAGGTCCTCTTAGAGCTTAGAGCTCCCACAACGTCTCTCCAGCCAAGCAAGGCGCACGGCCGCGCCTGATGTCACGTAAGCAGGGAAAAGCGACCCTCCACGTGCCCAGAAGGAGAAAGAATCAGAATGTTTATGAACAGAATGAAGAACCACACCACATACACTGCTTATTACCTTTTGGAGAAACCCAGTTCCTAGATGCAATACGACAAGTTTAAAATATGTGTATTTTCGACGCTTCAGGTGGCCAAGATGTATGTTTCTAAAATATATCTGGCCTTCATCCACAGACCCTGAAAACGCCTCAGAGCCATAAAGGTGGAGTGGGTATCATGTCATTAATGAAGGTGACTTTGGACCCCACCCGAGGGCTGTGGCTGGTTGCCAGGAGGACCAAGGGTGTTATTAGAGGCTTGGACCAATCTGCAGGGAGGGGAGAAGGGCTGGAGGCTGAGTCCACGGCCACTGGCCGAGTCAGTCGTGACCATTTACCAACGAAGCCTCCGCAAAACCTGAGAGGAGGGCTTCCTGGCCCCCTTTTCAGACAGCTTCCACGTTTGAGGGACCAGGCTGGGCCCCCAGCCCTCGGAGGACAGACGCTCCTCTGTTTGGGCCCTTGCCCTCCGCAGCTCCTCTGCTGGCCGTTGATTCACATCCTTTCTCATATCCTTTAATAAATGGCAAATGGGAAGCGTTTCTGGGAGCTGCTCTGGCAAATTAATTGAATGCAAGGGGGAGGCGGTCGGAGCCTCCAATCTGTAGCCGGTCAGCCGTGTGAGGCACACGGGACAGCGGGGGGCTCACCACCTCTGTCTGAAGGGGGGAGGGGGCTCACCACCGCGGTCTGAGCAGGGAGGGCGAGCCGGGTCCCGTGGGACGGAGCCCTCACCCTGTGGGATCTGACGCTGTCTCCAGCAGCCAGGGTCGGAAGTGAACTGAATTCCCAACACCCTGCAGGTGTCCAGGAGCTGCCTGTGTGGGGGGGGCCCCAACGCCCCCGACGCTGGAAATCTAAAAAGACTAGTTAACGACACTAACTACTTTAAACGTTTTCTTACGGGGAGCCAGGCAGCGCTCTAGACGCTGGAGATACAGCAGCAAATAAATGCCGGCCCCCGCCTCCCGAGAGCCACACGTAGTGGAATCATCCAGCTGTCATCACTCGGGCCAAATGACCTCCTCCTCATTTCTCATCCATCCAGCCAGCATCTGCCAAGCACCTCGTCACCCGCTGGGCACTGTGCTAGTCTCAGGAGACGCAGGGTCAGGGTCCCCGGGGGCTCACGTTGCGGGGACACGGCGAGCCATCAAGAAGGATGGGTGCCAGTGACACATCCGTCACACAGGATAAGGTGACCACAGTATTGTATTTCAAGCGCTCAGAGAGAAGACGTGCCTCGTTCTAGAGAGAAGCCTTTTCCAGTGATTCTCCAGCTATGTTCTGGGGAGCCATTCGGGGTTCCGGAAGGGGGCTTCGGGAAGTCCCGCTGCGTGAACAGGCTGCCACGTTCCTCCCCACTCTTCACTCCGTTTCGTGTACTTACCGTCATAGAAGGTTCGATTAAAACCGGGGGGACTGCTGATCTGATGTGATGCTCTCTCGTTTCGTACGTATGAAAATAAACGCGCCGAAGAGTTACGTCCCCAGGCTCATACGACCCCTGAGCAGCACTCCTGAGGCGGGCCGCTGACCTCCACGGCACTCTGTCCTTCCTTTTCTTTTTCTTCCTTTCTTTTCTGATTTCAACGGACACAGACTGCAGGTAAACTCCAAACACTAAGATCCAAACGTTCGTGGGCAAAGCTAATCAGGGAGGCTTTAAGGACATGTTTGCAGAGGAATCTGGACCCTTTTCCCAGCTGGTTTGAGAGCGGGCGTCACCACCGGGCAGGAGCAGAGAGCAGGGCCGTCCCCTGCCTTCTCGTCCTCCGCGGGCCACGTCCCTGCCCTGCAGGCACAGTCACAGCTGCAACACCAGTTTCCGCTTCACGTTTTGTCAGGATTCGAGAAAGGGTGCATGTCGGCCATCGTGGGTGAGAAAACCCCAGGCGGGTCCTGCGTGCCGTGGACGGAGGCGGGACCGACCTCCTGACCTCTGTGGAGCATGAATGTTCCAGAGGCAGCGTCGGAGAGTTGGTGAACACGGAGGCTTTCAGAAGCCGGAAAGCCTCATCAGTGTTGCCCGCAGCCCTCGACAGGGAAAGGAAAGGGCTCCCTCCTCTTTGTCTGTCTTCCAAGTACTAAGTGCGCTAGCTTCCTCACCAAACTCATCAGAAATGCAAATAAACTGTTTGATCTGCTCCCTCTCTGGCAACTGACAATTTATTTTCACACAGTCCCCGATATACACAAATCTCACACACACGCACCGTAAGAATCAGACCTGATTTACCAGACGCTGAAGGTTTTCCCTCCAGACGCCAGTAAGCTAAGAAAACCTCTAACTGCTCTCTTTCTGCAGATTCGCCTCTGGCTCCTGCTCCAGCCTCCCGTGCTGCCCGGGAAGGCGGCCCATCCCCGGGGCTCGGGGGTCGTGCGACTCTCCCCACAGTGCCGGGAACCTGCCTCTCCCTCACTCTCTTCTCTTCACCGCTTGAGATACCGCAGCCAGGCTCTCGGGGAGCCGGCGGCCCGGGGCTCATTCCAGAAGACCTCTGTGGCCATAGCAGGGCGCTGCCCTCCACCTACAGGGCAGGCTCCACGGGTGTCGTGGTTCCCGAAAAGGGGAGGGAAGGACCTTTTACCGACCCCCTCCGTCCCAGGGAGGTGAGGAACCGGAGCCTCACTGGCCTCATGAGCTGCCGCCAGGCTCCTGGCCTCTCTTCGCGTCAGGCGACCAACCACAGCCGGCTCAGCCAGAGCAAGAAGCCTGCCCCCTCCCAGGGACCCCACGCCACCCGCGAGAGAACGGGGGTCGCAGCTTCTTAGGATAGGCCTCTATTGTTTACAGCGGAGACTCTGGGTTCTTCCCCTCCTCTCAGGTCTTCGCCCAACGTGTGCACAACAGTTGAACACAGGGACGCTCTCCCCGCAAAGCAGCGCTGATGGGGCGCTGTGACAGGTAAGCGACTCAAATGCCACCGCACCGGCAGCTCCCGGCACCCCGGGGAGCACACAGGCGATGGCTCCGGCTGGACTGGACGGCGGGGAGCACGACTGCTCGCTCAGGCGGGGCCGGCGGGCGGAGCAGGTAGGGGAGCCAGGGTGCACGAATCAGACGGCAGACGAGCGCTGGCTCGGCCACCCGGGCCCGGCTTCGGTGTTTCCCGGCAGGTGAAGGGGCACACCAGATACCCCGGGAACAACGAGGACCCCGTTTCCACCGCAACGTGACTGGACATCCGGACTTAAGACGTGGACGGCCCCGGCCGGCCCACCTGGGGTTGGTCCCGGCTTTCCGGCTCACTTTGCGCCCGGAGGGGTCAGGCTGTCTGCACACATAGCTCATAAAGTTAACCCTCAAAATACCGTTTCCTACAAGCGGATTTTCGGCCGTGAAAACTTGCCCCAAACTGCACGGTCGCTTCCCCTGTTCCCCTTCCCGGATCCCTGATGTCTCCGCCAGCTTTGGCCGAGCCCCGCACCCCCCCACCCCCGCCCCAACACCTCTGCCACCGAGCCCAGGGCGCAGCGCCCAGGCCCGCAGAGCTCAGAGCCCGGCGAGGGCAGGGGGCGCGCCCCGGGCCGGGCGGACACGCACACACGCGCACTCACGCGCACACACACGCGCGCACACACACACACGCACGCACACACACACACACACACACACAGACACTCCCGTGCGCCCCCGCCCCGCGCGTCCCGGGCTCTCCGAAGTTACCTCCGAGGCCCCCGCGGGGCTCCCGCTTCTCTCCGGCGGCGCGGCGCTCGGCCTCCAACGCCGCTTCTGGGGAAGGCTCCGCGCCCCCCGGCCCCGCTCACGGGCAGCCCGGGGTGGGGGTTGGGGGGGGGGGGCCGCGCTCAGCCGAGCGGCGCCCCCCGGGCTGCGGGCGGGGCCGGGGCGGGCGGGCGGCGGGCTGGGGCGCGCATGGCCCCGGGCGGCCCCGGCCCCGGTCTTTTGTCTCGGGCTGGGGGCGCAGAGCCGCGCGGGGCCGGGGAGCCGGCGGCGGAGAGGCCCGGCTGGCGGCTCGCGGTCGCCCGCCCCGGGGCGCGCAGCGGGCGGGGCGCAGGGGCGGTGACTGCGCGCACCCCGGGGACGGAGGGGCGGGCCCGGGGAGGGGCGCGGCCGGAGGCTGCGGCGGGCGGGAGCGGGCGTGCGGGCGCAGTCGGAGCTCGGTCCCGGGTCGCGGCCGCCGCGCCGGCGGAGAGCGAGCCGAGGCTGCGCGCTGGAGGCGGCCGGGCGGCGGGAGCAGGGAGCGGGGTTCGCGTCTCCCCGGGTCCCCCGAGCTGAAGGTGACCGCGCCCCCGGGGCCGAGCCGGCCTGAGCGGAGTCCTCGCCTCTCCGCCCGGTGCCCCCGGCTCGCCCCTCCCGGGCCTCCGACTCCGCAGTCTGTGGCGAGGCCGCGGCCAAGTGGTCCCTCCGCTCGTTGATTTTCCCTCTTGGCCGGTCTCGGCTTAATTGGTACCCAGATTGGCGACTGGAGGTCATGTGACCATCCCGAACACACACACACACACACACACACACACACACACACACACACACTCGCCCGGCGAACCAGGCGTGGGTTTGCAAAAGTCAGATTGGGCGCAAGGATGGGCACCGGCAGCCTTTGGCGAGTCGCCCTGTGCGTCGCAGTGGGGCTGAGACGCAGCTGCTGCCTCGGGTGCCACCGTCTCTACAGACCTGTCCCTGCGGCTGGCCAAGCTCGCCTTGAAAGCCTTCGGGTCCCCTCGGCAAGAGAAGCGCCAGAAAAAGTCGTTTCAGGCCCATGCGATCCCGTTTCAAAAGGAATGTAAAACCCCCATGGAGTGTCGGTCCCTGCGCGGGGACAGGGCCCTCTCCGTGGGCCGCAGGCGGTGGCTCTTTCCGGAGCACAGCCAGGATGCCAGTGCGGCCTTTGCTACCTGTGGTCTGAGCCCGGGGCAGGGGGGGGGGTACGGGACGGGGGGGGGCACGCATATCCCACCGGCCTCCCCTCCGGGCGCCCTGCCTGCCTGTGGCTCCCGCAAGGCTCTAAGAGTGAACCTGCTGATAATGAACGGACACTTCAAATAAGGTCTGATCAGGGTGAGCCGGGCGGGCGGCTTGAGTTTCCCCAAGCTCCTCGCTGCGGGAGTTTTTAAATCACCTGCCTTTGGTATCTTTTCTCCGGGAGGTACAAGCCCCTTCTGTGGAGGAGACAAGGGGACTCCAAGGCGGAAGATGCGAGTCAAGTTTGTGCGGTGCCTTCCACCTGCTCAGGGACTCACAATTGGTGCCAGCACTGCCTCGGGTCTCTGGTCCGAACACCGTCTGTGACAAAGAGAGGCGTAATCCCAGAGAATACCGTGTCAGGGAAGGAGTCTGGTGATACCTAGAGATCTGGAGACTCTCTGGCCCCTCGAGTTCAGGTGATTTCAGACCCAAGCAAAATACAGATCTATTTCTCAAAAAAAAAAAAAAAAAAAAAATGAGGACGGGGGTGCCGTGTGCAGCAATTGGGACGGGGGCTGTGCCAGGCCCCTGTTCCCTTCTCCAGGTCGTCCTTTCTCGTTCTTCCTAGGGTTTCTCTGTGAAGGGCCACCACAGAGGTTCCGGGAGGAAAAATGAGCCCAAATCTGCTTTTTTCTCCACCAGTTCAGCCGAGGCAGGCTGGACGTTTATTTAATTTCTTTCTTCTCAAAAACCGTTTTGGAAACCAACGTCTTAAATTTAAAAAGGCGTAAAATGAACATGCAGATTATAGCTCTCTGACCCTAAAAATCCCTGGATTGCAGCCAGGTGTTTGCTAGGGGATGTTCACAGTCACAAAGAACTCAGCCGGTGGTGCTCTCCCCCCCTCCCCCCCCCCCCCCCCCCCCCCCCCCCGCTCTTGATTTCCCTAAGACGGTCCCAGACTCCCCCCACCCCCACAGGCCTTCACAAGCAGTCCCCCCACTTCCTGTTTGGCTACTAAGCCCTCCTCAGGAGAGACACAGGTGCCCTCAGCCAGGCGCTGTCCCCCACGACGCTCTGGGAAGAGATACCCCCTTTACTTTTCTGGGCGCACGGCGCGTAGCCCTGTGCCCACCGCATCCCACCCACCTGGGGGAGTCCTCACCGGCAGACTCACTCCTCTGCACCACCCCCAGGGCCAGAATGCTACCAGACCACCCCCACCGTTCGTCCACGGACCCAAAGCATAAAGGCTGGGGAGAAATGAGGAATGCATGCCTTCGTCGCCCAGGATAAGCAAGGCTTTTAATTTCGTTTGTTTATTTTTTGGTGTGGGGAACAGGAGGAGACAAGGGGATGAGACGGGGGCGGGGCAGGGCACCTGACATGGAGACAGCAATGGAATCAGCACCCAGAGACCATCCGGCTTTCAGCCGCCACCCCCATTCCCGTGCGTCCCTCCCAGATCCCCACGTGTCACCTACAACACCGCTCAGACCCAGGTGAGGCCCCAGGATGGAATGGGCGGGGCAGCACTGAATTTGGGATCTGGAGACAGGAGTGTGGACGTCTGCTCGGTGATACAAGCCAGCCGTGTGGACACAGACAAAACCCTGCAACACGTGGAATGTTGCTTTTGCTTCGGCTTAATGTCTGGGCTGAAGAACATGGAACGGAATTCGAGCTTGGTTATGAACCCCAATAAATCCGTGGGGATCCATGCGACCCAGTCTCAGCGCAGTATCCCACTCAGGGAAACATAGTCCAGCAGCCGAAAGAAATCTATCCTTAATCCAGTAGTTTATCTGAATTTCTCAAGGACAGCGTCTTCCTCTCTCGTCATTCCTCACCTCAGTTATTTCAGAGCTTTTCTCTCTCCCATACCCTCCATATCTCTCTCAGACCCCCATATCTCTCCCACACCCTCCATATCTCTCCCAGGCCCCCGTATCTCTCCAGGACACCCATATCTCTCCCACACCCTCCATATCTCTCCAGGACCCCATATCTCTCCCAGACCTTCCATAGCTCTCTCAGACCCCCATATCTCTCCCACACCCTCCATAGCTCTCCCAGGCCCCCATATCTCTCCAGGACACCCATATCTCTCCCAGACTTTCCATAGCTCTCTCAGACCCCCATATCTCTCCCACACCCTCCATATCTCTCCCAGGCCCCCATATCTCTCCAGGACACCCATATCTCTCCCATACCCTCCATATCTCTCTCAGACCCCCATATCTCTCCCACACCCTCCATATCTCTCCCAGGCCCCTGTATCTCTCCAGGACACCCATATCTCTCCCATACCCTCCATATCTCTCTCAGACCCCCATATCTCTCCCACACCCTCCATATCTCTCCAGGACCCCATATCTCTCCCAGACCTTCCATAGCTCTCTCAGACCCCCATATCTCTCCCACACCCTCCATAGCTCTCCCAGGCCCCCATATCTCTCCCACACCTTCCATATCTCTCCAGGACCCCCATATCCCTCCTGGACTCCCATATCTCTCCCAGACCTTCCATAGCTCTCTCAGACCCCCATATCTCTCCCACACCCTCCATCTCTCTCCAGGACCCCATATCTCTCCCACACCCTCCATATCTCTCCAGGACCCCATATCTCTCCCAGACCTTCCATAGCTCTCTCAGACCCCCATATCTCTCCCACACCCTCCATAGCTCTCCCAGGCCCCCATATCTCTCCAGGACACCCATATCTCTCCCAGACCTTCCATAGCTCTCTCAGACCCCCATATCTCTCCCACACCCTCCATAGCTCTCCCAGGCCCCCATATCTCTCCCACACCTTCCATATCTCTCCAGGACCCCCATATCTCTCCCAGACCTTCCATAGCTCTCTCAGACCCCCATATCTCTCCCACACCCTCCATATCTCTCCAGGACCCCGTATCTCTCCAGGACACCCATATCTCTCCCAGACCTTCCATAGCTCTCTCAGACCCCCATATCTCTCCCACACCCTCCATATCTCTCCCAGGCCCCCATATCTCTCCAGGACACCCATATCTCTCCCATACCCTCCATATCTCTCTCAGACCCCCATATCTCTCCCACACCCTCCATATCTCTCCAGGACCCCATATCTCTCCCAGACCTTCCATAGCTCTCTCAGACCCCCATATCTCTCCCACACCCTCCATAGCTCTCCCAGGCCCCCATATCTCTCCCACACCTTCCATATCTCTCCAGGACCCCCATATCCCTCCTGGACTCCCATATCTCTCCCAGACCTTCCATAGCTCTCTCAGACCCCCATATCTCTCCCACACCCTCCATATCTCTCCAGGACCCCATATCTCTCCCAGACCTTCCATAGCTCTCTCAGACCCCCATATCTCTCCCACACCCTCCATAGCTCTCCCAGGCCCCCATATCTCTCCCACACCCTCCATATCTCTCCAGGACCCCGTATCTCTCCAGGACACCCATATCTCTCCCAGACCTTCCATATCTCTCAGACCCCATAGCTCTCCTGGACCCTCCATATCTCTCCCAGACCCCCACATCCCTCCTGGACCCCCATATCTCCCGTAGGAAACATTGTTTCTGTTTCTGTTTCTGCCCCTTCCCCCGCTGCTTTATAAGATCTCCATATTCGCCGTCCTCCCTCTAGAGGGGAAGGGCGAACCGGTCAGAATCAGGCTTCCCTTTTGTGACAGAGGTAGCGAGAAGCCTGTGAACACTCATGCAAGAGCACCTTAGGGCCCATCATAACTAGGTCTCCTCTGGGCACGTTTTAAAAGGCCCTCCTGAGTATTAGGAAAGGCGCTGGGTGTGGCAGCAGCAGACAAGCCTCTTGTCTCCAGCTCCCCCTCCCCCCCCCACCGTCCTGGTTCACTTGACACGGCTTGGACCCTCTGCTGAGCTCAGTCTCACCTCCTAGAATTGGGTAGGATCCTTTGGGGGGTCATTGTGAAGCCTGAGTAGATGCAAAGTGTAAGTCTCATAATTGGCAGGTGTTTGTGGCTTTTAAGGTGACACAAGAGAGAAGGAAAGAAGAAGAGAGAAAGAAAGAAAGAAAGAAGGAAAGAAAGAAAGAAAGAAAGAAAGAAAGAAAGAAAGAAAGAAAGAGAAAGAAAGAAAAGAAAGAAAGACAAGAAAGAAAGAAAGAAAGAAAGAAAGAAAGAAAGAAAGAAAGAAAGAAAAAGAAGTGAGGAAGGAAGGGGAAGGGAAGGAAAGAAGGAGAGAGGGAGGAGGAGGAAGGAGGGAGAGGGGAAAGGATGGGAAGGGAGGAGGGGAAGGGGAAGGGAAGGAAAGAAGGAGAGAGGGAGGAGGAGGAAGGAGGGAGAGGGGAAAGGATGGGAAGGGAGGAGGGGAAGGGGAGGGACGAGGGGAGGGGAGAGGGAGGAGGGCAGACGGCCATCTTGGGCATCTAGGCAAACGCCTGAGTGGACCGATGAGCGGGGAGTTGAGGCCCAAGAAAGCTGTCCCCCACCCCACCCCCGGGTTGCAAGTCCCAGCTGCAGTCTCCTTCTTGGAGGAAGTGTGGCTCTGCTGGCTTGACAAAATGGCGGCACCAGGAGCCAACAAGGCCATGCTGCTGGCCCGGTGCTGTCTCTGACCCTGAGCCATCCAGGAACCCCGTATCTTGGTCCCGTGTACCCCAGGCTTGTCATCTGCCAGCACAGCACTTACGGCCCGGCCCTGACCCTGGGGCTCCCTGGATCCCATCCTCCTAAACTCGCCTGTCCTGGGTCACATCTGAGGACTCCCAGAGACGCACATGGCACAGAAATGAATGTCCGGGGTCATTTCAGACCCTGGTTTCCGAGCTGCAGGAGGGGAGTGGCCTCTCCCGTCTACGGCCCAAGGAAAGCCTTTGCGACACACCGTCCCTTCCCAGGCCAATCTCACCAGGGGCAGGGCTTTGGGGCACAGAAACAGGCTTCTGAGACAACGTGGGGTTGGTGGGGTGCAGAGTCACCGTGCGTCCCTAACCACGTGGCTGTGGGCTGCGCGGGGGGAGGCTGTCGTAGCAGATTCCGACCACGAAAACGAGGCCGGGAGGAGCTGTAAACCGGATCTGAAACCAGACCTGAGCTCTTGTGAATCCTGGCTCGGTGTCCGCAGCGGGCCGCTGCCCAAACCTCCGGGAATGCTGTGTGTCGGGGGAGGGGGTGCTCAGAGCCCCGCCCTGCTGCCTGGGAGCCTCCCGGGATGAGGCTGGAGACCAGGGGCCTCTTCAGACCGAGGTGAGCCCGGCAGCCCCGTGGTCGTCTCCGGAAGGCTGGGTCCCAGGCTGGACGCGTCCCGGTTGTATTTGGACCTCGGATGCCACGCCTCTGCTTTGCACGTGGCCCCTTCCAGGCACAGGCTCCCGCTGGGGTGTCTGGCAGGTGCGGAGGACATTGGTCATTCTGTGGCTGCCCAGATTCTAAATTCTCTTCTTAGTTTGGAGAAAGTTGCCATTTTGAACCCTCAATGTCCCCTCTCCCCCCCCAACCCCTGGCGGACGGGGAGCGGGTATTGGCCAACCCAGGGCTCCTGCCCGACGCCATGAGTCTGAAGCCAAAGAATCTGGGGGCGGTTTGGAGACCGTCCCACCCCTGGCTGGCGTGTGGCATCCGGGGCGCCACGTGGGAGCGGCGTGACTTTGTGACTGCTTACGTGGGAAAGTGCGGCGAGAGTCCCCAGCGGGAGTCACTAGACCTTTCTGGGTCTCTCCACGGCACCCGGGGGATTCGGGAAGCCTGACCCCTGGAAGTGCCCGGGACATAGCAGGGGCTCAGTGTTGGTCACACAGTCAGGCGTCCCTGCAAACACTGCGGAACGTGAGTCTCATCCATTTCCGGAATTTCACCCGGGCGGCCCCCAGCCCGACTTGACGCTAACCCCACAGCACGCACCTCGTGCCGGGCAGCGTGGATTTGGTTTGCGTGATCTGCTCTCTTGCCGAGGCCGGACAGACAGGGATGGAGCCACGGCCAGGGCAGGGAAATGACCTCGCCGAGGCCCCCCAGAGAGCGGGCCTTCCCTCAGGCTGATGCAACACGGTCCCGGCTAGACCGAGCTTCTGACAGAACGTGGTTCTAGGTCCAGCGTGCCTGAGGACACCGCCCGCCAGGACAGAACTCGATGGAAAAGAGTATTTGCCAGAAGTCCATTTATGCCGCCCCGAGGTGGCCGTGCTGCGTGGGCTGTTTTGTGATCGCGGCAGGGCCGGCCTCTCGTTCTGAGATCCCAGCGTTTCCCTGGCGGTACCCGGATCCCTGAGATCGACAAAAATATTTTTAGGGGTTGGCAAACGGGCACGCCTGCAGGTTTCCCCTGAAATAGCCCTCTCCTGTATCCCGTCAGGGATGCCGGGTTACCGGATAACCTGACTCATCCAGAATCGCCTACCAGCTAAGCAGAAGACACAGCCTCGTTAGCACCGGATCGCAGGGAGGAACGCATCTGTTTATTCCGTGAAAACGCCAAGGGCCACGATGTGCCAGGCCCTCTGTCGGCTACGCCGGAAAGCTGAGACGTCGCCAAGTACCCATGAAGAAGCTACCGCACGCCGGGCACGTACTCTGAGACTGACCTGACTTCAGCCTCACAAAAAGCCTCTAAGGCAGGGAATGCCGCGATTCCCATTTTACAGATGGGAAATCAGAGAGCAGAAAGGTTTCATTACTTCTCCAGGATCACGTAGCTATAGGAGCCCGAGCAGGGAGCTGGCCCGGGCCGTCTTCTCTAGAACACGGTCCCCTGGTGCGTGTCTTTATGCTACAGAGATGAGTGGCACTGGGCTCCGAGAGCCTCGGGGCCCAGGGGAGGGACAGGTGCCCAGAACGTCCTTACAGCTCACAGGGTGGTCAGTGAGTACAGAGGGGCACGGGGATACTCAGGAGGCGGCTAGGCCATCTGAGGGTCACAGCGCTGTCACCTTGCTTATTGTCCAAGGAATTGCTTCTTTTCTTTTTTGGAGTGCGTCACACACACAACAGCACAAAATTTTACAACGTCCAAAAGGTACCAACGAGTCACCCTGTCTAGAGACACCTGCCCGACCAGTGTCTTCCTCCAGAGACAGACCATACAAGGAAAAGTGGATCGGTGTTTCTTATTGCAAAACAGCGACATTCTGCACACGTTATCTCGCACGCTAATTGTTTTCACCACCAAGATATTTTGGAGATCACTCCATGTCGGTACTTGTAAGGCTCCTTAGTCCCTCCAGCTGAACTTTCACCTCAAGATACACGTAGATTTGCCTGGTAGCTGGCTTGATCTTTGCACGGTTGCATCGTGTTCCGTTGTACAAATTACCTTAATGTATTTCATGAGCTTCTACTACACACCCTGAAGAACAAACACCTGCAGGAAAAATCCTTAAAAGTAGAGCCAATGAGTCAAAACGTGACTGTACCTTCCTGATATTAAAAATTTACCCTCCGGGGTGCCTGGGCGGCTCAGTCGGTTAAGCATCCAACTCTTGGTTTCGGCTCGGGTCATGATCTTACGGTTTCGTGAGTTCGAACCCCGCATCGGGCTCTGTGATAATAGTGTGGAGCCTGCTGGGGATTCTCTCTCTCTCTCTCTCTCTCTCTCTCCTTCCCTCTCTCTCTGCCCCTCCCCTACGCACGCTATCTCTGTATCTCTCAAAATAAATAAACACACTTAAAAAAAATTCACCCTGCACTGAGGTTATACCAGTACATACTCTGAACAGATCAGAAAAAGTTATCTGCATGATTTCGATTTTTTGGACAATGTGACATTTTCTTCATGGCCCCACTGAAAGTCAGATTCCTTTCTCGAATTTCTGTTTGCCGGACAGAGTTCAACATATGTCAGCGCGCTTACCGTCTAAATGCGTTTGGATCTCCGGTGCCTGCTCCCCTCTCTGACAGCGACCCAAGGGAGCTTTCTTGGTGGCGACACGCCTTTCTCTGTCCACACCCCCTCCCGGCCCCACAGCACCGCTCTGTGAAGGTTGACCCCGGATTACTTGGGGCAGAGACATCCAAACGTCACCTGCCCGCTTCGGGATCAAGGCTGCAGCCTGGTTTTCTCCTCTTTCCGTCTTCCCCGCTCGCCTTTGTCGACTCTCTGAGTCTCTAAGTCACCTGCTTTCAGGATTTTGTGTCCAAGCCGACGCGCACGCGTGAGAACCGCTCGCACAGATCAAAAGGACACCTGTCGTAGTTTCAATTCTGTGGTCATTTCGAGTCAGGCTTCCTATTACCCTTCCGTTCACTACATGCCTGCGGCTTCTTCGCATCTGGGGGGGCAGATTTTGATGATTTTCAAAGATGGCGGTGTCTGCGGCCCACCTTTGTGGCCGTAACGGACCCAACCACCCACTCTTTGGACGGTGCTCCGTCACTCCCGTCACCACGTCGCTACCACGCCACTCCCTTAGGGTCTCCCCTCTGCACGCTCTTCCTCTGCCAAATACTGGCTTTTACACACTTACCTTTATGTCTTTAAATACATTTCCCCGCTATCCAGAAGCACGACGTTCCCGGGACACCTTCCAAACCCAGAATGCTGTAAAACAAAAATGCAACTGCTGTTAATTTAGGTGGGGAATGGGTGTCCCCAGACGAAAAGAATAAGCTCTCCTCCCTGTTCCCATACCTTGGGACACACCTCGCTGATGGACGCAGCGCACGAGCGGAGACAAGCACAGATGCTCCCAGAGGGTCCAGGGCTCTGGAGGCTGGATGCCAGGTGCTGAGTGTGGTTCTAGGGAAGGGACTCGGGGGCTGCTCGCAGCTAGGGGGCACTCGCGGCTGGGGGGACACTAGCGTCTGGGGGGCATTCATGGCCGGGGGACACTCACGGCTGAGGGGGCACTTGCACCCAGGGGGGCACTCACGGCAGGGGGGGCACTCAGGCTGGGGGGCACTCACAGGTCGGGGGGCACTCAGGCTGGGGGCACTCACGGCTGGGGGGGGGACACTGCCTCTCTAACGGCTCACTGCAAAACCAACACTGAGCACTACTTTCTTTTTGCTGTGTTTCGCTTTTGTCTTTCTTCATAAAGGCCGAAGTCCTCTTTGGGGTTTCCTGGTGGCAGAAACAGGCACTGAGGCCGAGTCTTTCACAAACAGAAAGTGGCGTGACGCCAACTTCTGCAAGATGGGGGATCCACGCGCATCTTCATTACTTGATCATCAGCTTTAAGTCACGTCAACCCCCTGCACCCCTCGTCCCAGTCACAGGTTTTGTTGGAAACATAACGTGCGTGTGGCGTGCGCACTCTCGTCCGTGCGTGGAGCGTCACCAGGGGGCCTGGCAATAAACGGACCTACCTCGCCGGTCTTGTTGTGGACGGTGACTCCGTTCGTCTCTTGCGTAGCTAAATTTCATCGTCGAGCCGTCTATGTTTATATGGCAGAATGTTACTCGGCCGTCAGTCCCGCCACCCGCAACGACGTGGATGGCTCCAGAAGGTACGACGCTAAGTGAAAGAAGTCGGTCAGGGAAAGACAAACGCACAGGATTTCGCTCATATGTGGAACTTAAGAAACAAAACAGATGAACAGAGGGGAAGCGAAGGAAAAATGAGATAAGATAAAACCAGAGGGAGGCAAACCGTAAGAGACTCTAACGATGCAGAACAACTGAGGCTTGATGGCGGGGGGAGGGGCGCTAGGAGGGCACCTGTGGGACGAGCGTGAGCGCTCGGGGTTGTATGTAGGTGACGAATCACTGGCTTCCACTCCCGAAACCAGTATTACACTACACGTTAACGAACTAGAATTTAAATTTTTAAAAACGTAGGAAAAAAAAGAATGCCGTGTGGAAACCACACACCCTGTGTTCTTAAATATTAAATATTTTTCTCTTGCTTTTACGCTCGGCAACAGCTTAAAGCCTCTTCCATGAAATCCTCAGCCATCTTCTCTCTTGGAGCACCTTACTGGGAACTGCTCTGCTGCCTTTTGGACTGGGTCATTTTCTTAAAGAAGCTTGAGACCAGCTGGTATTTCTTCTTTTCATAAGTGATTAATCTTTTCACCTGGCTGCTCAAAGGATTCTTCCTTCCTTATTCCTTTCCTCCTTCCCTCCTTCCTTTCCTCCTGCCTTCCTTCCCCCCTCCTCCCCTCCCTTTCCTCCCTTCCTCTTCCCTTCCTCCCTTCTCTCCTCCCCCCTCCCTTCCCCCTCCCTTCTCCCCTCCCTTACCCCCTCCTCCCCTCCCTTCCCCTTCCTTTCCTCCCTTCCTCCCTCCCTCCTTCCTTCTCTCCTCCCCCCTCCTTCCTCCCCTGCCTTCCCCTCCCTTCCTCCCTTCCTTCCTTCCTCCCTTCTCTCCTCCCTTCCCCCCTCCTCCCCTCCCTTCCCCTTCCTTTCCTCCCTTCCTCCCTCCCTCCTTCCTTCTCTCCTCCCCCCTCCTTCCTCCCCTGCCTTCCCCTCCCTTCCTCCCTTCCTTCCTTCCTCCCTTCTCTCCTCCCTTCCCCCCTCCTCCCCTCCCTTCCCCTTCCTTTCCTCCCTTCCCCCTCCCTTCCTCCCTTCCCCTTCCCTCCTTCCTTCCTTCCTCCCTTCTCTCATACCCCTCCCTTCTCCCCTCCTCCCCTCCTTTCCCCTTCCCTTCCTCCCTTCCCCCTCCCTTTCTCCCTCCCTCCCTCCCTCCTTCTTTCCTTCCTCCCTTCTCTCATCCCCCCTCTTCTCCCCTCCCTTCCCCCTCCCTTTCTCCCTCCCTCCCTCCCTCCTTCTTTCCTTCCTCCCTTCTCTCATCCCCCCTCTTCTTCCCTCCCTTCCCCCTCCCTTCCTCCCTTTCTCCCTCCCTCCTTCCTTCCTTCCTCCCTTCTCTCCTCACCCCTCCCCCTCCCTTCCCCCCTCCTCCCTTCTCCTCCCCCCTCCCTTCCTCCTTCCCTCCTTTCTTCCCTCCTTCCTTCCCTCACTCCCCCGTCACTTTTAGCAGACACTATTTGTTGCTGATAATGTATCAATGGTTCCCGGAACCCAGTGTATACCTTTGGTCTGTAAGTTCAAACCTTCTTTCATTTCTGGAGAGTTTTCATAAATTAGATCTGGAAATGTCTCCTGGCTCGCCCCCCTCCTGGTTTCCCTCCCTCCCTCCCTCAGGCCTGCCTTGCCAGCCCCCTCCGTGTGCATCGTGTGCATCGGCCTCTTTACCTCCCTTCCCTTCCCTGGTCTGGTCCAGGGAGTGCTCTCCCCTCCCCATGTCCCCTCTGTGTCCCCTCCATGTCCCCCCCGCGTCTCCCCCCATCCCCTCATGTCCCCCCACGTCCCCTTGCTCCGTCCCACATCCACTCGGAGCCTCAGCTGCACACAGGCGGTCCCTCTGTCCCGTGGCTGAAGCCACCACTCACACTCAGTGGTGTGTGCCCAGTGGACAATCCTGGCCTGCGGTTCACGGCCTCCACGCAGGACCCCTTTCTCATCCCAGGCCAGTCCCCGCGGGTCTCTGGCTCCCAGTGAAATCCAGTGTCTGGATATTTGACGGCTGTCCTGGGCAGGGGACAGAAATCTCCAAGGATGCTCCCCCTCCCCGTCCCCGCTCTTCCTGTCCCTGTCAAACGGGGTTCAGGGACATTCTCCCCGACCCTCTGCTCCAACACAAGGATTTTTTTCCTCCTTGGGGGCCTCCTCCACCCCCTGCTTCAGGGCCTTGCACCGCCTAGGGGAGCCCTCTCCCCTCCATTTCCTCCTGGCTTCCTCAGGGACGGGCTCTGTTGCGGATGTCCGCTGGGGGTCCAGCCTAAGAGTAGTCACCCTCCCCACCCCTGCAGCTCAAGGTCCAGCTGACTGCCCTCCCCACGGGGCCACCCTGGGGCCAAGGCCGCAGGGACCGGCAGGTGCGGGTGGCCCGGTCTGGGACCTGGGGTGAGCAGGCCTGCATTTGGGCCTGTCTGGGTGCTCGCCCCAGGTCCCCAGGCCGCAGCCGCCCCGGCTGGTGCTGACCCACAGCGGACCCACCCACCACGGCACAGACACGGAAACTGGAAGACGCATTTATAAATTCTACAAAAGCAGCTTCCTGTCTGTTGAATTGAATGATAAACAATTTGGCTTATATTTTTGTGCATCTTCTTGTGCAAATCAGTAATTTGATTTTACTGCATAAAAGTATGGGTTTGGGCAAAGTGGGGTCAACAACAAAACCCAGCAAACAGCAACTGGCATCTCACACTGCAGAGTCTGAGGACGGCGTTTCAGGGAAATGTCCAGCCCTCCCCGGGGATGCTCCGCGAGGCCAGCGGCGGAGGGGTGGGGACCCCGGCTGAGGGTGTAACACTGGGGGAGTGAACAAGGCTGAGAGCCATGCGCGAACGGTGGGCCAATATCAGCAAGAGGGCCTGTGCTAGTCCGACAAAACTGGGGGCCACGGGCAGATGCCACCAGCAGGGTTTGGAGCGGGGGCCAGAGCGGCAGCGGCCAGCGTGGTCAGGGGCAGCCGACAGCGAGACGGTGGGGTCCAGCGGTGGCTTCAGCCCGCCCGCCGTTACTGTCTGTGTGCAGCAACCACCGCCGGTTAAAGGGCGGTGAAGGGGCCGGCGCAGCGACAGCCAGCCTCTGCCTGCATCAGGGGCGTTATGGGCGTCGGACGAGAAAATGAGATATGAAAACCCTCCGGCAGAATCCAAAGGCAGCATTATCATCGGTGTTTGATTGGGTGTGGCGGATGCATTATTCCACGTCGCAAGTCTCCGGTGAATCCAGGCGCTTAAGGGACAGCGAGTTCCCGAGCCCTCGTCAGCGAACGCCTGTTTCGACAGTTCGCTCCTGGCGCGGAGATGCCCGCAGAAGGCTCACCGCAGGCTCCAGCCAGCCCGTCCTCAGAGGTGAGCCGGGCTCCAAACTCCCGGGATGCTGCTAGGAGCGGTTATCACAGGAAGCCCACGGCCTGGCCCTTTGTTTGTTTTCTTTTGCATTTACTTAGTCAGTCACTTATATTTTCATTATCTGAAAGAACGAGGGTAAAAGAAACACACGAATGAAGCAGGCTTGCCTCCGAGCTCTGTATTTGTTACCAAGCTTCTTCTAAACAACAGTGTTCGAGTCGCAGGGGCTTTGCAGAGACGGCACAAGAGATGCCCACGTACCCTAGACTGGATTCCACCTGCTGCTACCATCTGACGTTAACACGGTTCACCCGTCACGAGCGACGACCTTGCGTTGATGCGTCCGTACGAACTCCGGTCGCCCAACATCTTCCGGGCCTCCGCCGTCTGCACCCACTGCCTTGATCTGTCCCAGGACCCCCTGTGGACACTGCCTCGCATTTACCCGCCGTGTCTCCTGGGGCCGGGACGGCTTCTCAGACCCTCCCCCCCCTCGTTTGGGATGCCCTTGGCAGTTTGAGGCGGGTCAGTATTTTGCAGACTGTCCCTCACTTGGGTTTTCCTCATAGTTAGACGGGTTCTGGGTTTGGGGGGAGGCAACCACGGAGGTGAAGTGCCCTCGGCACACATCAGACCGCAGGGACCTACCGCCCGTCCGGCGCATCACCGTTGCTGCCACTTTGGTCACGTGGGTCACGCTTCTCCACCGCAAAGTCGCCCTGTTTTTCCCCATTTCTGAACCATATTCCTTGGAAGGAAGGCGCCACGTGCATCCCACACCGACTTCTTCCAGATAACAGACGAACGCAATTGCCTTTTCTCCCTCGCTTCTTTACCTCCTCGGTGCACGCTGAAATCGCTGCGGACCCCCGAGTATTTATTCCAGCGTCGGGGAACGTCCCGGCTCGGCTGCTCCAGCCGTGGCCACCGGCAGCTCCATCCGGGGCCCCCGGACTTCCGGCCCACGGATCCGGGGGAGAGGTTGTCCCGGGCCACCGAGGGGTCATCTGTGACAGCAGCGTCACGGGGTCACCGCTCCAGTTCCGCGCGGAAGCTCCAGCTGTGCCTCACTGCTTCCACCCTCGGCCCCACGTCCCTGCCAACCACGCACGTGACCGCGTGCGTACGTACGCACACGTCTCACTACCGAGATGCTACACCCGTATGCGGACACACGCGTATATACCTGTGCGGACACGCACATAGATTAGCAACAAAATTGCTTTATTGTCAAACAGGTGCTTGCATAGTGATAAAGCTTAAATGTACACGGGAATTACACTTTACCAAAGGCCTTAAGAGCTCCTGCGGGCTCGTCCGCTACTTGAAACATCTGACCTGCGCTCGCGTCCAGCGGCGTCCTTCACCAAGACGGGATTCCGTGTTTTCACCAGGGCGACTTTCCAGCCACGAGGCGCACTCGCGGACTCACACGGATAAAAGCCGCCCACTCCGTGGGGTCCTCCCAGACCCCACTCCGGCGCCTCCACCTGGCAGGACCCCCAGCCCACCCCCGTGGGCACCCCCCCAGCCCCCACCCCGATGCCCCCACCCCGACGCACACCCCCCCAGTCCCCACCCCGGTGGGCCTTCCCAGCCCCGTCTTCAGAGACCCTCTGTGTGCACTTCCCGCTACCCCCCACGTATCAGGACCACGGGGTCGTTTGGGAACATTCCTCATGGATCCCATCTCTTCCCTCCTCCGGTTACTACAGGTGCCAATGAGCGGTCTGTGCCCACAGGACACACGGGGGTGGGTGTAGGTCGCCCCCTGCAGAGCAACGAGAACATCCTGTCTTAGCTCCGTTCTGTGCGTATGTGTTCAAAACATTTTGTTTTAAATCTTCATTACCTAGGCTTTTAACATCAAATGTATGGTTGTTTCCTTTTCCATTATAATGTCCTTGAGATTTCCAATTTAATTAAAACTATCTTTTAAAAGCTATCTTATGAATTTTTTTTTAATTTTTTTTTTTATTTTTGAGAGAGAGAGAGACAGACAGAGCACAAGTGGGGGGGGTGGCAGAGAGAGAGAGGGAGAGACAGAATCCGAAGCGGGCTCCAGGCTCTGAGCTGTCAGCACAGAGCCCGACGCCGGGCTCGAACTCACGAACTTCGAGATCATAACCTAAGCTGAAGTCGGACTTAACCGACTGAGCCGCCCAGGCGCCCCTTGTAAAAATTATTCTTAATCGCACAATTAATATGTGAAATTCACGCTTGATTCTTTTTTGTTTCCTCCTAGTATCTTTCTGTTTCCTGCTGGAATGTATCCTGTAGCTCTCCCTTCCGGGGAGTCTGTGGAGGTAAACTGATCGGAGTCCTTATAAAAATGCCTGCATGTCACCCCCCAGTCGGATGATGACGCACCGAGAGGACATTCAAGCAGCAAACACACCCCCTCCTCCCCCAGCACCTTGTAGACTTCCTCTCTCACCCCGGGCTGCTGGGGTGAGCCTGATTCTCATTCGGACGTCGATATTCTGCCTGTGTTTTCTGGGAGTTTGGAGAATTTTCTGTCTACGTCCTTGCAGCTGAAATGCCACACCGCACGGCCGGCTGTCGTCACGGACTTGCTCCTCAACTCCCCCTACGTGGCAGGTGTGCGGACCACGGTCTGTCCACAGTTGGACGAAACGCCGCGCTCTCGTGGTTCCCCGATCCCGCGCCCCCGCCCGGTCTACGTATTCTCCGCCTCTCACGCTGCAGTTAGATGGCTGCTTCCGTCTCTGGACTGACCCCTCGCGTCCCTGGACGTTTCCTTTCTACGACCCGCACCTCCCTCCTCTGCGGTCTGGGAGGACGCCTCACTTCAGCCTACGGCTCACTCACAACCCTTTCCATCCGCTATTCAACTCAGTCCCCGGGGACTTGATTTCAGCGTTTTGCTGTTAGTCGCAAGGTCTTTGGTGTAAACGTCTTTCTGGTGTCACAGGTGCATCTGCTCTCGGCGGGGCTGGGGGGACAGGAAGGCCCCTCGGCACAGGGCGGCGCGCACGGCTGGCGGGCGGAGAGGCACAGGTGCGCCGCTGGGGACGCGGCCGCCCAGGGCCCAGTGGAAGGTCGGCTCCCCCCGATAGTGAGTGCTTCCCTCTTGGTTTAAATAGCAGGGGAGGCTGTTCTGAGTCATGTGATGGCTTCGGAGACTTGCAGGACCACAGGAGTCACCGGCGGCCCCTCCCGGCTAGTTAATGCCACGTCATCAGCGGGTCTGAGGCTGTCCAGTCCCTTGTTGTCCAAATACCACCAGGGAGCAGGGCTGCTGTGCCTCCCAGCTCCCTAGCAGCCCGTCCCCACGTCACGGCCCGTCCCCAGGTCACAGTCCGTCCCCACAAGGGTGAAAGAGTCACACCACATCCAAAGCCACAGCCCAGCCAGATGGGTCACCTTAGAATCGTCTTCCCTTGTTGGGACACAATGTCTCTTTTGCAGGGGACTGGCTTTCCCCGAATGTTTACTGGCTCTTCCCCGTGCCCGGTCCTGCTGGCCGAGGTCTGGCCGCTGACCTGCCATCTAGGAGAAGGGGACGGACCCCCCCCCCCCTGCTGCCCCACAGAATGCGTGGTGCCTGCTGGAGCCAGGCCACATGGCTGGGCTCAGGGCATCTGGGCGCAAGCGTCCCCTGTCCTCTCAGGGGCCGCTGGCCTTCCCGGTGCATGTGCCTACAATCACTCTTCCCGCAGGAGAACATTCCTGCTGCCCGGAGAGAGGGGAGACCGTTTGCGTGGGGTCAGCCCAGCCGTCAGACCCCCCCCCATCCCCGATTCTGGTCCCTCCGTTCTGAGCCAGCACCCACCCGGTGTCCCGAGGCTGCCCCCCCTTCCCGAGCCAGACCTCCAGGGCCCTTCCCGGATCCTGGACCGCGAGTATCCAGGGTTGCTTACGTGCGAGGCAGCACGGAAACAAGTTTACACCGAAATATTTTATCTAAATAACATCGGGGCCTCTTATCAGCTTTTCTGCTTGACTTTGGACAAATAGTTTCATCTCTCCGATTCCCATCTCTTCGGCGGCAATTGAAGGATCCCACGAGATGATCTGTAAGTTCTTTCCACCTGAAACCCTGTATTTACACATCAAATGCGCGGTGTGACTGCCACAGCCAGGCTCCCCACCCCCACATTCCCGCAAACACCCAGCCTCCCACGGTGACCCCCAAGGACAGCCAGCGACCCGTCCTGCCCCGCTCGACCCTGCCTTCGCCCCTGGGTTTACCGTAAAACCTCGGTAACTTGGATGACACTAATATCGAATGTGTGATCATCCCGTGGCTGGACCAAAGTTTATCTTTGTTTCCACGGAAAGTGCAGATAAACGGGGTCAACAACACTCCCAAACCCGTGTTCGAAATCCTGAAGAAGGAGCTGTTCCTCAAGTCCCTGCGCGCATTTTCGACACACGCATTTACATCCACCAGGAACCAGCTTTTAACCCACAGCGTAAACACCAGATGGCCTGGCGGCCGGGACTCTCGTCTGCGTTACCCCGGCTCCTTTCCCGTGGCCCCAACGCATGCCCGCCCCACACTTGAGAACGGGAAAAATCCCGTGCCACGCAGCAGAGCGCGTGACCCACACTGCAGCGGAAATGAGGCGGTGACACAGGGGACTCGGGTCCTGCAGCACCAAATGGAGAATCTGTAACCACGGCGGCTGCGGCCGGTGGAAAGGGGACGCGGGAGGGGGGACGCAGAGGGAGGGGCCTGCACCCTCACAGAGGGGCCTCCAGCCCTTTCAGGTGGGCACGTACCGCCCACGGCCAGACGCAGGACGCCATTTCTGCAGGAAGCCTCGCAGCTTTGGGGGAGGACCCTGTCTTCAGGATCCACGCATTTTACGGTGCCACAGACGGCGCCACGGCCTGAGCCACGGGTGCACCGGCTGAGACATACCACGCCCGGAAGCAGACATGTTAACCGGTAGGTAATAAGACGCACCATCCCGCGATGCCTGGAAGTCACCTCCAGTTTAATAGACGGACACTTAGAGTCTCGTAAACTGTGTATTTTACATCCTTGCCACTGTTAAAGAGAAGCAGATGAACTCACTGGGCCCCGGAACGTCTGCGGCCCAAACCCTTGCGTCCGGAGTGGGCAGAAGAGAAGAGCAGCCCCCGCCAGGAAGTCCGCCAGGAGTGACCTTGCGCAGAGCACATCAGCCCTCTGCGCGGGAGGACTCCGCCAGGCGAGCCGACTGAAGCTGCCCCGTGCTGCAAACGTGGCACCTGGTGGCTGTTCACCTAAAGAGACACTTTGCGATTTCCTAGGAAGATGGGGGTCTCCCAGATTCCCCTGAGAAAGGGTTCATCGTCACGGGTGTCACGAGGCACCCTGTATCCAGCCTGGGGCTGACAGAGTGAGGATGAGGGCGGTGAGGAGGGGTGTGCACGGCACAACTAACCGTCCCTCAAACCGCATGCTGGGGGCGGACCCTCCTGAGCCAAGAAGGTGAACCCACAGCGCCCCTGGTGGCCAGCGTGCTGCCTGTCTGTCCCGTCACAGCGAGTATGTGGCGGTCAGGGTGTAGGGACAGATTTATTCCCACTTTCTCCATTTCCTTTTTTTTTTTTTTACATTTATTTGTTTTTTGAGAGACAGAGAGAGAGAGGAGACACAGAATCCGAAGCAGGTTCCAGGCTCCGAGCCGTCAGCACAGAGCCCGACGCGGAGCTTGAACTCACAGACTGCGAGATCGTGACCTGAGCCGAAGTCGGACGCTCAACCGACTGAGCCCCCCCCCCCCCGGCGCCCTCACGTTTCCCATTTTGTATCCTACCTTCCTCCAGTGTCTCGAGTTATTTCCGTGATGGGTCTGTGTCCCCTCCCCCATATCTGCCTTGAAAATCAAACTTCACAAGTGCTTGGCCGTGTCTCTGTGGCTCCGTGGCGCTGACCCCACGGGAGAGACGGCCACGGCCAGCAAATGACTCTGTCCTGTAAGATGAGACAGGCAGCCCCTGGGGGCAGTCACCGAGCTGGCACGCCGGGAACTTCCAACCACCAGCAGCTGACCCTGCCAGGCCCGGATTTTTGGCCACGGCGACATCTGTCCCCGTCACAAATGAGGCCCCTCCTTCCCAGATGCGTCAGGCGAGAAACTCACCAGATGCTGGAAATTTTGATCCCAGTTGCCAAGTTCTGGCCTAAACTGAGGATTTTCAGACCGATTTATAAAAAGTCAGGGTAGGAAGCTATGAGAGACATTTCCCTAAAGCCGTCCGGGACGATGCCCATGGCAGCTGTATCTGTGGCAGGACAGTCTCGGGGCAAAGGGAAGGAGTGTACAAAGTATGGTGCATTCACCTCCCTGGCCTGTCCTTCAGCCACTAAAATAAAGTTAGTGCGATGTCTGAGATACCAGTTTATCAGACGCTGTATTTTAAAACCACAGAAAAGGGGCGCCGGGCGGCTCAGTGGATTGAGCTTCCGAGGCTTGATTTCGGCTCAGGTCATGACCCCAGGGTCATGGGATCGAGTCCCGCGTTGGGCTCCACACTGATCATGGAGCCTGCTTGAGATTCTCTCTCTCTCTCTCTCTCTCCCTCTGCTC